>NC_081407.1:111397784-111746117 GCF_030272615.1 Cryptomeria japonica
GATGATTCAAATGCATGTGGCCAGGACACATCTGCAGTGGATCAAATTGTCATGATAGATGATCGATTGAATCAAACATTTGACATTGACTAGTCAAGGTGGTCATAGAACTTTCACTCAGGTAACCTTGTCTATTTTTATTCATTAATGGTTTATAAAATAAAGTGAGTTAGATTTTGGCAATTGAATAACATTCTTTCATTTTCAGATGCTGACATTAGATGCACCTAATATTCTCTCCACAATGGAGCATGGTGTTCTCTAGTAGTAGCATCTTTGATGCTTTTGATAGTAGTATGAGTCAGATTAGTAAATTTCTATTTTGATGCTTCCCATAGGGCTTTGCAACTTCACATTGTCAGTGTGCCCCTATTACAAATGAATTGTACTTTAATCAACATAGATGGTCTATGATGGCTTTTTTGTAAGACTATATGGTTTTATTACATATATTGTACTTTAATCGACATATAACAATATCCAAGTGGTGGTTGGCATGAGCTTGAATATGGTAAGTTGTATGCATCTTGAAGTTGAATATGATATGTTGTATACATCTTGAATTTGAACTTTGATTAGACTTTGTCAGCATTTGATGGATCATAAATGTCATTTCATTATTAATCTTGTGAGTGTGAAGTGTAGGAATAATAACTAATTGAGAAAATCAAGTCAAATCCATAATATAGAGGATACTAATTTATTTATTGCAGTTTAGTGCAGAACTTATTTATTTTTTCTAATAATGAAATAGGTAGAACTATATTGAGATAAAATGAAGCTTTTCTCTCATATGAAGATGTCATATTGGCAAATTGGTCTATATTATAATACACAAGACGTAAGTAAAATCAAAACACTCTCGTCAAATCCTTCCAAATTCTATGTTAACTTGTGACTCATTACTGTATGCTGGGAGAGGGAAGAGTGTGTGGCTTTAGGGTATAGTTTTGGACTTGAACCATATTGCATATATCTCAAGGCTTCAACTTGATTATCATTAAAGGTTTATGATTGTTTACAAAATATCCTTTCATATCCCTTCATGGATGTCACATGCATAGGGTATGACCCCGAGGATTCGATCAAGTGGGGGGGAAATAAGGAGCATGCGTAGGGTAATAATGCCTAACTGGACATGTCAGAGCTGACGGTTTGTCATCATGATGAGCAGAAGGAGAAATCAGCCACGCGACAACATTCCATTGAGTGAGACTGACGATTTTTTTGCCAACCGAAAAATTGCTGCCCTAATAAAATAGTAGGGCAACTTGAAAAATCGAGATAGGCTTTCACAGGGACCCCTCTTATGGCCCCATAGGTTCAAATGGATCATTTGCAAGTGCCACAGATTCTGAGTTAGGGCCCGTCAAAGTTTGACAATTTTGAGCACTTAGGGCGCTCAAGGGATGATGCCGGTAGGGTATGACCCTGAGCATTCGATCGAGTGGGGGGGAAAAATAGGAGCATGTGTAGGGTAATAATGCCTAACTAGACATGTTGGAGCTAATGGTTCATCACCACGATGAGCAGAAGGAGAAACTGGCCACGCAACAACATTCCATTGAGTGAGATTGACGATTTTTTCGCCAACCGAAAAGTTTCTGCCCTAATAAAACCATAGGGCAAATTGAAAAACTGAGATAGGCTTTCATAGGGACCCCTCTCATGGCCTCGTAGGTTCAAATGGATCACTCACAGGTGCCACAGATTCTAAGTTAGGGCCCATCAAAGTTTGACAATTTTGAGCACTTAGGGCACTCAAGGGATGACGTTGGTAGGGTATGACCTCGAGTGTTCGATCAAGTGGGGGGGGGGGGGAAATAGGAGCATGCGTAGGGTAATAATACCTAACTAGACATGTTGGAGCTGATGGTTCATCATTGCAATGAGCAGAACGAGAAATCGGCCATGCGACAACATTCCATTGAGTGAGACTGATGATTTTTTTGCCAAACGAAAAATTGCTGCCCTAATAAAACTGTAGGGAAACTTGAAAAACTGAGATGGGATTTTGAAGGGACCCCTCTCATAGCCTCGTAGGTTTAAATGGAATATTCGTAGGTGCCACGGATTTCAAGTTAGGGCCTGTCAAAGTTTGACAATTTTGAGCACTTAGGGCACTCAAGGGATGACACTGGTAGGGTATGACCTTGAGCGTTAGATCAAGTGGGGCGGCAAAATAGGAGCATGCGTAGGGTAATAATGCCTAACTGGACATGTTGGAGCTAACGGTTCATCATTGTGATGAGCAAAATGAGAAATTGGCCACGTGACAACATTCCATTGAGTGAGACTGACGATTTTTTTGCCAACCGAAAAATTGCTGCCCTAATAAAAATCCAAGCATTCAATCAAGGTGGGGGGAAAAATAGGACCATGCATAGGGTAATAATGAATTGTATTGTATTGTTGATTAAATGAATTGTATTGTATTGTTCACTAAATGAATTTTATTGTTCATGAAATGTATTGTTCATTGAATGAATTGTATTGTATTGTTGATTAAATGAATTGTATTGTTCATAAATTTAATTGTTCATTAAATGAATTGTATTGTATTGTTCATTATAAAAACAACACTTACGATGAAATGAAATGAATTGTATTGTTAATTAAATAGCCATTATTAACCATTGTTAATTATTGGAATGAAGATTAAAGATTTCCATGATAACACCACGCACAGATGAGCAACAATTTATATGATCGAATATCAACTTCTATATATATAAAAATGTCAAATGATTACAAATGTATGTCCATACACAAATATGGCATAAATGCCAACTAAAACAAATGTATGTCTAAATATGTGAATGTATGTCCATATACAAAATATACATACCAACTAGACATGTAAGCATCCCAAAACTATCTATAACATCCTAAGCTGTTGATGGATCATCAAAATCGATCCTCTTCACTGCATTGCTCGGCTCTGAAGGATCCCGCACAAGAAAAACAAACCATGATTAATATTAGTTATATTATATAATTCACATTCGAAAAGTTAACATAAAAATGAACTATTCATGTTTACCTCATCTCCACGTTTTCTCTTCAGCTTTGCAGGACTCTTGATGTATGTCTTCGGTAGAGGAGGTATGTTTTTAATATTTTCATACACAACCTACATATGTTCAGAAACATGACATTGATACACGTTAGCATATAATTGTCACTGATAATAATAAATTATATCTACTAATCAAAAAATAAAATAAACACACATCTACTCGAGGCATCTCTTCTTCTTCTTCAGGTATACTGGGTGTAGTCATCAAGGATGTGAAGCCAAGAATTCTCTGTATATATACATAACAAGTATATGAAACTATCAATCTATGTCTAGACATGTATAATCACAATAAGTTATTTAAATTATTCATTCAATCATATTTGCATTCAATTACCTTTCCTTTGTCTCCAATTGCACTACCAAATCCTAAATCACACTGCCCTGCACTCATGCTGCTTGTGCCCTACAAGAGTAAAATAAGATATACATGCAAGTTACTACATAATCTAATTAATACCAATATAAATGACGAGCATGTATGTACAACAAAATACAAATGACTGGGTGTAATAATATATGTACCATCAAGCTATCAAGGCCAAATGAAATGGCTAACAAGGTGCCCTCCTGAATCTGTCTCAACTCATCCTCGATCACCAACTGTTAAATAGACCATGTAAATAAAAATTAGAACTTAATATTATCTAATTTATAAATATTTAATTAAAATATAACATGAACTGTGAAAATACAAATCTTACCACTACATCATCAATGTATGATGACGGTGCCTCTTTGCCTCTAGCATGTGAGGACTCCCCAGGGTATCCTCCAGTCTATGTAATCACATCTGGTGTTTCATGCATCTCATGCACCTCATAATCTGCACTGTCCACAAGATGATCGACGGGCTATCCTACTGGACCTAAGCATACGTGCCCACACATGACACAACTATGGGGCACACATATGTGTGGAGCCGAGGATGGCATGTCAACACCATTAGATGCACTACTACCATCAAGAGTAGGCTAAGCTACTGACGCAGCCTGAGAAACCAAAAGGCTACTCAAAGAGTGAATAGCCGATATGATCTGTGAAGCCGCCTCATGAATGATATCAGGATGCTACACTACAAGTGGGGGGTCAATAGGAGGAGGGGGGACATATGGGCCTTAGACTACTCTGACTGCCCCAAGTCTATTTTGGGGCATGCTTAAACCTACACCCTAGAAAGGTTGGATGTCAAAGTAGTTCACATGTTTGTATAAAACAAACTCAATATACAATTTTTTTATAAAATAGAAGGGGATATCAAGATTGTTGTTGGGTGGTTTGTCAAAAACCATCCACCAATGACCCCAAAAGTTTTTCACAATCCCATCATTTGTGCACCATTTAATAGAAAGTTTTTTTTTTTTGGGATCTACGGGCTGACTAGTACGGGGTTTGACAAACAATGAGGCGATTTCGGCTTTGGATATCTCAAGATCCTTGATATCCTTATACGAAAAGCCATCTGCATATTTTTCCCTCACAGAATCTCACCACAAAAGGGTGGCATCATGCTCCTCAGTCATGGTTTCCATACTTTTATGATCGACATGAGAGGATCAAACATTGGGTTTAGACGAGGGATCCTACAATATACTTCTGTAATCTCCCTCAATTCATTCAAATTTTGTGCAATCAAATCCTGAATTGAGGGGGGGTTTAGCAAATGAGGGTTTGGCTGTTGCAGTTGTGGTCCATCAGTGTTTTCATTGTTATCCCCCATTTTTAACCTAATTGAATGTAAACAATTAAATTTAGTTAACAAACTTAAACAATTAGGTATTCGATTTAAGAAAACCTAGTTTCCATTAAAAAAAGCATATTTTCAATGAGAAATCAAATAAACATTAACAAAAAATACAAAAAATGAATGAAAATGATTCAAAATGATAAAATTCTTACCTCTAAATCTATCTTTTAGCAATTTTTTGTCAAAAAACTGGATATCGGATGGAGCGGATATCAGATTGTGATGAAATCACGCAGCCCATGAGTTAAAAGTGACTCATGGGCTGCCACTGTCAAAATATTAAAGTCTCAGAAAATTGGATATCTGATTTTTATACTTAAATTATTTTTAAATAACATATATAATATAATAATATATTATTATATTATATAATATGTATTGTATTATATTATATATATTATAGTATATAATATAATATAATATAATATTATTTATATTACCACCTGTGACAAGATCAGGGGCTGTGAAACGTAATTTGCAAGGTTGCTTTGGGGAAAGCAAAAATTCTCCGATTAATGGGGAGAGGGGAGCTTCGGCCTCCCCTCGAGGACAATGAGAATCATTTCTTGGAATGTTAGGGGCTTAAATGCCCCTAACAAGAGACGCTTAATTAAGTCCCAAATGGACTTAATTAAGTGTGATATTTTTATGTTGCAAGAAACAAAGTTGTCAAAGGAGTCTACTGATTTGGTTTTTTCATCTTGGAGAAGGTGGAATTTTCTTTCTTCTCCGACTTATGGTGCTTCAGGAGGTTTGGCACTGCTTTGGAATAATAATAATATTGAGGTATAGTTAGTGGCATCTGCTATAAATTGGATGTTGACTTTAGTTATAAGCAAGATTTTGAAGGTTAAATTCTGGCTTTTTAACATTTATGCTCTGTCAAGAATTCAAGGGAAGAGTAAGTTATGGGGTGAATTAAAGAGGATTTCTTCTCCCTTAAAACATGGTTCCTTTATTATCTTCGGGGGTGATTTTAATGCTATCATTGATTTAGATGAGAAAAGTGGAGGTGTTTTCCCTAATAAAAGGATTATGGATGACTTTGGGGATTTCATTTCTGATATGAGCCTTTTTGATTGTAAGTCTCAGAATGGGGTTTTCACATGGACAAACATGAGAAGGGATTTTTTTTAGATTGCTGAGAGATTAGATTAGTTTTTGTTATCTAAGAATTGGATTGATTCAGATTTTGAATTCTTTTCCTCTATTCTACCAGTATCATGTTCTGGTCATTTTCCAATTTCCCTTTCAGTTATTGAGGATAAGGCTCCTTTTAAGTCTCTATTTAAATTTGAGCCCATGTGGTTTAGGGATTCCTCCTTTTTGCCTCTACTTATGAAATGGTGGAGTTCTGCTCCTTTTTGTTCTAGTTCGAGTATGTTTCAGATTCCTAAGAAGTTAAGTTATTTGAAATTGAATATTAGGGAATGGAATATCTCACATTTTAAGAACATTTTTCAGGAGAAACACAGGATTCAAGATACAATTGAGTGTTTCAATACTCATGTGCTTCAATATGGTATGGTGCCACAAGTTTTTGATGAATTGAAGTCACTAAAATTACAACTTGAGGAGGTGTTAGCTAGAGAGGAAATCTATTGGAGACAGAAATCTAGAGAGTTATGGATTTCAGATGGTGAGAGGAACACAAAAATTTTTCATTCTTCAACTAAGATTAAAAGATGTAAGAATAGGATATCTTATATTCAGTGTCAGAATGGGAATTTATTGACAGAGCCAGAGGACATTGCTTCAGAGGTAGTTAGGTTTTTTAAGTCATTATTATCTTCGGAAAATAGAAATCTCAGCAATGATATTATATCTAATATTCCTCCTTTAGTATCTTTGGAAGACAATAAGATGTTGATGTCTCCCTTTTCCTTAGAAGAAGTTAAGAGTGCTATCTTTGCCATGAATCCGGATAAAGCCCCGGGACCAGATGGTTTTACTCCTTTATTTTTTTAGAAATGTTGGGATTTTGTGGGAAATGATGTTTTATTGGCTCTCGAGGAATCTAGGAGAAATAGGTCCATTTTAAAAGAACTTAATACTACAATGATTGCAATTATTCCTAAAAAAGAGGATACTAAGACTTTTGCTGACATCTGCCCCATTGCTTTATGTAACACTTTGTATAAGATATTTACGAAGGCAATTTCCCTTAGGTTGGAAAAAATTCTACCTAGGATCATTTCATTGGAGCAATGTGGTTTTGTTCCCGGAAGGGAGATGACAGAGGGTGCAATTGTAGCATATGAGGTGTTGCATTCTATTTCCACCCAAAGAACCCCGGCCATGATACTTAAACTAGACATGATGAAGGCTTATGATAGAGTAGAGTGGGGGGCTTTATGTGTTGTTCTTGAGAAGTTAGGTTTTTCCAAGGCCTGGGTCAAATGGATTCGTGCATGTATTTCTTTCACAAGATTCTCGGTTTTAATTAATGGTTCTACTTGTGGTTTTTTCACTTCCTTTAGGGGTTTGAGATAGGGAGATCCCCTTTCTCCCTTTTTATTTATTCTCCTAGCTGAAACCTTTAGTTGGGCTATTAGGGCTACTAAAGTAGGGGGGCTTTGGAAAGGTATAAGGATTCAGAATATTCCCCAAAGTATTTCTCATTGTCTCTTTGCAGATGATACTCTATTATTTGGACATGCTTCATTAGTTGAGGCAAAAGTGATTAAAGAAATAATACAAAATTATGCATCATTTTCTAGTCAGAAAGTGAATGGTGATAAATCAAAGATTTTTTTCCTTAATACATCACAATTGGTTCAACATAGGTTACAATCCTTTTGGGGATTTGAGACTGGAAATCTTCCATGTACTAACCTTGGGATTTCTTTCTTTGTTAAACAAGATAAGATTGGTTTTTGGGATAAGATTATTTCGGTCATTTCTAAAAGAATTCTCTCATGGAATCATAGATGGTTAACTTTGGCAGGTAAAATTGTTCTCATCAAGTCTGTTTTGAATGTTATTCCCATATATCTCATGTCTGTTTTGAAGTCTCCAAAAGCAGCCATTGTTAGTTTACAAGATACTCTTAGAGATTTTCTTTGGAACAATAATAAAGATGGCAAGAAGAAACTCCCTTTAGTTGCATGGGATAAGGTATGTTTGCCTAAGGAACTTGGGGGAACAGGAATTCGGAGTCTAGAGAATTAGAATTTAGCCTTAGGTACTAAGTTGGTTTGGAAATTATATGACAAGCCTAGCTCCTTATGGGCACATATTATGTTTGCCAAATATTTAAATAATGGACTGAGAGAGTACATTTTTAAAGTCTCAAATTTGCCTTCAGGTTCTGCAATTTGGAATTTCCTTTGTAAATGTAGATCAGTTATTTTGCCTCATCTCTCATGGATTGTTCATAATGGTAGAAAGGTCAAATTCTAGGATGAAGTATGGAATGGACACACACCTTTGGTGAATATTAGGGATTGGTCTCCTCTGATCACTGTTCTTTCCTCCCTTTGGGGTGTTTTTGTAGCACATTATTTTGAAATTGTGACTAGTGGACCCCTTAAGCTAGCTAGATGGAAGTCAATTGATTTCTTAGATGTTGATCAAAGCATGAAATTAGATTTTGAAAAGATTTTGGGGGATAGAATTGTATTTCTTTCTGATTATGAGGATGAACTTATTTGGACAAAAAATATTTCTGGTAAGTACACTGTTAAAGATGGTTACAACTCTCTTATGGTTGCTAAAGATTTATCTTCTTGGCCTTATAAGTTGTTTTGGCATTCAGATTGTCTTCTCAAAGATGGAGCCTTTGCTTGGTTGGCAGTTCAGGATATAGTCCTTACAGGTATGAGACTAGATAGGCTTGGTATTACTGTTGTTTTCGCTTGTGTCCTTTGTAACAAAAATTTGGAATCTTCTTCACACTTGTTCCTACATTGTGAGTATGCTTATGAATGTTGGTAGTAGTTGTTTGAGAAGTTAAATATATCCTTTGTTATTGGTAAGGATCTCATTTCCCATTTTAGATCTTGGCCCTTTATGTTTGCCTCATCTTTTTATGCATGCCTTTGGATCATATCTCCATCTATTGTGATTTGGAATTTTTGGCTAGAGAGAAACAACAGGATATTTTAAAAAACAAGGTCTCTTGTGTTTGAGGTTCTATTAAAAATTGAGTCTTCAATCTCTGAGGTTGCTTTGTCATTTATTTATAGGAATTTGGAAAATCTTACTTCTTTTTCACACTGGGATAGTAGAGTTACTAGAGTTTGGAAGCTACTGCCAGTTTTACCCTCTCATGGTTCAATTTTAAAAAAGAATGATGCAATAGTTAAGAGATTCTCTCCTAGATGGAAACCTCCTCCGCAGGGGCACTTTAAATTGAATTTTGATGGGGCCTCTCGTGATAACCCTAGGCCGGCTGGGGTAGGCATGGTAATTTATGATCACAATGCAAATTTTATTCAAGTTAAGTGTCATGCTATTGGTTTTAAAACTAACAATTATGCAGAATTTCATGCTTTGTCTTTTGGATTGGATATGAAAATCTCTTTGGGAAATAAGGACTTAATAATTGAAGGTGATTCTATGGTGATTATTCAATGTGTTATGAAAAAAATCAAATTGTTGGAATTTGCAGTATATACTTGATCCCATTTTACAAAAATTAGAATTGTTTGAATCTTTCTTGGTATCCCATTGTTACAGAGAAGTTAATAAGATTGTAGATTATTTGGCAAATTTAGCCATTGATAGCAATGCTAATCAGCGAGAGGTGGGTTTTGAGGAAATTCCTTCGAGGGTATGGGAAGGTTTGCAGCAATAGTCATATGATTTTCTTGAGTAACATCAATGTAAAATTTTATGATGATAATTATTCACACTTTCCCCTTTCATTTCAAGTATTCATGTTCGTTGTTTGGAGAAGAGTTCAAGGTCATGGTATTTGATATAATGGTATTTTTCCAAAGGTTTTTTGATACTTTCTTTTTTGGCAGGAAGGTTTTTGGCTCATGGGATTCAGCACAGGGCTTTGCAAAATTTTGTCTTCTTCCATTGATAGCAGCTATGGAGTCTACATTTGAAAATTATCCAATGGGTTTTTTTGGCAAATTGTCATATGGGCTCTATGCAAAACTGATATCATATGTGTTGTGACCGCATTTTGTATGTGGTTTTGGGCGGGGTGTATAAATTGTTCTGTTAGATACTATAGGTTTATTTTATGAGCTGTGACCAGAGGTTTTCTTCCCAAGGTTCTTTCCTCTGGTATGCTCTTTGAATCCTGTGTAAGAAAATAAAAAAATAATAATAAAAAAGTTTAGTGGAATAATCCACTTTTATTGAAAAAAATAAAATAATAGATTATATATTATATAATATGTAACATATAATATATTTTTAAAATTAAAATAACAAATAAAAATCGGATATCTGATTTGCATAGGTAATTACCAGGCCAAGGTGTACTGAGACCCAGGCCAAGCAAAAAGTCAACACGGATTTTCACGTTTTTAGGCAAGTGAAGAAGGCTATTTTTTTCACATCACCACTTTTTGGCCCCCCTTTATCCTACACTAACCCACTTGATTCTTTAGAATTTTTTTTTAAAATTGTATTTTTTATTTGTTTAGTGCAACTTATGCTTCGTGCACAAACAGGTACCTAATTTTTCACGATGTGCTCAATTGAAAAAATCATAAAAAACAAAATACTCAACAAAAAATTATAAAAAAATACACATCTTCTAGTGCTCACTATTAACTATCTTTCTACCAAAGGATTTGTCAAAATACTAAATCTAACTATGACTTTTTTGATGTACACTTCAAACACTATGTTATGTTTTTTCAAAAAAAATTAGGGTCTGTTTTTTGTGTGTGAAGGATTTGACCCAATTAATCTTATCCAATTTTGAAAACATTTAGTAGTTTGGAAACTAGATTCAGAGCACTAAAATATTTGTTGTTTGATTATCTTCATATCTTGAGTGGATGACTTTCAAATTTGGCCTCCAAGTTTAGGTTCACCTGATTTTAGAAAAAAGTGCCCACTTATACCCCCCTTTTTTACCACCATCTTTGTGCACTTACCCCACATTTATTTGTTAATATTATAATTGCGCTCCTTAATGATAATTCTTCCTCATTTAATAATGAATTTATGGTGATTATTATATCATCATTTTTAACACTTCTTTCCATAGTCAATGATATATTACAGTTTATGTATTTGCTGTTGTTTTATCCATACATGATGACTAGTCAATGGTTTATAGTAATCTAATAGTAATTATTATACTTTTCTGAGTCATTGATCCTTGATCGATACTTGTCAAATCCTTGGTTAATCTCCAAGTATTTGTGATGTCTTCAAAGGCAAATGACATTACACTTTACCCTTGGACAGGGAGTGGGAAGCGCTAGGAGAGGTGGGCAGAGTCAAGATAGGGTAGCCCACAGATAAAGAAATAGTGGAGGCAAAAGTGGGAAGAGACATGGAGAAGTTGGTTGTAGCAAAGCCTTCATGCAAAATTAAAAAAATCTGGGGAAGGCCATAAAAAGGGCAGCAAGCTGCTGGGGAGTTGGTATAGGGGGTTGAGTGAGAGAGAGAGGTTCTGAGGTGGAAAGGGCCCCATGAAAATTGTATAGCCTATAAATGAGGCATTGGTGAAGGAGGTAGGGCAGCTTGTCCCTGTGCTTGGGGTCCATAGTGTCTTTAACAAAGCTTTCAATGGAATGCAATAAATAAAAGGGTAGACAGAGAAAATCGTTATTGTGAAAATGATTTAGAAGGTGAAAATGATATTAATAAAAAAAACTATGCCTACCCTCGAGCATGAAGTATTTCATAATCATAAGGAAAATCACATTCCAAGGATGTTTAAGCTCTTCCTGGGTAAACCCACCCTAGAGTTTGACAGGTTCCTCATGATTGCAGAAGAAGCGTTTCAAGTTTTCATTGTTGGCAACATGGCTGATGCACTACCAACGTCGTACATCAAGGGATAACCTCGTGGCCTAGGCAATTGTTTCTTTAGAGACATCGAAATAAATGCCACATACCTAAACACGCCTCCTAGACTAGGAGGAGGCAAAGGCATTCGAGAGCTGCTCATCATGGCCATGCAGACACTCCATAAAATATGTGACCCCACCTTCAACATAGTAATTCCAAACCAAGGGGTCTTTCTTGAAGTCATCTGGTTTATCCAGTTCATATTTGACTCTTTCACCCCCCATATCCTCTGCCAAAATAATTTCTTTAGACATGAAAATATTATCGTAGAGAAAATTGCAAAGACCCTTTGAGAAGAAAGCTATGAAAAAACAATAGGAAGTGTGCGAGCCTGATGTCATTAAGTGAGACATGAAGTTGGGCACATGGGAAATATTTAAATCACTTTTGGAAATGATTTCTAGATTACGAGGCATGAAAAGCTAATAAATACTAGAAACAATCAACACATTATCTTCCCAATCGTACCTCATCATAATGTGGTAATCCCAAAGGATTTGCCAATAAAGCAAAACATCCATCACTGCTAGCCTTTCCGAATGAGACACTGCCACACCATCATTAATCAAAAGGAATATTCTCATAATATAAATTATGAAACCAACACCTCTGGATGACTCCAAGGGAAGAGAGGAGAGTAAGAAAAAAAATTAGCAACAACTCAATCATTGATAGGAATTTTAGATTTCTCTTTCTGAAGAAGGAAGTTAACATGGTCTGGGAGGAAATTATGGTTCCTATAGCATCTCTAACCAGAAAAATTTAGGCCAAGGTCAGCTAGAGCATCCACCACTCTATTGCCTTCCTTGTTGAGATGCATAATTTTGAACGAATCAAGCCTGAAGATGAGCCTCAGGGTGTCCTTGATGGTTTCCTCAATGGTCCAATTGAGCCTATTCCACCCTTTGACAGTATCAATGATGAGATTAAAGTCACCCTCAATATCCATAATCCTGATTCCCATGGTGAGGGCAAGATGGATTTCCCAGGCTAAGACCATTGCTTCATCCTTATTAGAAGAATGCCCATTCAGTTTACTCGCATAAGCAACAATAGGGGCCCTCAAGTGGATTTTGATAATCCCTCCACCAGCAGCCAGACCCCCTGGTAGCCCCATAAAAGTTGAGTTTGAAATGGGAGGTCGGAGGTGACCAAATTGTGCTTTGCCTTAGGAGTTACTTAGAGTAGTCGACAAGAGAGAACGAGGGGGGATGTTCTAGCATCTATCAATTTCCCAGTCCTAGGTAGAGGGAGGTTTGGAGGCTAGCCAAATTTTAGAAACCAAGATATTCTCAAGAAGCAACTTAAGGAATCGAGAAAACACAATTTCCATAGAGGCCTCTTTGCCCCTAAATATCATGTCATTCCTCTCCTTCCAGATACTCCAACACAAATGAGGGGGGATCCACCTCCACAATTATTGGATAAGGGGGTTGGATGAAGGGCCCGAGAACTCAAGGGACAAACTTAACAAATTGTCATTCATAATCCAACAAATATTAAGATTTCTATAGATCATCCAACAGATCTCCCAAGAAAAGACACAGTGGAGAAAGAGATGAGCGGGCCTTTCCTCATCTTTTTAACAAAGGATGCATGTATTAGGTAATTGGAATCCTCACTCCATCAAATTGTCTTGAGTAAAAATTTTCTTGAGGAGAGCAGTCCACCAGAAGAAATTGATCTTGGGGATGATTTGGGGATTCCAGACCTCCTTCTAGAAAGTGGTGTTATCAGGTTCTCTTAGCAAGCTATTGTAGGCAGTTTTAACAAAGAAGTCCCCAGAAGGGTCCCACTTCGAAATGAATCTATCTTCCTTGGGAAAGAGGGGGAGAAATGTGACAACTTAGAGCTTCTAGAGCTCTCTCCCAGTAGGGAGGAGGAAGGGATGATCAATGCAACAATCCTTCAAAGCCCTCCAAGTGTTGTTAATGAAATAATCATTGACCCTCTCTCCAAAAAAACTTTTGGCAGCATCCTAGATCCTTCTAAGGGAGGGGGAGAATTAAGGTGCTTCTCTCCCAACTAATAGTCCTCCCAGAAAAGAATATCACTTCCATTTCCAATAAGACACCTCATACCATGGGATAAATGGTCACTGCAGCTCAAGATGTTGTTCAAAATTTTGGAACCCCTGGGGAGGCCCTCCTCCTTAAGAGAAGAGGAAAAATCCCTAATACCTAGGTATTTAGCCCTGATGATCCTACTCCAATCCGCATCCTTATTCATAATCTTCTAAGTAGTTTTGGTCATAAGGGCCTTATTGAACCCGGAGATCTTGTGGGTTCCCAAACCACCCATGGGAGACAAAATCTGTCCCAGCTCACCTAAGTGAGCCTCTTCTTTTCTTCCATCCCCGAAGGAAAGTCTTTTGGAGATTCTCTAGTTTAGAAGCCATAGTCGTTGAAATCTTAAAAAGGGAGGATGTACACAGGGATCCCATCAAGAGAGGAGGAAAGCGGCTGTAATTTCCGAGCATTATTGAGGAATCTACCTTTCCAACCAGCCAACCTCTTTAGTATTCTTTCAAGCGTTGAGATCCAGAAGGAATTAGAGACATATTTGATAGTCAAAGGGAGACCAAGGTAGGTGTCAGGGAGGGAGGCCCTTTGACAACCAAGGATTTTGCAAACTTTATCTTGGAGTTGAACATGAGTGTGAAAGAAGTAGATGCTACTCTTCTCATAGTTAATGTGTTGACTAGAGGCATGAGCGTAAGAGTTAAGAAAATATTTCCAAGCAGTAGCTTCTATCACAAAGGAGATACCAAAGAGAATAGTGTCATCGACAAACTGCCGCAGAACATTAGGAGGCACCGTTGAAGAAGGTTTATGATGTAGAGCATCATGAAAAACCAACCAAGAACCCCAAATCAACCATGGAGTCCCAATCCTAGGGTGCTCAATGACCCAAAATAATCATTAATCTGTAACCTTGATATGTTTGAGTCATCTAAAAATATTATTATCAACCAACCAATCCAATATCAAACCTTTCATATCATTTATAACCCTTTAAACATTATTCAAGACCCAAACAATGCATCATGCTATCTTCGTTAATGGCAGTTTGATAGACCTATACTCTGTTATTAATAACTTTCAAACCCGACAATAGTATAAAGATCCCTTCAGTTAGATTGTGGAAACCTAGGTTTATAAAACCATATTAAAATTTTAGAACAATCCAACGGTGGATTTAAGAGTTATGGTCTCTGCACTAAGACCATTTTGATTGGTACAAAAAAAACAAGAATTCTTCATTCCCAATCTGCCTAGGGCATCAAATATCTCATAAAGTACTTAACCAATAACATTGAAACTGAATTCATTTTAAATATAATTCAACCCTCTATAAAACACCAGATTTACAACAATTTCCAATGGTGCAATCAAAAGAATTTAGCAAAACTCTCCACAAACCCCAATTTGGAGGGCTTTTTTGACAGTTTTCACCAAATCTTGCATAACTTGCTTCAAAATGGTTGAAATTGAATGAAACCAAAGGGAAAAAAAATTTAACTCATTCCATTATCATATCCAATAAATTTCCAATGGATACAAATGATTTTTCATAAAGAAAAACGTAAATGATCAGACTGCTATACCTAGAAAACAATGTGGAGTGTGTAAAAACTTCAAATGTTATTCATTTCCTTCCTCCAATCTTACACATACCCTTTGGATTTGACCAAATGATGGTTTTTATAATCTCCACACATACATATGGTATTTACAACTACCCAATACCAATTACATCCTTGGTTTGCAACTTTATAATGCAATTTATTCTTGACAACATTTTTGACACAATTGACAATTTTGACATTTTGATAAATATGACCCCTAATCTTTGCTTGTGCACTTGAAATATATTTAGATGGACTCAAAACAAACTTTTACATCCTATTTATCCTTCCATGGGAATATTTGCACAATGTGACCTCCTAGACCATATTAGGAGTCAAATACACATCTTGAGCAAATGTCTTACAATGCTTCACAAAATGACTCAAAATACATTAAAATGACCATATAAACTCAAATATGAGTGAAATGATTCATGGCATGATCTTTAACCTCTTGGAGTATGTTTGGTTTAGGTGCTCCTGCACCAGTTTGATGCCCAGGAGAGCTCCTCTGTTGACCATGGAGTTCAGATTAGAAGACAACACTTCAGCAAGGATGATGAAAAGGTAGGGGGAGAGAGGATCTCCTTGTCTCAAACCTCTAGAGGCCCTGAACTTCTCTAGGGGGCTCCCATTGAGAAACACATAGTAGGTTTTCGTAGATATGCATTCCCCAATAAGGTTAATGAGTTTATCTTCAAACCCCATAGTATTTGGAAGTTTGAAGAGAAAGTTATAGTTAAGTCTGTCATAAGCCTTAGAGATATCAAGCTTGAGCACCATCCTTGGCCGATGACACGTATCCATGGAATGTATTATCTCATGAGTAGAGATGGGCGTATCAAGAATTTGTCTACCAAGGACAAAACCTTTCTGGGTAGAGTTAATCAGAGAATCTAGGAAAGGTTTGAGCCTATTAACAAGAACTTTGCTGAAGATTTTATAAATAGTGTTGCAAAGACTGATAGGGCAAAAGTCCTTGAGCCTAGTCGCCTCCCGCACTTTAGGGACAAGGGAAATGAAGGTGTGATTGAGCTTGTTGAGAAGCCTTCCAGATCTAAAAAAATCCCTAGTGGCAAGGATAACATCACGGCTCACCACCTCCCATAAATCTTGGAAAAAATTCAGGGGGAAACCATCAGGACCCGGGGCTTTGAATCCACCCATAGAAAAAATAATGGACTTGACTTCCTCTCAGAAAAAGGGGCCAAAATGAGGTTGTTGTCTTCCACCGAGAGGGGGGGGGTGAGAGGCAGTTGACAAGGTCCTCCCCAATAGGGGCCTTAGAGTTACCATCCTCCCTAAACAAGGTGGCAAAATAGTTAGTAGTCATTCTGCCCAAAATGTCCTCATATTTGACCTCATGATTATTATCATCCATGAAGGAGGAGATGTGGTTTCTACGCTTGTGGATATTAGCAAATCTATGAAAGAAATTCATATTCTTATCACCCTCTTTGAGCCATTGTACTTAAGATTTCTGTTTCCAGTAGAGTTCTTCTTTGTAGGAGTTCTCCTTCCATTTTATGCGGAGAGCAGCCTCCTCCATATGAGTAGCTTCAAGGAAGTCACCTTGATCTATGTGCTCTTGGATAGTAGTCAGTTTACTATTGAGATCCTCTTTTTGCCTGAAGATGTCCCTGAAGATTTTTTTGTTCCAACCCCAAATATTCCTTTTGATCAATTGTAGCTTATGGGCAGTCCATAACATAGGAGTGTCAGGGATGCAGGTGCTCCACCATCTTTTGATGCAGTCTCGCCTATAATTCTAGCTAGGAACAAATAGTACTAATCAATATGAATTTGATATGAAATTTTATTTAAAAAACATAAAATTTGTAGATATTAGTTATTTTAATGAATTTAAACACTTTAAACTTTTAAAAATATAAACATTATAAATTTGTATGTGTGATTTTGTTAAAAGATGTTAAATTAATAAAAAAAATAACTTTCTTAAATTATAGTTTTCTTATTTTCTACTTTAAAATAGTAATTGTAAAATCTATTATATCTAACCATTAATCAACACAATTATTGATGTGGTTTTGAAAATTCTCAATTAATAATCATGCACTTGTATTTTGTTTCTTACATTTAAAAGGATTAGAACTATTAATGTGGATTTGAAAATTCTAGTCTTCTCTAAACTATATTTCAAAAGGTTGTTAAAAATCTAAATCAATAATTTCAAAAGAAAGAATTGTTAAAAATTGAATTGTTGTAAGAAAATTATATTAATAATAAGAAATTTTTTTTAAAAAAGCTATTAAAAATCTAAATCAAGTATTATCAATTCTTTATAATTTAATCACCATTTCATTCTGAAATCTAACTTAGGCCAATTTATAATTACAATTATAATATTCGTTAAAAATATAAAATTAAATAAACATTATCATTAATATACAAAATTCACAAGTCAATATGAAAACATGAAAATATAAAAACGAGAACATTGACAAAATTGCATGTAATATAGTTATGAATATCTTAATTTTCCAGACGGCTTTGAAAGTTAGATACGAACAAAACTTCATGTTCATGCACTCAAAACTTCATGCTCATGCACTCATCTTCCCCCAATCTCCGTGTAATTTCTGCCAACAAAAACGCCAAAATATTTACATCAAAAGTAGAGGCGTGATTAAGCAGGCTACCATTCATTGATGTACATCAAAATTTTCCACACGTAACTGCAAAGACTTTGAAAATGATAACTGCAAAGACTTTGAAAATTATACCTGCAAGCCTTCCACGTGTTCAAGACTGAAAATTGTATAGATACTCATCTAATTTCACCATTAATGTTCACACCCTCCCTCAACATGGCCAAACCAATGTTTTTGGGGCTCTTTTTCCTGCTCGCCTCTCCTATTTTTCTTTTATCTTATTGGCTAGAGTAAGTGAAAAATTCAAATTTTCTCAAAAAAATCATTTTAATGCATTTAATTCATTAATGATATGATTAATATGTATTTGAGTAATAGTTATTTATGAATATGCAAATATGTTATTGTTTTTGTTTTACATATTAATTCAAATTTATTTTAAAATAACATTTATCATATTTATTTTATCATTTATTTTTATAAAAATTTATTCTTAGTTAAAGTGTATTTTTACAAGCATATTTTAATTAAAAAATTTATTTTATAAATTTTATTTAAATAAGTCATTCTTAGTTTAAAAGTAAAATAAAACAAAGATAAATGTAAATAATTATAATAAATTTAATATTCAAAATAGATAGGTAAAAAGTTCATAAATAGGGGAAAAATATATTAGTTGATATTTACATTTTGAGGCATGTGAAGAATTAGTTTGCAGCTCAATAAGTGATTATTTGTTGAGGAAAATAAGCTAAGCTGATCTTTCCTCCTTTATTGAGAAGTTGTGATAATGCATATCTCTATTCAAAAGCACGAGTTTATAGAGACTCTTGATCAAACTCAGTTCCACGACTGCGTGAATAATTCTGGAATTGGTGTAGGAATGTGCGATGTTTCAACAAAAGTTTGCGGTTTGTTAAATTTTAGGCAATCGGATGTTAATTAAAGAAATTAGATTATAATCAGACTGTGAATGAATAGTAATAGTAATAAAACACAAGACAAAAGACACAAATATCCTAGGAAAACCTCCCTTTTGGAGGTGAAAAACCCAACCTCAAAATACAACATGTATTATCTCAAATGTAGGCAATTACAAGGCTATACACTTATCTTAGATTGATGTTCAATATATCAATGAAGACTACAACCCTTAATCAACAATGAATAGCAAAGAGGATCAATAGGAGATGTCTAACATCAGATGCACATAGTAGGAGTCCTTATCAAGTTCACATGAGGATCTTTGACCTCTTGAATGCAGCCCTTATCAGTAGATGACTAAAGGAGATCAGTAGCATATGTCTGAGATAGGCTGGAGCATAATCGCACAAGGAGAGCCTTCAAGTTCGCACAAGGAGAGCTTTCAATTTCACCTAATTTATTTGAGTAATTTCACACAAGTAAAGGAGAGTTCCCTGATATAGCAAAGAAGATTATATCCGTAGTGTGTTGATGCAGAATGACTTCATTTTCTTGTTAGATTTATATCCACCTTTGGCATCAACCCTCAAGTCAGCTTGCATTAGGTAATTTATTTATTTCCATTTATTGTCACCACATTACATATGTTTGGGTCTAGCCCAAATCAACAATTTAGTTTCACCACATTAATTAATTTTCTCCACGCTACATGATTGGGTCCAGCCCAAAGATTTAATTTACATAATAGATAATACAAATGTATTTTAATTGTTATTGACAACATTAAAATGTAATGGATAGGTATCAGAGCTATCTACTATTTCAACACTCTCTCTTAGCTAAGGAGGATATCTGCCACTTGTCATGATCCATTCATGACTTTCATCTTGTATTGCCTGCAAGAATGAATGTATAAGCTTCATAGAGTATACCTGCAATAAAACACATAAATATCATGAACTCATTTCATGATGTCCATCTTGCATTGCCCACAGAGGGTGGATCCAACTTGCCTTGCTCACAGAGGGTGGAAGAGGTCTTACACCTCAACCTTCTCCCAGAGAAGGATACAATGTCACCTTGCATTGCCCACAGAGGGTGGAAGAGGTCTTACACATCAACCTTCTCCCAGAGAATCATATAATATCACCTTGCATTGCCTGCAGAGGGTGACTTCACCTTTCATTGCCTGTAGAGGGTGGAAGATGCAGTGTAAATTGCATTATTAAGATTGAGACTCCCTCTCAATCAATGTTGTGTTCTCCATGATTCCAAGCTTCTCTCTGAAGTACTCAAACTTCACTTGAGCTAGAGGCTTGGTGAGAACATTTGAAACCTGTTCAACAGCACTGATATATTTTAGCTGGATGGCACCTCTTTGTGCCATATCACGAACATAGTGATAATAAGTTTACACGTGTTTTGACCTATCATGAAACACAGGATTATTAGACATTTTTAATACAACTTTGATTATCACAATAAATAATAGTAGATTTCCAAGGTTGTCCAAACAACCCAACAAGAAGTTTGCGAAGCCAAACTACTTCTCTAGTTGCCACTATTGAAGTAATGTATTCAACTTCTGCAGTACTCAATGCAACTGAGGACTGTTTCCTACTGGCCCAAGAGATCATAGTGGAACCCAAGCTGAAACAAATTCTTGAAGTTCTTTTCTTGTCAATAATACTTCCAGCCCAATCAGAATCAGAGTAGCCTTCCAAATTGATCACTGTGTTGATTGGATACTTCTACCCATAGCCAGTTGTTCCACGCAAGTATCTCAGGATTTGCTTGGCTACCACCAAGTGAACATGCTTTAGTTGGTTCATGAATTTGGCTAAGTGCACTCATTGCATAGCAAATATTTGGTCTAGTGTTAACTAGATACATCAAGGATCCAATCAACTGCCTGTACTCTGAAGGATCTGCAAAATCAAAATTAGCTGCAGAAATACTCAACTTCTTTAAATTAGTTTCCATAGGAGTAGACATAGATTTACAATCCATATATCAATGAAATATTTTCTTGACTAAGGATAAGATCTTTGCCATACTTCTAGTCCTAGATAGTAATGCATTAGGCCTAGATCCTTCAATCCAAATTCAGTGGCTAATTCTTTCCAACAATTTGAAATAAATCATTCACATATATATAAGAAACAGAATTAGCAGTTCACTATTGAATACTTTTAAAGTGAAGATTAGAATTAACATCATTCTTGTAAGATCCTAAACTAATCAAATACTTGACAATATTCTCATACCAAGCTCAAGAAGTTTGCTTGAGGCCATAAAGAGCTTTTCTTTAATCTGCACACATGAGATTCTCTATCTTGATTCTCATAACCTTCTAATTATTCAATATAGACAACATTAAGAAAACAATCTTTATATCTAACTTCCATCCTGTAGCATTATCTATAGAGGTTCTAATATTAGTATATATAGCAGCAAGAGCAAATGTTTCCTTCTAACTATGAGCTACACATCTAGCTTCATATTTTCAAAAGAAAACTTCCATATGGAACTCCCTCTTGATTCTTAATATTAAATTGTGGTAATCAAGTCTCATGAAGATTGCATAATATAAGAATCAATCAAGGAAGGCAGCCATAAATCAAGGACGAGAAATGCCAATCTTTTCCTTACTTCACAAATATGAAATGGACCCATAGCACAATCATTATGATCAAGGCATACCTTCAAGTGAAGAAATCAATCTCCCTCTTAAGCTTGAAGGTATGGTAATTCAAGAAAATCTTGAAGAGAAGCATCAACATGATTAAATATCCCAATAGAATTAATTAACATGTAAAGTAACTTATCTAGACAACATATGCCAAAATTGCTCAAAAGAATATTGGTAGTCTATGATCAACATCAACCATAGTGTAAAGCTACACAACATTTTAAAATTATTTTCCATAGTTGAATAACAAAGAGTTAGCTATATCAGAAAACTAAGGCAAGTGTATGACTTCAGAAAACATTTTACAACATCTATAAGCAAGGTATATAAGCCAAATTGTCTTTCCAGCCAATGCGTAAAATCAGATATGAGTATCAACCACTCAAAAGGATACACATTGTAGTTGAGCACAAGCATATGATCGAAGGCCAACTTCAATAAGTTAGATACCTCATTCATCTTAGGTTTCATCACCAAGAGAATACTTACTTCAAAGAATGTAATAGGCATTATGCTTAAATTGAAGAGATAATGTCACAATGAATGTTATGTGAGGATGATGAAAGGCATGACAAAAAATGCATTAGAGCTAAAGGCAATCCTCTACACAAAAGGACCAGAGCAAGGTTATAATAACAACATACCAAAGAACATGAGAGCCTATTATGAAGAGCCAAAGAGAACCATGTGTTACACAGTCACAACCCTACATAACAACCTTATCCAAACATAAAATAGAACAAAAAATGCAGTCCATACGATGTTAAGAGATTTGATGCAAATCAAGAGACACACCATAAGAGTATATAATTCCAGGGCAGCAAGACTATTAAGAATTTCAAGACTTAGATAGAATACATTGCATTAGAACTATGCAGCAAGTATCATAAAGGATCAGATCATAATATGAATATAGTAAGGTCAACATTGGGCATAGATACTAAATAGGATGACTATCACACCAATGACTAAGTTCCATGTTTTTGAATCTCCTATAAATTTATTCATCTTCCTATTTGTTCTTGTTGTTATATCCATCATAATACTCCTAGATTTATATCTGAATACACATGCTAAAGTCTTAAGTCCCAAGGATGTATTTATATCCATGCATCAATTCCAATCATAAAATATTCATAGAAAACCACATCAAATAGGTTGAGAGATAAACATACTTAAAATAGAGAGTAGGGCATAACTAACTTCAATAATTCAAACTGGATTAGAACAAATTCTTAATTGCTTCTCTTGGAAGGGAATCACTTGCCACAACCTCACTGGCCATGTGGTTTGTGTGGATCTTAGCACCTTTCATTATCGCATCTTGTCAGAAGTAGTGAGGAATTCAAGATGCCAAATATTCCTTGCTTTATTCCTCCTACACCATTTGGAATACCTCGACCTTAGTTGGATTGACTTCTCCCCTCTTTCCATCCCTTCAAACCTTCTAAGCCTCAGCACATTGACACATTTGAGCTTGATATGTTATGGGCTTACTGGATGAATAACAAGTGAGATTGGGAACATGTCTTGCTTGACATTTCTAGACATCTCCTATAATTATGATCTAGAGATGAGGTAGTCAAGCTCATGGATACAAAATTTGCAAGGGTTGGAGCACCTTGGACTAGCATAAGTGAATCTGGCAAGAGATGTGGTAGAGAGTGTTGCTTCTCTTCCCAATCTCACATCACTTGCAGTCATGTCTGAGAAGTTAGGTACATCTCTCTCTCCTCTTGGAAACCTCACATCACTCTCCCATCTTAAGCTTTTTGGTACTTACTTCACTTAGCAACCATTTCCCATTTGGATTTCTAACCTTACATCTTTGGTTTCCCTCTGCCTCTTTGACTACAATATCTCCAGTTTCATGCCTTCTTCTGTTTTAAGCATTCCACACTTGAGGAACCTTGATTTGTCTAGAAACCCTGATCTCAAAGTCAACCTCTCTTCAATTGTGCAACATGTTTCCCAGCTCAAAAGCCTTTCTATTGTAAATTCAGATTTGGGAAGAATGATTCCAAATTCTATTAGAAATTTGTCCTCATTAATTGCCTTATATCTTTTTGATAACAATATTGAAGGTAGACTTCAAAATTCTATGGGGAATATGTCCTTGTTGACCATCTTAGATCTTTCTTATAACAATATTAAAGGTAGACTTCCATATTCTATGGGAAATATGTTCTCATTGACCAGATTAGATCTTTCTTCTAACAATATTGAAGGCAGTCTTCCAAATTCTATGGGAAATATGTTCTCATTGACCAGCTTAAATCTCTATAGCAACAATATTGAAGGCAATCTTCCAAATTTTATTGAAAATCTCTCACAACTTGAATATTTGGATCTTTTTGGAAATTCACTAAGAGGCAACATTCCATGGAGCTCTTTAGGTGGGCTATCAAAGATTTTATATCTTTCTCTCGGTTCAAACCAATTAAATTGAATCTTTTCATATACTTTTGGTAATCTCTCATCTTTGGTCTTGCTCAATGTCTCAAACAATTCTCTAAGTGGCAAATTCTTACTCTCTCAACTAGAAAATTTCACGAAGATTCATTTTTTGAGTCTTTTTGATAATTTCTTTAGGGTGAAAGTTGAAGACTTTTGGATCCCAAAATTTCAGCTTCAATCTTTGTATTTGAGTTCTTGTAATATGTATGGTGATTTCTCATCTTTCCTATCCACTCAATACAACATAAAGCGACTTTACTTGTCCAACAATTCTCTTAGAAGAAATGTTATTGATTGGTTGTGGGGCCTTACATCAGTCAACACTCTCAATCTCTCATGTAATCAATTTGAACAAAAGCTTTTGTCATCAAACTTAAGTAAGTTGAGTGTTCAATATGTTGACTTACATAGAAACAAGTTACAAGGGAATGTTTTAGTTCCTCATCCTGATGTAGAAGTCTTGTGCATGTCGGAGAATCAATTTGATGGCATAATTTTAGAAAACATTAATGAATATGGCCAGAGTTAGCTCAATTACTTTTTAGTTGCAAATAATAATATAAGTGGTGTCTTTCCACATTCTATTTGTGAAGGAAATCACTTGGAGGTTCTAGATGTGTCAAATAACAAGTTCACAGGTAATTTTTTTGCAAGTTTTGGGAATTGCTCATCAACACGAGAAGTGTTAAATCTAGAAAATAATAATTTGGAAGGTGAGACTGGGAGAATGGTTTGTCTTCAAACATTGAAATTAGGAGGTAACAAGATACAAGGTACAATTCCATCATCACTTCAAAATTGTACTTCTTCAAAGATTCTAGATTTGGGATATAATAACATGGAGGGAACCATCCCAAATTGGATAGGGAATTTAATTCACCTTCGAATTTTGGAGCTGAGATCTAATAATTTTGAAGGTGGAATACCCTTAGTTGAAAAAATTAGAAAATCTTCAAGTCTTTATTTTGTCAAATAACAATCTATCTGGAGCTAATCCAAGTAGCTTAAGAAACTTGAGAGCAATGGCAAATGAAACAGAAAGTGCAAAAGTCCTTGAGTTCTCAAATCCAATCTCAATGCCTTATTTAGATAAAATTGAAATAAACAACAAAGGGCTATTTCTACAATATGGGAAATCTTTGGCATTGGTTTGATGTCTTGATCTCTCAAACAACTTCTCAAGTGATATTCCTCAAGAAATTGGATTCTTCATTGGTCTCAAAATTCTCAATTTGTCAAGGAATCATCTCCATGGAAAAATTTCTACTTCTTTCAGAAACCTTGTGCAGTTGGAGTCACTTGATCTTTCAGATAATAATCTTGCTGGAAATATCCCTACTGAACTACAATCTCTCACATTCTTGAGTTATTTGAACATATCTTGTAATAATTTTTTAGGTAGAATACCACAAGGAGCTCAATGCTTAACATTTGATGAGAGATCATTTTCAAACAATGTAAATCTTTGTGGACTTCAGATCAACATAAATTGTGTTAGGAATCCAACAGATACTGAGAGGGGGGGGGTGAATCAGTATCTAACCAGTTATAATATTTTCTTGACTTAAAACATGTAAAGCATATTAATACTGTATACTGGTAAACAAGAAATAATGTAATAAATAGATATAACAACAACCACATGAAAAACACACCATAACACCGTAGTTTAATGAGGAAACCCGGTGTGGGAAAAAACCTTGGTGGGATTTGTGACCCACAATATTCACTTACTGGCCAATAAAAGAATAATAGTGCTACAAGAGGGGCTTGCACATGCAGGAAGGCCAAGTGCCTAGAGCTCACTGCTCAATTACAAAATGGGAAGTCTCACTGACTTACAAAATGGATTATATAAATCCAATGTCTTGTACTACTTCAAAATAACATCTACTATGCTAGATCCAGTACCGGTTTATAGATCTGCTTCTTACATAAACCCTTAACCTATAATTCACATAATAGGTCTGCCTTATTTCACCTAATTATATTCCTCCATACTTACATAATTGTTCCACAATGATCTCTTATATATATGAGTCATTTTACAAATTGCCAAGTCCGCTTACAATGATTTTACAATAATAAACAAAATAAATTACAAACAAAATTCCTATCGGCTTCTATGTCAGTATGCTTCCTTTCACTGCCAGTGCTGGTGGTCTATGTGCTGGTGTAGAATATGACTTTGCTGGTGCCGGTGGATTGCCTTGCCAGTGTCATAGGATTGTAAGGTTGCCATCAATGAAAAAACCTTCAATCACCTACAATGTCTCATTGGAGTGTGCATTTGCCAACAATCTCCCCCTTTGGCATTGATGGCAACACCCATGAGAAAAATTTAGAAGTGTATCCAAAAATTGAAGTCCAAAAATTGTTATAAAAAATGTGTGCTCCCCTTGAGCAGATGATCCTCAAGTTATTGGATTTTTCTCATACCACTACTCCCTCTTTGGCATCAATGACAAAGGTTGTTAAAGTGTCAATTGAGTGTGGTTTCCAGCTTCATCCTTGCAACCGGTTGGTTACAATCTGAAAAAGATTTGCCAAAACCAGATTCAAGCTCTCAATGAACTTTTTGTTGTCTTTTATTGTGGCCTCTGTCCTCTAAACTATACCGGTGAGGTGTTGCATTTTCTCTGTCGGTGTTTTCTATCCTTGAATCAGGGCATTAGATATTTCTTTCCTTAAGGTGGCGAGGTAGTCTAGTTTTGGACTTAGTCTCCTTTTAAGATCCTTAGCCTTACCTTTTATTCTTTCCTTTTCTCTTTCCATCTTTAATAGTTCTTCCTCAAAACCTGTTATCTTCTGCTAAAAAACTGATAGTGAATCAGATGAGTTAATGAAATTGTCAGCTAGTTGATTTATTTCCTCCTGTATCTCCCTGATCTTCTTGTCTATATCAACTATCAAAAAGTTAGTCTTACAAGTATCTTTGTACAAAGTTTTGAATTCCTTTAATGTGCTACATAATTTTGATAGAAGTGTGTCAAATTGCCTTGTACACTTCTTTATTTCTTCCTCAAAGAATTTGTGTTTTTCCTTCTCTAATCTCTCCTTGAATGCTTCCTCTTTTATTTGTTCAATTGTCATAGTGTTTTCAGTAATATACTTAGACAAAGTGTCAAGTTGACTCAAAGAATCTTTATTATCTACATTACATTTTGGAGCTATCATCTTCAGAATTGGAGTTGTATCATCTATAGCCTTGTATGCTTGTGAGCTACAATCTGTTATTTTCTTTAAGGAGTCCAAAAGAACTTTTGTTACATTAGTTGATTTGAATCCTACAATTGAAGTGCCAACACTCTTTATCCCACTGGTGGGAGCAATATCCTTGCTTGTGGTGACCTCTAGTAGGTCAATTTGTGTTTCCATTTCCTTAAGAAAAGGTTTGTCTTGCTCAGCTGATGCCGGTGGTACTAACTCTATGTGAACTTGTTGCTACAATGGAGCCTTTTGCTCTGCTTGTTGTTATGTGTTACCATCTGTTGGTTTACCTTCTATGTTATCTGTTACTGGTGCCTCACTAGCCATATCTATCTTTCCAGTTTTGTCCTTATCTACCACAATGTTAACTTTTTGAGTATCAATGTCAACTGTGTATAACACCTCAAAGTTTGGATTTGCGTCCTCTTGTGGTATCTCCATACTCTCATTAGCCGATTGACTTTCAGTTGTAACTACCGGTGGAGAATTTAGAGGTGGTGGGGATAAGTTATCTTTTATTTTTATGCTCAAAGGTCCACCAACCTTGCCTTTACCCTTATCCTTATCTTTTTGATATACTTTGATAGGTTTAAGATTTCTATACTCTTCCTTCTTTTCTTTCTCAACAAGGAATATGTCCCATGTATTAGCAGTTTCCTCTGCAACCTCATTTACTTTACCAACCATCAGTGCTACATGTCAGTGTGTAGTTGAGAATATTGTCTGGTTAGCCTCTGAGATCATATCATCTATCTCCTTTGGTGAGTTAACAGGATAAACAACAAGTAATTTCTCAATTTTTATTTTCTTGTCAAGCTCTACAACAACTTGCCTTCTAGCTTCAAGTCTCTTAAACAGTTCTGCCGATAATTCATCTACAACTTGCATCAAAAATTTCTTATAGATATCTAGGTGTATAATTACACTATTTTCAACTTTCTCCTTGTCATCAATTGATAATGTATCATATAATTTGTTGATGTTTTTCAGCTGTCCATCCTCTATTATTTCATCTAGTAGTTTGTCAATTGGACCAATGTTTTGTTGAGTCTTCTTTTTGGGTGTTAACTTCTTCTTAGGAGTTATTTTCTTAGGCGAGGGCCTTACTGCCTATTGTTTTTGTCTAGTTCTTCTAGGAGAAGGTGCAGATACCGGTGAAGGTTCTCTTTTCCTCACAACTCTTTTAAATGCAGTTGGCATGTCACTTTCTGAAGAAGTTTCTACCGGTGAAAGGTGAGTTTCTAGCTGTTGTGCTTGTAACTCATCTTCAGTGATGCCAGTTTATTTAAGTACATCTTCTTTGATAGCCTTTTCTTGCCTAGATCCTCTTCTTACTATTGCTTCTACCTTCTTTACTCTTTTCTTTGATTGAATTTGATTCTCAATATTCTCAACACTACCAAATACCTCTTCTTTTGGTTCCTTGGGTGCCTCTAGAAGGGCTTTTGCATATGTTTAAATTATGTTGTCATCGGTTTCATAACCCATTTCAGTAACCCAAATGGTTCTTGGGATAACTACCTCCATCGAAATCTCATTCTTCTTAGTAACAAAGAATATTTAATCCTTATACTTATTTACAATTGCTTGTGAAAGTCTGACTCTAGTATTCATCCAGGCCTTTAATGCCTAAAAGTACTCATTTATATTCTTTTCTTTGTTTTCACCCATGTTGTGCAGTAAATCAGATAGTTGTTTGCCTATTGGTATGTCAAAACCTAAATTTTTCTTGCCAATATCGGGCACCTTTTTTGTTATGTGCAACATTAAATAGACAAGTAGGTTACCAAATCTAAATGTCCCCTTTTTGTCTTTCTTGATCTTTCCAAGATTATCAATCAGTTCATCCTTCAACCATTCACACACATCTATTTTTGCATTATCCTTGATCATATCATAAGCACTCTTTATGCATAAAATAGAAACTGAATTTAACCTATTTGCATGTGTTGTTTTCTAGCCTAGAATCATGCTAATGAATATGACATTGATGTCAGTCACATCATTTACTCTTAAAGACCTTTTATCAGACATTGCACCTGTTAGGTTCATTACTAGGTCATTTGAGACCTTCTTTGTCTTATCAGGTCTATTACTGGTGGAGGGTAACCCTATTACAACTTTTATTACCTCTTTAGTAACTTTGTGGATTGAATCCAACCAAAAAAATTCACCATGAACCTTGCTTAAAACTATCCTTATAACATCCTTAGGGAATTCTGGAATACTGAGGATTTCAGTGAATCCTAGGGTTTTGACTATTTTGTGTTCAGGTTTCACATTACCGGAATCATCAAAAATTACAGTCTTATACATGTTATTAATTTCCTCATCACCTAATTCTTCTATGTGACAATGAATGTACATTCTAGGGTCTTCTGCAAAAACTACTCCTTTGGGGATTTGAGAAAATGCACCAACATTATCATCCTTCTTAGCAATTTTGGGAACTAACTGAAATACAGGTCTAGGGCATTTAATTACTTCGACTGCAGTAGGGTTTGCTATGAATTCAAGTACAGAAGAAGATGCCATGATTATAAATACCTTTCTCTGCCTTAGGAATGATTGATTGTTGAATTGCTTTGCTACTTTGCTTGAAATGTCTTTTCTTGGAATTTTCACACTCTTTGATTATTTGAATGCTCGATGAAATGAAATTGGAGCCAAAAACACTGATTTATAATGTTAATTTTCCAACCACCATATTTAATGCTTGTCGGTTAAGTAATCAGTTAACTTATCTGTCGGTATAGAAGTAATTTCAACTTCTCACCATCAACCAAGGGAATAATAGCATGTTTCACATTTGATTGCCAAACCCTCAAAGAAATTTTCTTCAGTTAGATGAAGACTCTCCTACCGGTGGAATGTTACTCTATTCTGCCAGTGGAGTGTTACTCTGTTCTATTGGTGGAGGAGTATTCGTATCAACATTTAGTTCTGATTTCCTGACCCATTGTTTTGAGAATTCTTGCTTTAACTCTTCAACCTTTTCTTTACCTTTCAAACTAGCACCATTGTTGTTTACCAGTGATGACTTGCTTCTACAAAATTTAGCAATATGTCCAATTTTGTTACAGGCATAACAAGTCACATTATTTTTCTGAATAGCTTTCCCATAACCTATGCCAGTTTGTGTTCTACATTGATTAGATAAGTGTCCAAATCTTCCACAAACATAACATCTCACATTCATTCTGCAATTTTCAGAATTATGACCAACTTTGTTGCATTTTGAACATTGACTGGTGGGTGTATTGGTATTCTGATAGTTTCTAGATCTACATTGATTTGATCTATGACCATACTTGTTATTGGTATTTTCCATTGAATTTATAAGTAGCAGGTTGCCTTACCGGTTTGCCATGATCCTGTGTGTTTGCAGTACTGGAGCTTTCACCAATTTCAAAGCCAAGACCATTAGAGTCACCATTAGGTTTCTGATTCTTCAACAAGTCACCAAGTTCTTCTGAGCTTTTCTTGAATTTTTCTTTATGTTGATTTGCAGCAGCTAGTTCTCCTTCCAAGATACCTTTTTATCTCATGAGTTCATTTGAGTCATTCTGTACATGCATCAGATCTGTCTTCAACATATGATTTTCATAACTAAGTGTTGTGTTTTCATTTGCAACATCATTCAGTCTTCTAGTCAAGTCTTCTTCATTCTTCTTTCTATCTTCAATTTCTTTACAAAATCTCATAGTCATATCCTGCATCTCATTCTTTTTTGTCATGTTTTCTTGTTTCAGCTTATTCATTAGATCACTAAGAGTTTCCCTTTCATCATTCCCATTTTTCATGTTTTCACAAAGTTCTCTTCTCTTGTTTCTTGAAATAGTAAGATTTTCTTGAAGTGCTTGAATAATATCCTTTGCAATGTTTAGATCATCTTCAAGTTTGATATTTTTCAATTTTTCTACATCATAGTCTGGGAGAGTTCCTTCTAATTGCTTCATCAAGTTTTCCATCTCTATCGGTGTCAAGATCTTCCTCAAGCTGTTAGGCTTATGAAAATAGAGGGCCTGGCTCTAATACCAATTGTTAGGATTCCCACAGATACTGAGAGGGGGGGGTGAATCAATATCTAATCGGTTATAATATTTTCTTGACTTAAAACATGTAAAGCATATTAATACTGTATACCGGTAAACAAGAAATAATGTAATAAATAGAGATAACAACAACCACATGAAAAACACACCATAACATAGTAGTTTAATGAGGAAACCTAGTGTGGAAAAAACCTCAGTGACATTTGTGACCCACAATATTCACTTACTAGCCAATAAGAGAATATTACTGCTATAAGAGGGGCCTACACATGCAAGAAGGCTAAATGCCTAGAGCTCACTGCTCAATTACAAAATGGGAAGTCTCACTGACTTACAAAATGGATTATATAAATCCAATGTCTTGTGCTGCTTCAAAATAGCATCTGCTATGCCAGATCCAGTACCGATTTATAGCTCTACTTCTTACATAAACCCTTAACCTATAATTCACATAATAGGTTTGCCTTATTTCGCCTAATTATATTCCTCCATACTTACATAATTGTTCCACAATGATCTCTTATGTATATGAGTCATTTTACAATTTGCCAAGTTGGCTTACAATGATTTTACAATAATAAACAAAATAAATTATAAACAAAATTCCTATCGGCTTTTGTGTCAGTATGCTTCCTTTCATTGCCGGTGCTGGTGGTCTGTGTTCCAGTGTAGAATCTGACTTTGCTGGTGCTGGTGGATTGCCTTGCTGGTGTCATAGGATTGTAAGGTTGCCATCAATGACAAAACCTTCAATCAGCTACAATGTCTCATTGGAGTGTGCATTTACCAACAAATTGTTCATCTTCTCCTTCCTCAAATAAAATTTATTAGATGTGAGTGAGCACAAGTGGGAGGAACATGTGTGGTGGGAGGTGGGAATTGGATTGAGCTTTGCATTTGGGTTTTCAATTGTTATTGGAGCATTTTTCTTCAACAAAAAATGTAAAAAGAGATGCTTCAAAGTTATGGATGACATTATTGTCATTCTTGACCAATCTATTCAAAAAATGATATTTTAATAATTATTTTTAATACCCCTTTCCCTTCCACTTCCCCTTTTCTTTTACCTAAAATATTTCCTCCAATCCCATTCCTTATGAAGGCTGTGTAGTGGATGTATTTTCCTCCAATCCCATTCTTTGTGAAGGTTGTGTAGTGGATGTATGTGTACTTTCTTATTTTGTTATTTTTGGTAGAAAAAATTAATTTAAATATTATATTATAGTACCTCAAACTATATTGAAACTAAATTCAATTGTCTATTTATAATGCGTTTCTTGTTTTGGTTCATATTTAGAAGTGAAAATTATTTCATATAAAAGATTTCATGTGATTGTTTATCTTTTCTAAAGATATTTTTATTGCTCACACATGCTTAAATTTTTTGTGGTTACAAAGAATAGTTGCAATAAAAACCTACCATTATTAAATTAGTTGCTTCCTTGGGTGGAAGTAATTTATCTTTTTTATGTACATGTAATTAGAATTTGTTAATGTTGAAGATTTTTTATTGTCTATTTTAGTAATTGTATCATTGTTTTTATATTGTTCTCTATGTTCTATTAATCAAATTAAAGAAATTAAACCCTTGTACTAAAGATGAAATTAAAGAAATTTTAATAATTTAATGAATGGAAAATTTTTGATATTAAATATTAATCAATTAAAAAGGCACATGAACTTGTTTACTATTATAAATAAATTAGGAAATTTGAAAAAATCAAAATTTAGAATGATGGACAAAAAATTCATGAAAATTGAAAGAGAGTAAATATATAGGTATGGAGTGAAGAATTTCACATAGGGAGGAAATTATAGGACTTTAAAATCATTTTTTTTTAAATGTAAAAGGTTTAATTAGGATCCACCTTAACCTAAAGGTGACAATTTTTTTAATAGGACTTGATTGGTCATTATCAAGGGTAACATTATATAATGCACAAAATCTACATATATGTGTGTTTAAAAGTTTTATGATATTTTTTTGTAAACATATATGATAAAATTATAAGGCACTAGGAGGGGGGGTGAATCAGTGCAAGTAAAAATGATACAAATCTGATTATCAATTTCACCAACTTAAAATTTAATAGGAATATAAGAAATAACACCAAGTATGCAATCACCACATAAAGAATAAACCACATGACACAAGAGTTTATACGTGGAAAACCTAAATGGGAAAAACCAGGGTGGGAGTTAGTACCCACAAGATCCACTATCTACAGTATAGAGATATGACCGGTTAATGTCTACAACACTCAGTTAGGGGCACACCCTATTAGAAGTGTCTAAGCATGATTAAGAGCTTTACAAAAGTCATGTGAGGACCAGCCCTATTAGGAGCTACCCAATTTATTGAGATTTTCAAACACAAGTTATTGTATCACCTGGTTAGAGGATTTAATGATCAGAATTGTTAGGATCTGATTGCACCCTATTAGGAGTGACCTTGTAAGAGGACTTTCTTGCTGCAACTGTTAGGGAGACAAGTACAAATGATCTCAGTATAAAACCTTCAGTGTTTGATAAGATCCACTTCATAAAATTACAACATCACATAGAATTCATCTCTCAACTCCTCTGATCATCGCACTATCAGAAATACAAAAGTCACTAATAATCTTTCACACTATCAAGCTCATACACATATATCCTTTCATACCTCATCACACATTTAAAATCATCATAAGGTCAACTAGAACCTTGTTACAATTCCCTAGATTCAATGCATCTAGACAATCGTGCATTGTATGCTTTAGTTATGTTGGCCACCGACATAACAAATCTAATTCTATGTTGTTTTATCGATCTGAGTGATTTTCATCACTATCGGTTAAGTCACAGTCAGAATACCTGCTCTGTCAATCAAATCTTGTTCACTTGATAGAATCAGCATGTGCAGTCTTGAACATAACTTCATCCACCATCATTCATTGATGCTGTAGAACCGCATCATCTCATTCATCATAGATTTTCTGTACCGGTTGTCGGAATATAACTCTTATTGTCTTTTACTAGTTAAAGTCCTAATTACTAGTTCTGATAAAACTATCTCTGCTTACCGGTTGACCTATATGACTTAGATGACTATAAAAACATAGTTTCCATCAATGCCAACATACAACATAGTCATCATACAACAATCTAATCAAACATGTACGGGTTCCATTAAGTAGACAAATAATTACCGGTTTAGATCAAATGCCAACAATCTCCCCCTTTGGCATTGATGGCAACACTATTGAAGGCAGTCTTCCAGATTTTATCGGAAATCTCTCATAGCTTGAATATTTGGATCTTTTCAGAAATTCACTAAGAGGCAACATTCCACGGAGCTCTTTAGGTGAGCTATCAAAGCTTTCATATCTTTCTCTTGGTTCAAACCAATGAAATTGAAGCTTGCCATATACTTTTGGTAATCTCTCATCTTTGATTGTGCTTGATGTCTCTAACAATTCTCTAAGTGGCACATTCTTACTCTCTCAACTAGAAAATTTCACGAAGATTCATTACTTGAGTCTCTTTGACAATTTCTTGAGAGTGAAAGTTGAAGACTTTTGGATCCCAAAATTTCAACTTCAAGCTTTGTATTTGAGTTCTTGTAATATGGATGGTGATTTCCCATCTTTCCTATCCACTCAATACAACATAAATGAACTTGACTTGTCCAACAATTCTCTTAGAGTAAATGTTCTTGATTGGTTGTAGGACCTTACACCCTTCTATATACTCAATCTCTCTTGTAATCAATTTGGAGGAAGGCCTTTGCCATCTAAGTTCAATAAATTTGGTGCCCAAAATATTGACTTGCATAAAAATAAGTTACAAGGGAATGTTTTTTTGCCTCATCCTAATATGAAATTCTTGGACATGTTTGAAAATCAATTTGATGGAATCATTCCAGCAAGCATTGATAAATATGGCCAAAGTCAACTCAATTATTACTCACTTGCAAGTAATAAAATAAGTGGCCTCTTTCCATATTCTATTTGTGAAGGGTGTCACTTGGAGGTTCTAGATGTGTCAAACAACAACTTCACAAGTAATATTTTTTCAAGTTTTGGGAATTGCTCATCAACACTAAAGGTGTTAAATCTAGAAAATAATAATTTGGAAGGTGAAATTAGGAGTATGGTTTGTCTTGAAATGTTGAAATTGGGAAGTAACAAGCTGCAAGGTATAATTCCATCAACACTTCAAAATTGTACTTCTTTGGATATTCTAGATTTGGGATATAATAACATGCAGGGAACCATCCCAAATTGGATAGGGAATTTAATTGACCTTCAAATTTTGGTGTTGAGATCTAATAAATTCAAAGGTGGAATACCCTTACAGTTGACAAAATTAGAAAAACTTCAAGTTTTGATTTTGTCAAATAACAATCTATATGGAGCTATTCCAAGAGGCTTAAGAAACTCGAGAGCAATGAAAAATCAAACACAAAGGGCAGATGTCTTCCTTCAATACTTGAATTCAAGCTTGTTGTCCTTGATTTTAGCACCACCAAAATTGTGAGGCAACCCTATGAAAATGGTCCGTTTCGTACCTTACGACCTCCAAGAGAGCTTGATTGACTTCATCGGTTAGCTCATTTAGCTTTTTGTTTTTCATTTTTATTGTTTTCTAGTTTTTAAAGATTTGCAGTTTTACCTACAGGTCAGACTTTGGGTTCCTTCCTTTTGCAAAGGTAATTGCACATCAGGTTTTAAAACACAGTGTATAATGGTTTGTATTTTCTTCTATAGATTGAACTTTAAAGTCTGACCTATACGTAATCCTTCCCCTGCAGATCAGACTTTAAAGTCCGACCTACAGGTCTTTCGGTTAGAAGTTGCATGTTGGACTTTTAAGTCTGACTTGCAAGAGTTTTTTCCAGCATGACAAACTTTAAAGTCTGACATTGCACTGTGTGTTTGGTAATTAATGCCGCATTAATTACTAATTTGGAGGATTATTTATTAATTTTGGGGGTTTATTTTTTCATTTCGATTTGCTTTTTCTCCTCTGTGTGTGCCTCCTCTTCTCTCCTCCATTTTTGCTTGTCATCCTTGAGGATTTATCAAGTCTCCATCAGATTTTTCTCTCATCATGGCAGATCGAGGTAGGTTTTTGGATTCTTTTTGGGATTTTGTTTTTGTTTGTTCTCCCTTTCCTTTCCACCTTTTTGGTTTTGCTTGGTCATTATCTTCAGAGGGTAATTAGACTTTAAAATCCAATTGCCCTTTAAACTTTTTCTTTCCCCTAGCCTTCACACCGGTTTTTATAACCCCGTATGCATGCTGATCAATTAAGACCCTCGCATATCAGATTTTAAAGTCTAATATGCAAGAGGGTAAATCTCGCATATCGGACTTTAAAATCCAATATGCGAGGGGAAAGAATTTTTGATTGACATGTGGGTTTTAAAACCCGACTTGTCAATCAATTGTTTCTCTCCCAACTAGCACATCAGACTTTAAAGTCTGATGTGATGGTCTTTTTGCAAAGTTCTACACCTACACATTGGACTATTAGGATTCCCACAAATATGGAGGGGGGGGGAATCATTATCTAACCGGTTTGTTGATTTTATTGACTTAAAACATGTAAATTAGATTAATACTATATACCAGTAAATAAGAAATAATGCAATGAACAAAGATAACAACAACCACATGAAAAACACACCATAACACAGTAGTTTAACGAGGAAACCCGGTGTGGGAAAAACCTCGGTGGGTTTTGTAACCCACAATATTCACTTACTGGCCAATAAGAGAATATTACTGCTACAAGAGGGGCCTGCACATGTAGGAAGGCCAAGTGCCTAGAGCTCACTGCTCAAGTACAAAATGGGAAGTCTCACTGACTTACAAAATAGATTATATAAATCCCATGTCTTGTACTGCTTCAAAATAGCATCTACTATGCCAAATCTAGTACCGGTTTATAGCTCTGCCTCTTACATAAACCCTTAACCTACAATTTGCATAATAGGTTTGCCTTATTTCGCTTAATTACATTTCTCCATGCATTACATATTTGTTCTACAATGATCTCTTGTATATATATGAGTCATTTTATAATTTGCCAAGTCAGCTTACAATGATTTTACAATAATAAACAAAATAAATTACAAACAAAATTCCTATCGGCTTTTGTGTCGATATGCTTCCTTTCACTGTCGATGCCGGTGGTCTGTGTGCCGGTATAGAATCTGACTTTGCTGGTGCTGGTGGATTGCCTTGCTGATGTCATAGGAATGTAAGGTTGCCATCAATGACAAAACCTTCAATCACCTACAATGTCCCATTGGAGTGTGCATTTTCCAATAATCTCCCCCTTTGGCATTGATGGCAACACTCATGAGAAAAATTCAGAAGTGTATCCAAAAATTGTTACCAAAAATGTGTGCTCCCCCTGAGGAGATGATCCCTAATTTATTGGATTTTTCTCATACCCTACTCCCCCTTTGGCATCAATGACAAACGTTGTCAAAGTGTCAATAGAGTGTAGTTTCCTGTTTCAACCTTGTAACCGGTTAGTTAAAATCTGAAAAAGATCTACCAAAACCAGATTCAAGTTCTCAATGAACTTTTTACTATCTTTTATTGTGGCCTTTGTCCTTTGAATTGTACCGGTGAGGTGTTACATTTTCTCTGCTAGTGTTTTTTGTCCTTGAATCAGGGCATTAGATATTTCTTTCCTTAAGGTGGCGAGGTAGTCCAGTTGTGGACTTAGTCTCCATTTAAGATCCTTGGCCTTAATTTTTATTCTTTCCTTTTCTCTTTCCAGCTTTAATAGTTCTTCCTCAAGACCTGTTATCTTTTGCTCAAAAATTGATAATGAATCAGATGAATTAATAAAATTGTCAGCTAGTTGATTTATTTCTTCTTGTATCTTGTTGATCTTCTTGTCTATATCAACTGTCAAAAAGTTAGTCTTACAAGTATCTCTGTACAAAGTTTTGAATTCCTTTAATGTGCTACATAATTCTGGCAGAAGTGTGTCAAACTGCCTTGTACAGTTCTTTATTTCTTCCTCAAAGAATTTGTGTTTTTCTTTTTCTAACCTCTCCTTGAATGCTTCCTCTTTTATTTGTTCAACTGTCATAGTGTTGTCAGTAATATACTTAGACAAAGTGTCAAGTTGACTCAAAGAATCTTTATTGTCTACATTACATTTTGGAGCTGTCATTTTCAAAATTGGAATTGTATCATCTATAGCCTTGTATGCTTGTGAGCTACAATCAGTTATTTTCTTTAAGGAGTCCAAAAGAACTTTTGTTACATTAGTTGATTTGAATCTTGCATTTGAAGCGCCAACACTCTGTATCCCGCTGGTGGGAGCAATATCCTTGCTTGTGGTGACCTTTGGTAGGTCAGTTTATGTTTCCATTTCTTTAAACAAAGGTTTGTCTTACTCAGTTGATGCCGGTGGTACTGACTCTATGTGAACCTATTCCTGTGATGGAGTGTTTTGCTCTGCTTGTTGTTCTGTGTTACCATCTGCCAGTTTACCTTCTGTGTTATCTATTACTGGTGACTCACTAGCCATATTTGTCTTTTCAGTTGTGTCCTTATCTACCACAATGTTAACTTTCTGAGTATCAATGTCAACTATGTATAACACCTCAGAGTTTGGATTTGTGTCCTCTTGTGGTATCTCCATACTCTCATTAGCCGGTTGACTTTTAGTTGTAACTACCGGTGGAGTATTCAGAGGTGGTGGGGATAAGTTATCTTTTATTTTTATGCTCAAAGGTCCACCAACATTGCCTTTACCCTTATCCTTATCTTTCTAATATACTTTGATAGGTTTAGGATTTCTATACTCTTCCTGCTCTTCTTTCTCAACAAGGAATATGTCCCATGCATTAGTAGTTTCCTCTGCAACCTCATTTACTCTACCAACCATAAGTGCTACATGTCGGTGTGTAGTTGAGAATACTGTCTGGTTAGCCTCTGAGATCATATCATCTATCTCCTTTGGTGAGTTAACAGGATAAACATTAACTAGTTTGTCAATTTTTATTTTCTTGTCAAGCTCTATAACAGCTTGCATTCTAGCTTCAAGTCTCTTAAATAGTCCTACCGGTACTTCATCTACAATTTGCATCAAAAATTTCTTATAGATATCCAAGTGTAGAATTACACTGTTTTCAACTTTCTCCTTGTCATCAACTGATAATGTGTCATATAGTTTGTTGATGTTTTAGCTATCCATCCTCTGTTATTTCATCTAGTAGTTTGTCAATTGGAGCAATATTTTGTTGAGTCCTTTTCTTTGGTGTTAACATTTTCTTCTTTGGAGTTATCTTCTTAGCCGGGGGCCTTACTGCCTATTGTTTTTGTCTGGTTCTTCTAGGTGAAGGTATGGATATCGGTGAAGGTTGTATTTTCCTCACAACTCTTTTAAATGTAGCTAGCATGTCACTTTCCAAAGAAGTTTCTATCGGTGAAGGGTGAGTTTCTGGTTGTTGTGCTTGTAACTCATCTTCAATGATACCGATTTGTTTAAGTACATCTTCTTTGATAGCCTTAGGCTACCTTGATCCTCTTCTCACTATTGCTTCTACCTTTTTTACTCTTTTCTTTGATTGAATTTGATTCTCAATCATCTCAACATTGCCAAATACCTCTTCTTTTGGTTCCTTAGGTGCTTCCAGAAGGGCTTTTGCATATGTTTCAATTATGTTGTCATCAGTTTCATAACCCATTTCAGTAACCCAAATGGTTCTTGGGCTAACTGCTTCCATCCAAATCTCATCCTTTTTAATAGCAAAGCATATTTCATCCTTATACTTATCTACAATTGTTTGTGATAATCTTACTCTAGTGTTCATCCGGACCTTCAATGCTTGAAAGTATTCATTAATATTCTTTTCTTTGCTTTCACCCATGTTGTGATGTAAATTAGATAGTTGTTTGCCTACCGGTATGTCAAAACCAATATTCTTGTTACCTATACCAGGCACCTGTTTTGATATATGTAGCATTAAATAGACAAGTAGGTTACCAAATCTAAATGTCCCCTTTTTGTCTTTCTTGATCTTTCCAAGATTGTCAATTAGTTCATCCTTTAGCCATTCTCACACATCAATTTTTGCATTATCATTGATCATGTCATAAGCACTCTTTATGTATAAACTAGAAACTAAGTTTAACCTATTTGCATCTGTTGTTTTATACCCTAAAATCATGCTAATGAATCTAACCTTGATGTCGGTTACATCATTCACTCTTAAAGATCTCTTGTCAGATGTTGCTCCTATCAGGTTTGTCACTAGGTCATTTGAAACCTTCTTTGTCTTATCAGGTCTGTTATCGGTGGAAGGTAACCCTATTACAACTTTTACTACCTCTTTAGTTATTTTGTGAATTGAATCCAGCCAAAAAAACTCACCATGAACCCTGCTCAACACTATCCTTATCACTTCCTTAGGGAATTCTAGAATACTAAGGATTTTAGTGAATCCTAGGGTTTCGACTACTTTGCATTCAGGTTTCACATTACCGGAACCATCACAAATTATAGTCTTATATATGTTTTTAATTTCCTCATCACCTAATTCTTCTATGTGGCAATGAATGTACATTCTAGGGTCTTCTCCAAAAACTACTCCTTTGGGGATTTGAGAAAATGCACCAATATTGTCATCCTTCTTAGCTATTTCAGAAACTAACTGAAATACGGGCCTAGGGCATTTGATTACTATGACTACAATAGGGTTTGCTATTAATTTAGGTACAGAATTAGATGCCATGATTATAAATACCTTTCTCTACCTTAGGAATGATTGATTGCTGAATTGCTTTGCTACTTTTCTCGAAATGCCTTTGCTCAGAATTTTGGCGCTCCTCGAATGTTTGAATGCTCAGTGAAGTGGAATGGAGCCAAAAGCACTGATCCATAATGTTAATTTTTCCAACCTCCATATTTAATGCTTGCTGGTTAAGAAATCACTTAACATATCTATCGGTATAGAAGTAATTTTAACTTCTTACCATCAACCGAGGGAATAATAGCATGTTTCACATTTGTTTGCCAAACCCTCAAAGAGATTTTCTTTAGTTAGAGGAAGACTCTCCTGTCGATGGAGTGTTACTTTCTTCTACCGGTGGAGTGTTACTATGTTCTACCAGTGGAGGAGTATTCCTATCAACATTTAGTTCTGAATTCCTGATCCATTGTTTTGAGAATTCCTGCTTTGCTTCTTCAACCTTTTCTTTACCTTTCAAACTAGCACCATTGTTGTTTACCGGTGAGGACTTACTTCTACAAAATTTTGCAATATGTACAATCTTGTTATAGGCATAACAAGTCACATTATTTTTTTGAATAGCTTTCCCATAACCTATGCGGTTTGTGTTTTGCATTGATTAGATAAATGTCCAAATCTTCCACAAATATAACATCTCACATTCATTCTACAATTTTCAGAATTATGACCAACTTTGTTGCATTTTGAACATTGATCGGTGGGTGTATTGGTATTCTGATAATTTCTAGATCTACATTGATTTTCTCTATGACCATACTTGTTATAGCTAAAGCATTTGCCATTAAATTTATAAGCAGTAGGTTGTCTTACTAGTTTTCCATGATCCTATGTGTTTGCAGTACCAGAGCTTTCAACATTTTCAAAGCCAAGACCATTAGTGTCACCATTAGGTTTCTGATTATTCAACAAGTCACCAAGTTCTTCTGAGCTTTTCTTGAATTTTTCTTTATGTTGATTTGCAGCAACCAATTCTCCTTCCAAGATACCTTTCTGTTTCATGAGTTCATTTGAGTCATTTTGTGCATGTATTAGATTTGTCTTCAACATATCATTTTCATAACCAAGTCTTGTGTTTTCATTTGCAGCATCATTCAGTCTTCTAGTCAATTCTTGTTCATTCTTCTTTCTATCTTTAATTTCTTTACAAAATCTCATAGTCATATCCTGCATCTCATTCTTTGTTGTCATGTTTTCTTGTTTTAGCTTATTCATCAGATCACTAAGAGTTTTTTTTTCATCATTCTCATTTTGCATCTTTTCACAAAGTTCTCTTCTCTTGTTTCTTGAAATAGTAAGATTTTCTTGAAGTGCTTGAATAATATCCTGAGTAGCCTTTAGATCATCTTCAAGTTTGATAATTTTCAATTTTTCTACATGATAGTCTGAGAGAGTTCCTTCTAGTTGCTTCATCAAGTTTTCCATCTCTACCGGTGTCAAGATCTTCCTCAAATTGTTAGGCTTCTGAAAATAGAGGACCAAGCTTTGATACCAATTGTTAGGATTCCCACAGATACTAAGAGGGGGGGGTGAATCAGTATCTAACCGGTTTGTTGATTTTCTTGACTTAAAACATGTAAATCATATTAATATTGTAAACTAGTAAACAAGAAATACTGCAATGAACAAAGATAACAACACATGAAAAACACACCATAACACAATAGTTTAACGAGGAAACTCAGTGTGGGAAAAACCTCGGTGGGATTTGTGACCCACAATATTCACTTACTGGCCAATAAGAGAATATTACTGCTACAAGAGGGGCCTCCACATGCAAGAAGGCCAAGTGCCTAGATCTCACTGCTCAATTACAAAATGGGAAGTCTCACTAACTTACAAAATGGATTATGTAAATCCAATGTGTTCCGGTATGCTTCCTTTCATTGCCAATGCTGGTGGTCTATGTGCTGGTGTAGAATCTGACTTTGTTGGTGTCGGTGGATTCCCTTGCCAGTGTCATAGGATTGTAAGATTTCCATCAATGACAAAACCTTCAATCACCTACAATTGGAGTGTGCATTTGCCAACATGGACTTTAAAGTCCGATGTGCTAATGATTTTTTCCAACTTGCACATCAGACTTTAAAGTCTGATGTGCTGATGACTTTCCCCTATTTGCACATCGGACTTGAAAATATGATATGCAAGTAAAAATGTTTTATTCTTGCACATTAGACTTTAAAACCCAATGTGCAAATCTTGACTCCTAAGGTGCAGATCAAAATTTTTTCTCTGACCTGCAATTTTCAATAGTTTTGCTCCTAAGTCTTTTCTAAGTCTTTTTTTTTATCTGATTGATAAAATGTGGTTTTATTGATGATAAAATATTAAAGAGGCTAATCTTTAGTATTGAATGCAATTATTTGCAAATGTCAAAGCCCTCTCATGATAAATCAGAACCTTCTTCAAGTCAGTTGGAATCTTCATCGGGAAAAACATCAGCAAGGAAGATGAAGTACAAGTATGACAAGTACTTGAATTTGTACCCGTAAATTTCAGTGGATTCAAACATTAAGGAAATTAAAGACATAGAAATTGGTCATGTTAGTATGCAAGAATTTTTTGATCGGGTTGAGAAAGCTCCTTCTTGCCTGACAAACTTGATCAAATCTAAGCTACATAAGTATGCTTCCTTCCTAGTTGCGGCTCATGATCCTTATTTTGTACTTGCAATAGAAGATCACTTTGATCCTAATACAAGACAAGTTAGAGATGTTGATCAAAATGTGATCATGACTTTGGATAGTGTTTTCTTCAACAATGTTTTCAAAGGTTCTCCAGTTGAGGAAGTAGTTGACATTTCTCAAGAAAGTGCTCAAGAGTACTATGAGAAAACTGAGGAGAAGTGCAAGAAAGTAATCAATATAGTTTACCTCTCTGCTGCAAGAGGTTCCACCACCTCATGATGGCCCAAGTATTTTCAGAAAAGTGATTTCAATGAAGAATATAATGATATGGTCACTATGTTGTCAAGGGTAAAGGTTTAAAGGATTCTCATTACTTTCAAAATTGGATGTGCTATTATATCAATATAATCAGGAAAGGGGCTATGAGAATTGATTAGGGTGAACAGATTAGTAATGCACTCTGTGCTTAATTGAAGGAAGTCAAGGTGACGCTGAAATTCTATATGACCTCATACCTAGTTTATGCAGCCGCCTCTATGAGGCAATATCTAGGTTTGTCTACCAAGGGTGACAGGAGGTTAGTGCTTGTTTGGGAATACTACGATCAGCTCATAATCAAGAGTCAAGGTAGCCATTTTAGAAGGCTAAATGATACCTTCTTTGTTGTGTGGAAATGAATGTTTGATAAGAACTTGCTGAAGAAAAGCTTGTTAGAAGCTGCATATAATAGGGTGTCCCATTTTGGATGCATTTTTCTTCAGTTTCCAACTTTCACTTACACCCGGATCAGATGTTTCTTAGGTGAGCCTTTCATTTTGCCAAGGTATCCTTTTGATTAAATCGTCCTCATGGAATTGTGTCAACAACTAATCTATGTGCATGAGAGGAAATCACAAGCACATAAGACTCGGTTGAAATTTTCTGAATCTATTGGTGGATACTCAGTTTTAACCAATCCCAAAGCAAAGAACATGGAGGAAGAGATGCAGTGGAACATGTGTCGACTTGAATTTCATCCTCAGAATGCTACCTACAATAATTTAGTTCCACAAAATACAAATGGAAATCCTACAAGAAATCCAAACTCAACCAATGAAACTACATGAAATACATATGAAATAAAAATACTAATATTACAATCATTTATGTCTCATTGTGTCCTAACTCCACTGTTCTTATTTGCAGATGGTGTGCTCTTAGACAATGCACTGATGGCTTCCAAGATGGCATATGAATGGATTGATAACTTGTAGTTAACTAATGCTATGATATGCATTGCTACATGATTATGCTAAAATGATTATGCTAAAATGCTAATTGGTATTACTATTTTCTATTTTCTATTTGCTTTAAGATTAAAACTCATAGATACGAATGATTAACTTGCGAATGCACTTGAAAACTAACTTGAAAACTAACTTGAAGACTAACTCTCTCTCAATTGAAGCTCTTGATTTTATAGACTTTGAGAGGATGAGATGATGTGGCTTAGATCAATGGTCTTGATTAGATCTGCAGATTTGGATGGCTGTGAGTAAAGGTGAAGGTTGAGAGAAAGGGGGAAGGAGAAGACAAGTGTCACTTATCTCACCTTGACTGGGTTGCTGACTAAGGGAATCTAGGGATGGTTGGAGGAAATTTAGGCATGAGAGGACAAGTGGACTCAAGTCCTTCCTAAGATGTAGGGGGTGTTGGAGAGAATATAGGAGAAAGGTTATGAAATATGTGTACGTACACAATATTCATTAAGTTTGGAGGTTGAAGATAAATGATGAATTAATATTTAAGAAATATTAATTTCCATAGCCACATGTTTGATGAGTTGGCAAAGGGAAGATGAAGTGGAGATGGAAGGTGAGTTGGAAAAGAGAGATTAAATAATTAAGGAAATTATTTAATATTTGAGACTATAGGATAGGAGAATAACTATTAAATATTAGATATTTAATTGTTTAGAGGAGATAATCAAATATTAGATATTTAATTAACTTAGGGAATATGAATAATTAAATATTAGATATTTAATTAATTAGAAGAATAGGAATAGATGAATTAATTAATTAAATATTAATTAATGGAAAGACAAGAAAATGAATTAAATAAATTAATCTTTTCAAATTAACTATTTAATAGAAGAATAAATATTAAATAAATATAAATATTTATTTAATTGCTCATAGCCATTTTTATGTGTATACATTTTGCCCCTCTTTGAAATAATGTCGAGACAACATTGTTTCAAAGATTAAATCAAGTCTCGATAATGCGCCTGATGGAGATAAAAATCCTAATTGTGTGCCCCCTCAAGAGATTAATCATGAAATTATTGAAAAATTTGGTTTGAACGACTGATCTTGTGATAATTGATAAAAAGAGTTCTGTCAATTAAATTCATTTGTAAAAAACAAATTAAATTGCCCCATTGAATAGCATTAATTACTCTTGAAATAGTAAATATAAAATTAACCAAGGCTAATTTTAATTTCATTGTTATCCTCGTCAGCTTGTGAAGAAAATATTCTTGTTGAGGTGGTGAAATGGTGATTCCCATGGAGAACCATCGATTTGAGTGTCTGTGATGATATTGGGGACCTCTTGAGTATGGGTATCTGGTATGTATCTTATCCCGAGCTTTGTTTTCAACTTTTCGTGCAACTTTTCATGTTTTTAGGCATGTTTTTAAATTTTTGAAATTTTTTGCAATTTTTCGACTTTAGGTTAGCGCTTTTGCATTTTGTTTTAGTACATATGCAATTAGGTTTAATGCATTTGCATAGATTAGCACAAATGATCTTTTTGTTAGCACATATGTTAAGCATGTTAGCGCCTATGTATAGGATAGCACAAATGATATGTTTGTTAGCTCATTTGCTCAATAAGATAGTGCTTTTGCTTGTTTAGCACATTTGCATGTAGATTTTGCATATTTGCTTTAGTGTAGCGCAAATTATCAATAGAATAGCGCAAATGCTCAAATTTGATGGTTTTGATAAGTGCAAAACCTAAAAATCACTTTGATAAGTAGATTTAATATGCATTAATGATGAAATAGGGACTTGATTGAGTGATTACGCAATGTTGTTGGATAGATAGATTGATTGATTGCGTGATTGATAGATTGATTTGATTGCTGGATTGATAAATTTGATTGCTTCATTGATAGATTGAAAAATTTGATTTGATTTGATTGATTTGATTAACTCTAAGAAACTAATTTAGTTTCTAATGCAAGAGCTTAGCAAAGTTTTGATTGAACTCAGTGATTGATAGAAAACCATGATTGATAGGTTTTAAAAATGATTTGATAGCTTAATTTTCTTCAATTTGAATTGATAGATAGATAGTGTAGATTGCTTTAGTTTGATTTGGTAGATAGATAACGTAGATTTCTTTAGCTTGATTTGGTAGATAGTTGATGATTTGATGATTGATTGATTTCTCTTGATAAATAGGAGAAAATTGATGTTCTCCAATGCCGGGAGAAATTACCGGCAGTGCGTCATTTAGTGCTAGAGCTGACATAGGCAGAGGTTAGACATATAGATGCTTGTGGTTTACATCATTTGTTGTATATGCTTGAGATTACACATAATAGGGGATTGTTGATGGTGTTAGCCAAGAGATTGCATAGTGAGCATCACACTTTCCACTTACCCACTGGTGAGATTAGTGTGATGCTCGAGGATGTCTATAGGATTCTGCACATCCCAGTGACTGGCGAGCTAGTGCAGTATGATTTTCAGGATCGTGTTGGGACAGGCTTGTAGAGTTGTGTTTCCTAATGAGATCATCTCTAGAGGAGAGATCTGCTAGGAGGATATGGTGATGTATTATGAGACTCTTCCTGTGATTCTTGCTGGTTTGATTGTAGGATTTATTTGTCTTGATCGGCGATCATATGGTTTTTCTGTTGGATGGGGTGAGATTCTCCTGAGTATGATGCAACATCATACTCGATATGCTTGGGGTGTTTGTATGCTTGCACATTTATATCATGATCTTCATCAGGTAGTATATGATGAGAGTGTTAATTTGCATACAAGATGCACTTTATTACAGATATGGTGTTGGGAGCACATTGCTATTACTCGGTCTATCAATCACAAAGTTCATGGAGAGAGGCAACCATATGTGTATTTCTATGCAGGTATCCTTACTCAGCATAAGATGGGTAAGATGGAGTATTGGCGTTGGGTGCTTGATTCATTGAATAGCATTACTTGGAGACCATATGTTGATTGTGAGTCATGGATGGATGATGCATAGACCTTACCTTTTATCATGCAGATTAGATATCTCATTGGTCGAACTCCTTAGATTGTGGAGAGATGGTTGATTAGTCACATTCTTAGACAATTTGGTATCATTCAGCCTATGCCTACTGGTGTGATGATATATGCTCAGCGGTATAGAGATAGACGAGATTGGGGACCTTCTTTATCATTTGAGATTGATCACACAAAGTTTCTTTCTACTTCGAGAGTGGGTTATGATATGAGATTGTACATTCTTGATCCTAGGGTTACTGCTAATTATGCTCAGTACATATTAGCTCATCTATTTCCTCATATTATCGATCCAGCAGATCCTCTACCCAGCTCAGGAAATGAGGATGATGATTTAGATGATCCACTTTCTAGGAGACAAAGATGGAGATGACAGCTCAGAGTTGCTTAGGAGGCTAGGGGAGATGGAGATGAGGATGGGGATGGAGATGGTGGTGGTAGGAGACCTAGATAGAGGGGAGGTCAATTGAGAGTTCGTGGAGGACCGTTTGGACCGGTTGGCAGGATTGGGAGACCACATCCTATGGGTGGGAGAGATGTTGGATGGATTGGGAGGGATCATGGTAGGGCAAGGATGAGATCACCGAGAGGGTTTCCATTGATAGGAGGAGGCAGGGTGACTGGATTGGATGGGGGTTGCGGGAGAGGCATTGATTTTGGACAGATTTAGCCAAACCCTAGGGTTATTGCAACACATGGTGGAGATGATGAGGATCCTGAGGATCATGTTCCCCTCATTAGATGATGGGTTCGAAGAGTTACTTGGATGAAGATTCCAATAGTTAGACAGGGTGGTGGTGAGGAGGAGATTGGGATTCATGCACCACAATAGGATTTGCCAAAGCAAGATGCACTAGAGCATGATATGCCAGAGCAGGAGACCATTGACAGTCTTAGAGCACAGATTGATCAACTTTGAGAATAGGTGCAGACTCTTATGGCTGAGAGGGATAGAGCTATTAGGACACAACAGGATACTCAGGGCCTTCTTGATCATATTTAGTAGGTTGGATCAGGTACTCTCTCGACTGACACTGTTAGAGTATTATTTTGGGCTGGGAAGGAGACTTCCTATTGGCGATGACGATATGAGGAGGTAGTCACAGAGAGCCAGAGAGCAGGTAGTTATCATACCACCGTGTTGATGAATACTAGCAGTGGTGGAGTCATGGGACCTCCTCAAAGGAGTGGTGATCATGAGAGATAGCCATCTGGAGGATCTTCATGCCCACAACCACATAGATGAACAAATTTAGGTGGGAGTGGTACAGGGCAGCCGTGACTTGATTTGGGGGCACTTGTATTGTTTATTTGATATCATTGTATATTTGGACTTTTATTGTTTTGTGATGATCTATATGCAGACATGGATTCTATATGATGATGATCTCTATTATGCATGTTACTCTATTTGATGATGATCTATATGCTTTGATCATATGGATGCATGATTAAATGGATGATGATATGATGATGATTTATATGATGATGCAATGATAAATGCTTTTGTTGATTTTTTAATTTTGATGATCTTGGATGCAAATGAAAAATGATTAATAACTTAAATGATATGTAAATGATCTATATGGGAAGGCAAATGAATAATTGATTTGTTTTTGTTTTTGATTTATGATGATGTAAATGCAAATGATCTACATGAAATGTTTTTGATTTTATATGTAACATTCATGAATCTAAGTGCAAAGATGCAACTAAATGATAATGCAAACAATAATGATGATACATTATATGATGAATAAAATGAACTTAAATTAATGCAAATTAAGGTAATGATTTATATGCAACTAAATGAAATGGATGATGATTAAAATGATTCTAAAAAATGAATGTACCTATAATGATTAAATGTAAATTGTTTTTGTTTGTCCAAGTATACTCAATCTTTATTTATGACCGTTGATCTATTAATGAAATGATATGCTTATAATGCAACTAACAATGAATGCTTATAATGCAAATGAATAATGAGCTAAGCTAAAATCATCTAGCTAAAAATGATACTGCCATTCTTCATATCCTATCTTGTAACAGTGCTTTGATTTCATCATTGAGCTTTAAAATGTTGTAAGAAAATACAAGCAACTTGACATAATGGTTCAAGATGACTTGAGTGTTCCTTACATGGATTTTGATATAGAAAGTTAATACAAGCAACTTGATATAATGGATCAAGTTGACCTGAGTATTGCTTACAGAACAGACAAGGATTATCCCCTTTCATGCATGCCTTGGAACATCCTCCTTGATCTTTTGCTGATCATATCCCTAGACAAGTACATACCATAGTAAGAGATAAACCATAGACAACAATCAAAGAAAATAATCATGCCTCATCATAGCTTCTCTAGTCATAGACATCCTTGAAATGCATAGAGTACATGATTAGCAATAAAATGAAGATATAAACACTGAATCTTGCATGTCATTCACATGTTTTAATGGTCATTAATTGATATAATCATCTTGATGAATGATATTTGATAATCCTTTATTACTTGCTGATCAATTCTTTAGTTTTTGAGTTTCATGATCTAGTTTGTTGATGAAATACCTTGATTTTTGTTGATGTGTTGCTCGTTATCTATTTCAAAATCCTAGGTGTTTTTGGTTTTTCTAAGTTTTTCGAATGTTTTAGGATTTTCAAAGATTCAAAAGATCACCATAGCAAAAGGAATTAGGATTTTTCCCCCAATGAAAACAAAAATTTATTATGGATGTATGAATTGATCAAGATCCAAACCATGGCAGGATACAAATGCAAACTGATTGATTCTGATAAAATCTAAGATAGTGACTATGACAAGTGTGTCAAAGATTGATAATTGTTGGTATGCTACATATTTCCTGCTAAATGGTTCAAAGCAATGGACTCGAAAGATGGAAGATGGAATGGACAAGCTAAGATAGATGGAAGAGATAGATGTGATAGGATAGAGTGGATAGGTGCACAAAGTGATCTCATAGATGGAGGAACTTACTTCTTAGATAGCGCCTGTTTACCAGGTTTTCATTGTCTAGATTTATTGCATTTTTTTAGGACTTTATATGCTTTTTATTGATTTTTTCAGGACTTTATACCTCAAGCATATAATTTCTTGAGATGGATAGAATTGATGGGTTCATCAAACCAATCACCTTTAGGGATAGATAACTTGTATGCTCCTAATCCATATGTTGCTACTATGACAAAAGGTCCTAGTCAATTTGGTTCAAATTTTCCCTTCTTTTCTCTGTCTTGCTGATTTCTTGGATTCTCCCTTAGAACTATATCTCCAATCTAGAAAATACATGGCTTGACTTGGTGGTTATAGCTTCTTGCCATTCTTTGTTGGTATAATTTCAAATGTTCTATTGTATTTTAGCGACATCAATGACAAAACCATACCAAAATACCAATAATCTCCCCCTTTGGCATTGATGGCAACACAAGATGGAAAAACCATCAAAGTACCAAAATAGAAATGCCAAATACCAAAAGCCAACAATCTCCCAAAAGAGATCATAACCAGAAGTCAAAATACAGATACAGAGAGTAACAATCTCTCCCCAAAAGATAATGTGTTTTTCCATATGAATCTCTCCCCCTTTGACATCAAATGCCAAAGTAATATAAAAACCATTTTTAGATACAAAATACCAACCATTATACCAACAATACCTTTAAATCAACTTCTCCCCTTGAGAAGTAGCTTCCTCATCAAAGTTGGAGTAAAAGATTTCTTTGTTAATTCTATCGGTTGATGACAAACATCAACTTCCTAAGTTTCTTCTGGTGGGGGTATGACCCCAAGTTGATCTTTGAGATATTCAAAACTCTCCTTAGGTAGAGGTTTAGTGAAAATATCTGCAATCTTCTCTTTAGTATTCACATAAACCGATTTTATTTCTTTTGCTTCAACATTTTCCCTTAGAAAATTTAGTTTGATAGAAACATGTTTGGTCTTAGAATGTAATACCGGGTTCTTAGATATATCAATTGCTGTAGTGTTATCACAATAGATAGTAATAGGTTCCTTACATTTTATCTTTATGTCCTTCAACATTTGCTTAAGCCATAATACCTGTGTACAGTTAGTTGCTGCTGCAACATATTTTGATTCTATTGTTGATAAAGATGTACAACTTTATTTCTTACTCAACCAAGAAATTAATCTGCTTCCAAGAAAAAATGCTCTACCGGTGGTGCTTTTTCTATCATCCACATCTCCTGCCCAATTTGCATCTGTATATGCACATAATTCAAAGTTTTCATCTCTAGGATACCATAATAAAATATTTGTACTGCCTTGTAAGTACCGAAAAATCCTTTTTACAACTGGTTCATGATTTTCTCTAGGATTACTCTGAAATCTTGAAACAATACATAATGCATTCATGATATCAAGTCTGGTTTGTGTCAAATACAGTAAACCTTCTATCATAGATTTGTACCTAGTTGGATTAACAGGTGTAGATTCATCCCTTAGTGATAATTTGTCATTTGTAGCCATAGGTGTGCTTACTCGTTTAGAGTTCCCCATTCCAAATTTCTTTAGTAACTCTTTCAAGTACTTGGATTGACTCAAGAATATACCTTTATCAATCTCAAAAAACTACAATCCTACAAAGAATTTTATTTCTCCAATCATAGACATTTCAAATTCTTGCTGCATTTCAATATGAAAGTCTTCACAGAATCCATCTTCTCCTCCAAAAATTATATCATCAACAAAAACTTCTATAACCAAGATGTCATCATTAGTCACTTTGTAATATAAATTGTTGTCAGCATTACCTTTAGAAAAAACAATCTTCAAAAAATACTTATCCAGTCTTGCATACCAAGCTCTTGGAGCTTGCTTAAACCCATACAAAGCTTTCCTTAACCTGTAAACCATATCTTTATTATTTGTCAAAGAAAATCCACCAGGTTGTTCAATGTAAACTTATTCTTCAAGATCTCCATTTAGAAATGCACATTTAATATCCATTTGATATACTTTGTAGCTCTTGTGTGCTGCAAAAGCCAAGAATAATCTAACTGCCTCAATTCTAGCTACTAGTGTAAAGGTTTCATTTTAATCAATTCCTTCTTTCTGGGAATATCCCTTACACACTAGTCTTTCTTTATTTCTGATTACCTTGCCATCTTCATTAATTTTGTTTCTGAATACCCATTTGGTTCCAATCACATTTTTGTCTTTAGGCCGGGGAACTAATGTCCAAGTGTTATTCTTCTCAATTTTCTCTAATTCTTCTTCCATAGCTTTAATCCAATGTTTATCTTCCCATGCCTCATTAACAGATGATGGTTCAATTTGAGAAATAAGACATACCTCTTAATTTGCCAATCTTCCTCTTGTCATAACTCCTTTATACTTGTTTCCAATTATCTAATCTTCAAAATGATTCAGTCTTACATACCGAGGTGTCTTTGTTTGTTGTTGTTCCTTAATTACAGTAGCATTTTTTAGATGATACCGGGGTAACTGGATCTTCATTCTATACTGGTGGATTTAGTGTAGGTTCATTTGTCAGAATTTCTATTACCAGTTCAGAGTCTATATACCTTGAAGTTCTCCTGAATTGTTCATCAATCTTCACATTTGTACTCTCAACAATTTTCTGCAATCTTTTGTTAAAATATCTATATGCCTTACTCTTAGATGAATAACCAAGAAATATTCATTCATCACTTCTAGGATCAAACTTACCAATATACTCATCTCTTCTGATATAACATTTGCTTCCAAATATTCTAAAATATTTAAGTGTAGGAGTAATACCAAACCATAGTTCATGAGGGGTCTTATCGGTTTCACCTTTGATGTGAACTTTGTTGAATGTATAGACCATTGTACTTACTGCTTCTCTCCAATATACATGTGGTAGGTTTTCTTCTGATAACATACTTTTGGCTGCATCCAAGATAGTTCTATTTTTCCTTTCTACAACTCCATTCTATTGTAGTGTCTAAGGTGCTGATAGTTGTCTTCTGATTCCATTCACTTCACAGAATGCATTAAATTCATTAGATGTAAATTCTCCTCCTTGATCTGATCTTAGACATTTGATTTTCTTACTAGTTTCATTTTCTACCATTGCTTTGAACAATTAGAACTTCCCAAGTGCTTCTGATTTTTCTCTGAGAAAAGTAACCCAACACATTCTAGAATAGTCATCAATGATTAGCATGAAATATCTATCACCTTGTAAACTTTTAGTTCTAGCTAGACCACATAAATCAGTATGAATTAAGTCAAGAGCATTATTAGATTTTTCTAGAATACTTTTGAAAGTAGCTCTAATTTGTTTTCCAAATTGACATTCCTTGCATTCCAAATTGTGAGGCTTAACAATCTTAGGTAGATCTCTAACTGCCTTAGTAGTACTGATTTTTACCATGCAATCAAAATTTACATGACAGAGTCTCTTATGCCATAGCCAACTTTCATCAATATGTGCAATCAAGCATGTCTTTTCACTGTTATTCAAATGAAAGATATTACCTCTAGTTTGATTACCAGTTGTAATTTCCAAACCAGTTCTATTCATGATTTTGCATTTTCCATTTTTGAATTGTAACTGAAATCCTTTCTCAACTAACTGACCAACACTCAAAAGATTATGCTTTAATCATTCAACATAGTAAACATTGTCAGTATTATGCTTACCATCAAGAGATATTGTACCTTTACCTTTGATCAAGCAAGCTTTATCATCTCCAAATCTCACTAGACCTCCATTATATTCTTGAAAAGTCAAGAATTTACTTTTATCACCAGTCATATGATGTGAGCATCCCGAATCAATGATCCATTCATCTTTAACTTCAATTTTAGTTGCAAGGCCTGTTCTACCGGTTGAATAGTAGGTGTCGGTTGATCTTCTTTTATAGCAACAAAAACCCATCCATTATTTGCCAGATCCTCATCAGAATCATCAATCACTCCTTCATCAGCAAGATAACAAGATTTGTCTTTATTCTTCTTAAATCAATATCTTTGATATTCAAGGTTAGGCATGTATGTTCTTCTAGCTTCTTCTCTTAGTCTAGCATGTCTATCAGGGCATCTTGAATCCATATGACAAATCTTATTATAGTTAAAACATTTAAAGGGTGCTTTACTTTCATACTTACTTCCAACTGGACCTTTAGGCATTTTTCTTGCAAATAGTGCTTCGAGTTCTTCATTTTATCTCCTGCTTTCTTCAAGTTCTCTTGCATAAAAGGTTTTCCAATCAAACTTGTCAAATGATGGTGCAAATGATGTAGATGCTTTAAAAGCTAAATCTATCTTTATAGTAGCAACGGGACCAAATTCCTCAATTTCAAAAGCTGAAAGTTTTCCAATCAATGTATCCCTGGTTACTAATGTATTGGGCATTATTCTTAACTCATTTATATTAGTAACTTTCATTTTATATGCCGGTGGCAATCCTGTTAAAACTTTTGAAACAATTTCATCTTCACTTAAAGTTCCTCCACAACATTTAATACCCACAACAATTTCATTAGCTCTTTCCATAAATGCATAAATCCTTTCATCTTCTTCCATTTTTAGATTTTCATACCTGACCTGGAAGCTTTCAAGTTTTGCAATTTTGACTGTGGAATCCCCTTCATTCAGTGTTTCCAAATGATCCCAAATAGCTTTAGCTATAGACCTATCTGATAATCCCATGATTTGCTGATCTGATAATGTGCTAAGTGCTTCTCTTGCTTTGCAATCATTTTCCTCATCTTTAGTCAAGCTAGGTGGATTAGGTTGATTCTGCGTAGGAGAAGTATAGCCATTCTTGGTAACATCCCAGATGTCCTTTCCAATGCAATTTAGATGTGTCTCCATTTTGATCTTCCATATGTCATAGTTGATTCCATCAAGTTTAGGATTGTCCTTCCTGAAATAGTTAGTAGACATTGGATCTCCTCAAGATGTTAAACTTCTACAAAAGAGGACTAAGCTCTGATACCAATTGTTAGGTCCTAGAGACAATTGAGAGGGGGGGTGAATCAGTTGTCAAATAAATTCAAACCAAAAACAACTTAACAAACTTGATGCTTAATACTAGTAAACCAATCTTTTATACTGATAGACAGTTTTATCAATTAATTGCAATACCGGTAAGGATTAATGCATGAAACAAAAAGACAAAGTCATCCACAACACATAACACTAATATTTATATGTGGAAACCCTGTAAGGGGAAAAACCACGGTGGGAAACCTTACCTACAATTAGATGATACTATTGCAGATAGTAAGTGTATACAAATGGGGTTTGCACATGCAGAAAGGCCAAGCACCTAGAGCTCACTCCTCAAACACAAAAAGGAGTCACATTGACCACAATTGGATGGTTAAATCCAATAAGGATGTATAGCTCAAATTAACATCTTTCTATGCTGGATTCAGTACTAGTGTAGTTTTGATTGTCTTCACAAAAACCCTCCTTCAACCTTCAAATGATGTCTACATGTATAGCTCTGCTTATTCTCGCATATACCTTCACACAATCCTTTTTTGTATTTCTCATTCAATCTTACAAATAGGATCTTACATTTATACCATAACCTAGGACCAATTTTAGTAGGTTGGCTCTAAAGGATATTACAATAAAATCAATTTACAATTAAAACAATATCTGATGCAATAACTAATTCAACATGTCCACTTGATGTATTTATAACAATAATACAACATCTCCATAGTGTGCCATGCTAATCTGGAAAAGATAAACCAGCTGGTGCTTATCCTGGACCTATTTGCTGGTAACAACAAATATGCAATCACAAATATACCAATGAACAAATCTCCAAGACAAAGTGTCCAAATGATGTCTTTGACATAACCAGGTGTTCTTCATGCCATTCCAAGTGCCAGTGAACATTATATCCTATCCGTGTACTAGATACCGGTGATTGTGCATAAGTCATATGCTTTACCAGTGAATGTTGTTGATTCTCCAAAGTGCTAGAGTTGATAAGTGTTAGTAGGTGTTGACATCAATGACAAAACCATACCAAAATACCAACAATATAGGATATCAACAATAATAGTATAGCGAGAGGACTGATAGATTAAATTTCTTCTCTGATTATGAGATAATTCAAGAGGAAGGATATGATCTTTTAAATACTGATAAGTTTGACCATATAAGGATTGACTGGTTCTTGATATATGGCAAATTTGATAGGTATGTTGGGATTGAATGGTAGGGGTTAAGATATCTTCCATGAGAAATTCATAACGCTGTTGATTCTCCTTATTTTACAAGAGAGATGCTATTGTAGCTATTGCATCCGCTGCTTTATTCTCATTTCTTGGAATATGGGTGAATGATATTTCTTTAAAGTGCTCTTTAAAATTCTCTACCAATTGTTTGTATGGCATAAGCTTATCATCCTTTGTTTAATATTCATCATTTCTTTGGTTGATGATAAGTTGTGAATCACCATAGACATGTAGTTCTTTGACATTCCATTCAATGGCCATTTTAGGCCCTATAGCCAATGCTTCATACTCTGTAGTATTATTAGTGCATGGAAACCATAGTCTATATAATTTTGGAATTGTGTGTCCTTGAGGTGTGATGAAAAAGATTCCTGTGCCTAATCCATATTGTGTATAAGAACCATCAAAGTACAATTCCCAAAAGTTTGCACTTACTGTCAAAATGTCTGTATCAAGAAATTCGATGTGCAAAGGCATGTCATTTTGTAAAGGTGCATCAGACAATTGATTAGCGATAACTTGTCCCTTGATAGCTTTCCAGTCAACATACTCTATGTCAAATTCACTCAGTATCATAACCCATTTGGCTAGTCTTCCTATCAATATTAACTTGCTCAACAAATATTTGAGAGGATCTATCTTTGCTATTAGCTTCACAGAATGAATCAACATATAATGTTGTAGCTTCTGAGTTGCAAATACAACTACTAGACATGTCTTTTCTATTGAGGAATAATTTAATTCATAGCCAACAAGCATTCTACTGATATAATAAACTACTCTTTCTTTTCCTTCATCATCATGTTGAGCTAGGAGAGCGCCTTATGATACACTTGTTGCTGAGACATAGAGTAACAATGGTTTCCCTTTGGTTGGTGATATCAGTACTAAAGGACTCATAAGATATTATTTTATTTGGAAGAAAACTTCTTCACATTTTAGATCCCATTTGAATGGAATATTTTTATGTAGAAGATGAGTAAATGGAAGGCACCGATGTGCTAACTGAGAAACAAATCTCCTAATTGATTGCAATCTTCCTTGTAAAGATCACAATTGACTTATGTTCTTAGGTGAATCCATCTCCATGATAGCTTTGACTTTTTTAGGATCTACTTCAACACCATGAGCTGATATAATGTACCCAAGGAGCTTTCTAGAGGCTACCCCAAATGCACATTTCTTTGGATTTGATCTCAATTGATATCTTTCCAACCTATCAAAAATCTTGCTTAAAATTTTCAAATGTTCTTGTCTTGTATGAGATTTTGTGAGTATATCATCGACATAATATTCCATAAATGTATGCATCATATCATGGAAAATTATCGTCATAGCCCTTTGATAAGTCGCTCTTGCATTCTTAAGCCCAAATGGCATAACATTCCAGCAATATGTTCCCCATGCACAGGTGAAAGTTGTTTTGTCTTGATCTTTAGGTGCGATTCTTATTTGATTATATCCTGAGAAGCCATCCATTAATGAAAACATCTCATGTCTTGCTGATAAGTCCACTATGATATCAAAGTTTGGTAGTGGGAAATCATCTTTTGGACATGCTTTATTTAGATCTCTAAAATTTGTATAGACTCTTATGCTTTTATCTAGCTTTGACACTGGGACAATACTTGAAACCCATTCTGGATAAGCAACTGGTCTTATGAAACCCACTTCTAATAGTTTCTTCAACTTGGTTTTTGCAAGAAGAGCAATGTACAGATGCATCTTTCTTAGCTTCTACTTAATGGGTTTTTCTTTTAAATCCACATTAAGATGATGCATGATAAGATCTAGATTAAGTCCTGGCATACCTGCATAAGACCAAGCAAAATTTATTTGTCTCTGCGTAAAGAATTCCATGTATTCTTTCCTCTCTTTTTTTGATACTGAGGTAGAAAAATGAAGTATTTTAGTATCCTTTGATGTACCAATGTTTACTGCTTCTGTTGGTTCTATCAAGATAGCAGATCTCTCTTGAAAATATGCAGGAAGAATGTCAAAATTTCCATCTTCTGGCACCTCAAGGAGATTTTCACCATTAGATACGTCCTTTGTTTTCTCTTTTGATTGATCTAATGTTGCCATGAAATGGTTTTCAACAATAGGTCTCTTTCCTTGTTTTATTTCATTTTTGCGACTGGAAAGTTTCGCATTTTTCTAACTATGAGAAACATCACTTGATTCTGCAATGGAAGATATCTTAGGATGAATGGGTTCAAGAACGTTAAGATACACAACTAAGTCATGATCATTGGAAAAGACATTCAGTTTAGGGTTGTCTAAATTATCCCAATCAATTAATTCAGGATGAAGAAGAGGTAAATCATAATCACTGTCATCATTAGGTATTTCGACGTTCATGACATAATGATCATAATTTGGCATAGAATAGGTACTGTCATAGATTAAATGTTTGTGAGAATTGTCTTTTTCAAGCGTCTCCAAATTAGTCCTAACAAAAACAATATTAGCATTTTGTAGTTCACGCTCAAGTGGTTCTTGAACTGACGTTTGTCCCTTAAATGAATGGATTATATCAACACACACATCTTTGATACTGCAAATTCCTTCTTGATTGACCTCATTTGCATTTAGAAGTTGACATACTTGTGCACATGATAAAGAGGATTCTTTTGCTAGATTTTGTCTCCTTTCAAACTCAACTTCTTCTGGACTAATAGTCAATCCAACTTGACTATCTCTTAATTCTTCTATGGTTCTGCCATATCTAGATATATCTTGTTCTTCCTTTGATGAAAATCTTTTATTTATAGATGCTTGATCTATCCTTGTTTGTACTTCTTGTGGCATTAGTTCTTTGTCCTTGTCATTCCCTTTTCTTTTTGCATACACCGCTTTTCTCTAAATTCTGAGTTTCTCTTGCCTTCTTTCTAACTTCATCTTTTGTTCTGCAATAAACAAGTCTTCTTTCATGATAGCTACTTAATCTTCATTGTGTTCCTTACTTGATGTAGTAAATAAAACATCTAGACCCCATTCATACTCATTGGAATCTGTCTCTAAATCCTGATCTAAGATTACTCCACTATACCATACTGGAATGTCGTATGGGTCAAAAAGTTCTCTAATTTCTGCCATCTCTATTTTTACTGCTTCTGAAATATCTTATTCAGATTTTGCATTTGTTTGTATTTTCAGATCTTGTTGACAAGATTTTTCTTCACCTTTGGTGGTAATCTCCTCTTCATTCTTTTCATGTTCTTCGTGCTTCTTTTTTTTATTGGTTACTATTTTGGCCACTTGATGTAGCTTTTCTTGCCAATTTTCTTCTTTAGAAACTAATTTCCTTTTCCATTTGTGTTGTTGATGATTATGTCACCTTTGAGTAGATTTTAGATATCCCAACCCGGATTTATCTTCTCTGGATTGTGAGTGTGGACAAGTAGGCTCTGAAATACCTTGATGTTGCTTACCAATTGGTCATTTTCCTTCATATCCCATTTTTTGCATGATTTCATATCCTTTGCCATATTGTTTTGTGGGAATATTGACTTCTGTTGTTGTTGCTATAGTTTTTTCTTCATCCTTGTACAACCAACCAAGAATGTCTTTGTCTTCATTTTCCTCTTCAAGAGTTCCAGCACTAACAAATGTTCCCTTAAACATATGTTTTGATTTTTTTGATGGCTTTGATTTAATATCTATAAGATTTCCATATGACTTAGGGGAAAGTGGAAAATTATGCAAAGAATACTTTCCCATTCCTTCATCATTTAACTTGAGCTTTTCTTCAAAGGTTTCCCATAACTTTGCTTGAATTTCTTTGGTAGGATATATTGATTATCTATCATGTGGAACTCTTATATCTTGTGTTGGCCTCAAATTATTGCAATATTGACTGGAATCTGCAATTATAGTGATCTCTTTTCCTTCATGAGGAAATTTCACACATTGATGATATGTAGAAGGAACTGCTTGCATCTTGTGAATCCATGGTCATCCTAGAAGAATGTTGTAAGAGAGGTTCAAATCTAAAACTTGACATAATGTATCCCTCTCCACAGGTCCTATTCTAATTGGTAGTACAACAGTTCTTTTAGAAGAACGTTATGCTTCACATAAGCTTTGATGGTTATTTTCTTTTTCGGGTCTACTGCATTTTCTAAATATCCCAAAGCTTTTATCAAACTTAATGCACAAATGTTTAAGACAACTCCTCCATCTATGAGTACACATTTGACATGATCTTTATTAATGGAGACTTCAACATGTAAGGGAGCATTGTGAGGATGTTGTAAGGATGCGTCATCATTTTCAAAAAATGATAAGCAATAAGGAGCTACAAGGTGTCATACCATGTTTTGGAATTGATCTACATCCAAATCTTTTGAGACTGTTGTTTCCACTAAAGCTTTCTCCAAAATTTCTTTATGCATAGGTGAAACTTTGAGAAGTTCCAGAATTGATATTTGAGCAGGTATTCTTTGTAATTTCTCTACTAAATTGTATTGTTGTGAATTGGATGTTGAGTCTTTTGATATACCTAGAAAGGTAACCTTTGCTCTGCTTCTCGTGATAACATTGATTGGCTTTGAAGATGGATTTTTGTTAACAATGATCACATTTACCACATCATCGTATGTATAAGTGTAATTCACTTTGGCTTTTCCTTTGTCATCTTTTAATTGGGATGATTCACCTTTGTCATAATTCGGAAGTGGAGTTTTGAAAACCAAGTGTGATTCATTTGTCTTATGGCTATCCACTGTGATGGTTCCATTATCGATTAGATCTTGGATAAGGTGCTTCAATCTCTGACAATCATTTGTTAGGTGTCCTTTATTCTGATGATAATTACAAAAATAATTGTCATTCCACCAATTTGGCTTGATTGGTGGTTCATAACTTCTTGCTTTTGGTAAAACAATCAATTTGTTGGCAAGCAGAGTTTTTAGAGCTGATTCCAAAGATTCTCCAATGTTTGTGAATTTCCTTCGAGGATTGGAGAAAAAGGACTTGGCTTTATTGTTTTTTGGATTGTTATTGCTTGGGATTCAACTTGATAGGTTAAAAATTGGTTGTTGTTATTTTGTAGTACTATTATCATCATTCCCTTCATTGCTGACATTCCTATTCTTTGACCAAAACTTGGGTTTGTCATTGTTGTTCTTGTTGTTGTTGTTGTTATTGTTGTTGTATTAATTATTGTAAATTTTTAGTTCTCCTTTCTTTACCATTGTGTTCTCTATTTTCAGACCATTCTCGATCATTTTGGCAAAAGAGGGAGGACATTGCATTCTTAGTCGATAACTCATTTCACTGATAAGATTATCAATGAATATGTCCATCTTTTCTTGATCAAGTACATCTCGGGGATACCTATTAAACATGCATTTCCATCATTGTAAGAATATCATAAAAGATTCACCATTCTTTTGTTTAACATTGCAGAGATCTAGCATTGTTATCTCATTCCTTATATTGTAGGAGTATTGTGAACTAAATCTATTCACAAGTTCTTCAAAAGATTTGATTCCGAATGGTAATCTTGAAAACCACTCCATTGATTGTCCATTTAAACTCCTAGGAAAAAGATGCATAAGGTAAGTTTCATCATGAAAAAATTCCATGCTCATAGTACAAAACTCCCTAATGTGATCTTGAGGATCAGATTTTCCATCGTATTTGTCATGTTTAGGAATCTCGCACTGATGTGGAAATGGTATCATATTTAGATTTTTATCAAAAGGATATGGGCATATGTTTTCTAATGAATACTTCTTGGAGCTTGTTCCATTTTGCATGTATTTTATCTATTGTTGTAGAGTTTGTTTTGTTGAGTAAGATTTGACAATGGGTTATCCACATAGTTTCTCCTCATTTCTTTGTGAGTTTTCTTATCACTATGCTCTTTTCTTTTGTCATCCCTTTCTTTCCTTGTTTCTTCATTGCTTTCTTTGTTCACATCTTCATTATTTGGCCCATCTATGTTTTGGGTGTTACTTGCCTCAACATCTTGTTTCAAGCTTTCTATGTTAAAGTCTTGTGGTAGTTTAGCTCCAGATTTTGCCAACATCAAGAGATATTTTTCTTTTTGTTTTGCCAATAATTTTTCCATTAGCCTATCAAATTTGAAATCTTGCTTGAGGTCTCTAATGGTGCTATTGACTACTTCTTCGTCAAAAATGGTTAATCCAAAAGTTTGGAATATAGGATTATCTTCTTCCTCCATTTGTTGTTGTTTTCTAAGTTGTTCGTTTTGGGCTCTAGTCCAAACTGGCATGTGATTATTTCAAAGTTATTGAAATTTCCAAAGGACAAAGTCAATAGGTGATTATTGGTTTAGGAAGATATGCCTTGTTGATTTTACTGCTATTGTTTGTTCATTGGGATAAAGCATCTCTTTGTTGAAAAGCATGTCTTTGCAAAATTTCACCATCAAACTCTATACCACAGCCATGTAAGTAGTGACGAAAATGGTGTAGGAATGTCCTATGTTTTAATAAGATCTTGTGATTAATATACAAGAATCTTATCCTTTTCTAAGTAGCTTTATAACTGGGTTTTCTTTTCTTAAGGTGTTACTTAAAGTCATATAAGCATTTGACAATTTACAAGTTTGTTTGATTCCAATGTTGGTGCAATTCTAGTTTTGATATAACCTAGGTTCAAAATAGGAAAGATATATCCAAGATTAGGAACCTAGTATAGATTGATCAAGCTTCATGATAGAGGATTTGATTATCCTGATGAGAGACTTGACAAGGATGCTGATTTTTGCACTTAAGATGTTTGAATCAATAGCTTGTTGAATGTTGATGTTTATAGAACTTTTTGGGAATAACCTGTTGGATTAGTGACCTAGTTGTTTGAGCTAGTTTGAAAAATACGTGATGGTTTAGAGACAACCCCACTTCAAGAATTATTTTGATACTGATGTTTTGACACTCTGGTTTTGATCTTTTGTTTCAAGTATTGGAAAGCTCTTGTATCTCTCTTTTGACCAAACCTTTTCATCAATTTGTTGGATTTTTTCTCACTTGTAGATGATAATTTTCTTCAATTTTTGACCATTTGGAACATGTTACAGACATAGAAGACACAATGTTTAATAAACAAAATGCACAAGAAAGTATGATTCCTATGGAAGGCTAAGACAATAGTTGTTGAATCTCACATGGGGTTTCCCCCGAGGCTACGCTATTCAAAGAGGATATTTAGATGCTTGACCCCACTGGCTCCACCCTCGACACTCACTTCTTCAGGGAAGCCAAGCACCAGTTTCCATGAAAACTTCCCATGGCAAACTTTATATCTCTACTAGGAACCGTATGTATGTGAGCTGCCTTAGAGGTCCAACCTCCTGCGCCAACAACTAGAAGGATTTTGGCAACTAGTACAAGTGGTTTTTAGTAAAGGCTTCTAATCATGTGGCCATAAATGTGGCACTTTCAGCTCTGTAAATACAGAAGGTTCCTAGCCTATAGAGGTTATGCTCCATAGGGTTTATGGGGAAACATAGTGTTTGTATGAACTTATTAGCACATGTTGTTTGGGACTTTCGTCACAAACATGATTTATTTATAGTGGATTGGAAGGACTCGGTATTAGCCTATTTCCACTTTAGGTCATTCCCATCTCACTGGCCCCCTCAAGGTAGCTCGGGAAGGCAAGCCCTCTAAAGGATTTAATTGCTTGAAAGTAAAGAAAGCGTAAAATAGTGGGTTTGGCTTTTTGATCACCCAATTAAGGGGAGAGCATATACCTACCACTTTCGAGACACAGAATATAAGTGTTCTTTTTAACCTTTTGAAAGCAATTGTTGGCTAATCCTATTTGGAGATGTTGCTCCAACAAGCATGGTGTTTATTTCAGCCTTTTTAAAAGTCTATGTGCAACTATTTTAGAGAAAATACTAAAAATGCAAGTTGCATGCTGTCAATTCATCCTCTTAGTTAAACTAAATGAACAAGATATGATATGTTACTTCCCAAAATAAGGTTTTTAATTAACTAGATGATGAAATGCATAAAATTTACCTTAAATACCATCCTGTACATGCATATTAGTAGTATGGAAAATCTGATTTCTTGGACATTCGGACCTACAAGAAATTTTTTTGTTAGTTTGTAAATAGAAGTGCTAATCTAACATATGTGTTATCTTCTTGCTCAAAAGTGCTAACCTATATGTTAAAAGTGCTAACCTAGACTACAAAAGTGTTACTCTGTGGATACAAAAGCGTGATTTCTTTAACAAATGTGCTAACCTAGGACACAAATGTGCGAACCTGTAATGCAAATGCACAAACTTTAAGATAAAAGCACTAACCTATGGTGCAAATGTGATAACCTAGAATGCAAATGTGCTAACCTAGGATGCAAATGCGCTAACCTGTGGAACAAAAGTGATATCAAAATTCACACATGCATGAATCTGCATTACAAATGCATTAATTTTACTTTTTGTGAAATTTTTAAAAGTATATGCGAGGTCCATGAGCCCCACGGTGGGTGCCAAAATGTGTCGACTTGAATTTCATCCTCAGAATGCTACCTGCAACAAGTTAGTTCCACAAAATACAAATGGAAATGCTACAGGAAATCCAAACTCAACCAATGAAACTACATGAAATACATATGAAATAAAAATACTAATATTACCTTCATGGTTTATGTCTCATTGTGTCCTAACTCCACTGTTCTTGGTTGCAGATGGTGTGCTCTCAGACAATGCACTGATGGCTTCCAAGATGGCATATGAAGAATTGACTGATAACTTGTAGTTAACTAATGCTATGATATGCAATGCTACATGATTATGCTAAAATGCTAATTGCTATTACTATTTGCTATTTTCTATTTGCTTCAAGATTAAAACTCATAGATACAAATGATTAACTTGCAAATGTACTTGAAAACTAACTTGAAGACTAACTCTCTCTCAACTGAAGCTCTTGATTTTATAGACTTTGAGAGGATGAGATGATGTGGCTTAGATCAATGGTCCTGATCAGATCTACAGATTTGGATGACTGTGAGCAAAGGTGAAGGTTGAGAGAAAGGGGGAAGGAGAAAACAAGTGTCACTCATCTCACTTTGACTGGGTTGTTGACTAAGGGAATCTAGGGATGGTTGGAGGAAATTTAGGTATGAGAGGACAAGTGGACTCAAGTCCTTCCTAAGATGTAGGGAGTGTTGGAGAGAATATAGGAGAAAGGTTATGAAATATGTGTAGGTACACAATATTCATTAAGTTTGGAGGTTGAAGATAAATGATGAATTAATATTTAAGAAATTAATTTCCTCAGCCACATGTTTGATGAGTTGGCAAAGGGAAGATGAAGTGGAGATGGAAGGTGAGTTGGAAAAGAGAGATTAAATAATTAAGGAAATTATTTAATATTTGAGACTATAGGATAGGATAATAACTATTAAATATTAGATATTTAATTGTTTGGAGGAGATAATTAAATATTAGATATTGAATTAACTTGGAGAATAGGAATAATTAAATATTAGATATTTAATTAATTAGAAGAATAGGAATAGATGAATTAATTAATAAATTATAAATTAATAGAAAGACATGAAAATGAATTAAATAAATTAATCTTTTCAAATTAACTATTTAATAGAAGAATAAATATTAAATAAATATAAAATATTTATTTAATTGCTCATAGCCATTTTTATGTGTATATAGAACATAATGAGAAGATTCAAGGCACAAAACAATTTTGATTTTTGTGGCATAAGAAACAAGCTTAAAAGGAACTATACTCATGTTTTTAGATTTGAGGATGTATGGGCGGATTGCCAAGATGAAGAAGATATAAGGAGGATGGATTTCAATCATCTTACCTTGGAGCAGATTGAGAACCTAGTTTTGGCAAAAATCCCAATGACAATGGAAGACACTGATGACATAATAGACCCAGTCTATTATGAGAAGAAGGTTGTTGATTCCCCACTTCCTCCCGTGCAATGGTCAAGAAAGGAAAGTAAATCTATCACCCAAAGAATCTCTCCTATTTGGGAAAACACCAATGCTTGGTTATTAAAGAAGAATCTTAGGATGAAACAACTCTGTGCTAGTTGTGGGGATGATGATAATAGTAACGGCCTGATTGGTAAGACAGCTACAACTAAGACAAGGACGAAAAGAAGGGAAAATCCACAAGAACCATCCTTGACTCTCATTACGCAATCTAAGGGGAAAGGGACCAAAATTAAATTCATAATTAAAGGGTCCAAGAAGTGTGAGTCATCATCAGTAGTGTAGGGAACAACTACAAAGGAACCAGAACAACAACCTGCCATTGAAATTGAAAAAGAGAAGGAGACTGAAGAAGGTGAAATTCCTCAACAAGAGGAAGCACAGGTTGAAGAAACATCACATCTGAGTGAAGTTAATGCCCCAATCACTTCACAGGTACCAACTCATTTAGAGGTGATTGTTCACTCTATTGATTCTAATTTTGATCAAGAGGATGAGGAGTTTCATGATGGGGATCTGAGCATGGGCATGGCGTAGTTAGAGACTACTCAACAATTTTTTGCATTAACCAATTTCTCCAATTTGGATGATTTTCCTTCATCCACCATTGATTCTTCAATGCTAGATTTTAATGAATCCATGGAAGAGGCATTTGCAAAAAAATCTATAGTGAACTTACCTGGTAATACAATCATAACAAAAATTCTACCATTGGTAAGTACTCAGGTTGCATCCATGACACCTTCAATTCTCCTATCTGTGACTAAAGAGATGTCAGTAGCAACAACTATTGCAACATAAACAGTGGTGCCAATGACAACACTCATAACTGTTGTGAGCTCCAGTCAACTTGCTCCCAAAATCTTAACTGAGATTCAACAAGGAGCTACTACTCCATCGACAAATCTAGAATTACCACCTTGGATGGAGGTAGTGGCACCTAAGAGGAAAAAATAGGTAATCTCTCCTAATGAGTTTGATTTTGAGTAGTTTGTTCCTCTGAAGCCTAAAGGAAAAAAAAAGCAAAAGACTATATCTTGGGTGTTAGTAGACCTGAGTTCTAAAAGGAAGTATGTTGAGGTCATGGTACCATCATTAGATAAAGATAAAGGCAATATACAACCTGAGGATTACACCATGCAAATCATAGAGCTTGTGGTAGAAACACATGAGAGTGTTAAGTTGGATTCTCAAACAACTTTCAACTCTTTGTTATGGAGGTTTGATCAAGACAGGGATGAGAAGAATGAATTGAAGCAGAAGTGTGAACAATTAACTAATGTTCTTCTGAAGGTCACACAATCTTCTTAGGAAGTTGAGCCCATAGGATCCTCAATGGACACTGAATCTCAAAAGAAAATTGAATAGGTAGGAGCCAAAGGCCGGGTGATGGATGAATGGATTTCATGACTAAGGTCAAAAGGTTCTCATCTTCTAAGTTCAACAGTTGGGCTACTAGTGGATTTTGAAGTAATTCAAAGCCAAATGGAAGGACTCAAAACTTCATTATCTCAGGAGATCGAGGAAGTTGAGAAAAGAATAACCCTTTGGAGCAAGATGGAGGACTTCATAATAGATGTCCTCATTGAAAATAAAGTAATCCCTATAAGGGAAAAATATATCCAAATTTTGTCATTTTTGTCTCACAAGCAAGAGATGATAAAGTCGATATTTGCAGAGCTAGACCGAGAAAGGAAAGAAGGTGATGATGAGATTGATTTCATTTCTACCAGAATTGTTGATCTTCCTTGTTATCTATATGATGACAATCAGAATCTCATTTCTAGTGAAGCCATCACACATGAATTTCTTTCTCTAATGGATCACTTCACGGGACAAGATTTCTCACTTGGCGTATTTGATAAGTTACTGGAGATCCAAGTTAGTTTTGAAGTCCTTGCATGCATGCTGAAGAATGGGAAAAAGAAATAGGTAAAGATTGAGGATGCGATTTCCCATGTCCGTGTGATCATAGATTCTACCCCAATGCCGGACGAAGCAGAGATGAAATCTATGCTAACTAAGTTTGAAGAATTTCATAAATTGAATGAGGAGGAGAAAGATGAACAAAGCATCCCCTTTTACATTTTTATGCAATTACATCATTAGATGTTGCTAGTTTTCTCATGGCTGTACATTTTCCTTATGTTGTAGTTGTAGTAAAGTGAGACTGTGCAGTTGAATTAGTCAACTGTACCCACATGTTTCTCCATTCTTTTCCTCTTGAAGGAGGACCTCATTTGTAAATATTGATCTTTTTCATGCTAAGCAAAACTCTGCAAAATTTTTACCTCAACTACGACTTTGAGCTTTTGTTGTGAAGATTCTATCAAGCAAATAAAGAAAACAATTTTGTTTGATCTCAAACTTTGTGTTGTGTCAAGAAAATTATTTATATGAGTTAATTTTCTTATGTCCATTACTAATATATGTTCTTTACTTCTTTGATATTGGAGATATTGTTATGTGGGTAAAAGAGCTCTTGAATTGTGCAAGTAGACTATGTGCTCCTGTAGCATCGTAAATTGTACGCACTCGCTAGGGTGGTACAATTTCACACCTAGTTTAGCACCCGCCTTAGTGCATTTTGCATTCTGCATTGCATTTCTCCTTAAGCACTTAATTAATCAAATTAATTAGGTCTAAGGTCCTATTTCATCATTCTCTACATCATATTTCATCATTCTCTACATCATAAAGTTGGGCCCTTTCACTAAAGCGCGCCCTTCGCATTTTATTCCTCCAATACACTACTTAATCAAAAACCCTAATTAAGTCCTATTTCGAACTTGGGGGCTTGGTTTCGGGGTCTAAACATCTCAAAATCACCTGTAACTTCGGGATTCTCTCTAAAATCATCATATCCGATGGCCCTGAAAAATTTGGTGAAAAGTTGTCGGGACCATGGCGCCCGTGCAACATGGTCCCGGACATTTTTCCCAAAATTTTGGGAGCACGATCCAATCATAAAATAAAGCTTAACCCCAAGAAATTGGCGGGATATTCAATCTCTAGGTCGGCCAAAATATGAACTTACGACCTAGGGTTTCATACATAAAAGCTCTCTTTCCTCATTTGAAAGGATCCGATTTTTGTTTCCAGGAACTTCATATGCAGCGAAAGAGAAGATCTTTGAGGACTTCAACAACATTCAACATCATTCTATCAAGCATCTACCAAATTCATTCATCCACTTAGGGCTTGGAAGACATTGAAGAACAATAGGAGATTACCGACTGAAGATTGGCTTGTACTCCTCCCTTGAGGGTTGGGTATGATTTCATATTGTTTTCATGTCTTTGCATAAGCTTTGATACATCACTTTTTCATGCTTTAGATCACATTGCATCTTGATTTAGAGCATTTGCATTTTCATTTACAAGCAATTAGGGTTTACTTTCTAGGTTGCTCTAGTTTGCTTTCTTGCATTTTGGACCTTGCACACACACTAGGTCTGCACACACAATACATTTTACAAAACAAATTGGCTATTCGTGGAGGTGGAAATCACTGAAGTGGGGGTTTGACTAAGGCAAAACCCTATATAGCCGCCCTTTCCCCTTTTCAGATATTATTGTAGGTTTCGGGACTCGGACGACGCTGCGGGATACAGATCCGGAGAGAGAAGGCTGAGATAGAACCCTGTGTGAAATTGCAGATCAGAAGACTGGGACAGGGGCGCTGGGCACCCTGGTCCTGCCAGGACAGGGGCGCTGGGTACCCTGGTCCCTGGGACAAAGGCGCTGGGCGCCCTGGTCCTCCGGACAGACAGCTTTCCGACAACTTCCCGACAGTGTTTCAGGGTGCAGAACAGTGGTTTCCGGTGCAGTTTTCAGGATAGTGGCACCTGCGCTCCCGTCCTGAACAGTTTCAATCTAACTTTGACTTTGGGTACATATCTGCATTCTTATTTCATCCTTGTATTTACAACTGTTCATTGTTTAATCTCAATTCTGCAATCTTGTTATTAGTTCATATTTGCATTTTGGGATTAGGGTTTGAACTTACATTACTTAATCTTACAATTTCAACAAGGGAATAGAAATCCTAATAGATATCCCATGGATCTCTCTTTCACCAAAAGAAGTAGCCAATTGTGCGATATCTCTAGGCTCTTTCGTATTCCGCAATGTGTGTCAAAAGGTAGGATTAGGGTACATTGACCTAGTCTCGCTTTTTCCCCCTACACATTTTGGTGAACCCGACGTGAATCTATCATTGCTTCCTCTTGCATTTCATTTGTTAGATCTAGATCTAGATTTAGTGTGTTTTCATCTCATTTACATTAAAGAGAAAAAATAAATAAATAAAAATTTTTGTTTCTTTGCATTGTGTGTTTAAATTTTAGGCAATCTTTTCAAAATGTCAGATTTTTATTTGCAAAGTGTTCATGCTTTTGATGATTATTATGAGTATAGCCAAGACAAATTAGATGAAGCTTTAGATGAGTTTTTAAATCCTAAGGATGCTAAACCTTCATTTTACCAGAAACTCATAAACCTTGTTACTATGCCATTTAGGTGATGAGAAAGATAAGTCGAATGATTCCTCTCAAGGGTACATTCCTATCCACTCTTCCCCTGAATCTAGTAACATGGTTGTTTTCAATAATCCCCTCTATGAGGAGATGTCTCCTTTTGAATCAAAAGACAAACCTTTTAACCGATATGATCATGCTTTGTTGGATGATGCTCTTGATGACTTTGTGGCTTTGTCGAAACCTATAAACAAAAACAAGACCTCTAAATTGGTTAACATGATAAATTTGAATGAATATAACAAGCCTCTCTTTGAAGTCCAAGGTGCTTATCCTTCTTCCACCTTTCAAATTCCTAAGACTCCTCTCCTTACTGTCCAAGGGAGGTATGATCATGATTCCTTTTGTACTCCGAATAAACCAATCATTACCGTACAAGGAAGACAACCTATAAGTCCTTACAATTATGCTAAGCAAATAACTAGAGAGAGTCATCATGTGGTTGCCCATACTTATCATACCAGAAATAATAAGCAACCTAATCCTCCTCCTGTTATTCCAGTGTCCCTTCCTAATCCTCAACCAATTCTTCCTCAAGCTCCCCGTATTTCGCAAGTTATGGGTAAGGAATATGATCTCATAGAACAACTTAAAACTACCCCTGCCAAAATATCCCTTTGGGATTTGATTCAAACTTCTTCCGCTCATCATGGAATGTTACAAGATGCCTTGAAAGATTTGAATGTTCCTCCACCGAATACATCTAGTAATATAGCATCTTTTGTTAACTCCGTGATGAATCCTAAACCTCAAATTGTGTTTACGCAAGATGAGTTGCCTACTAGTGAAGTCCAACAACAATATGATCCCTTGATGATTGTGGTTGTCATGAAAGACACTGCTATAAGATGAACACTAGTAGATAATGGCTCTGGCCTTAATGTGTGTAGCATCAATCTATTGCATAAGATGAATGTGGATACATCTCTTATGGAGCCTGACTCTCGTTCCATTCATGGCTTTGACAATGTGGCTAAGACTTCATTGGGTATCATTACCTTACCTCTCACAGTGGGACCTGTTACTTTGCCTACTCCTATCCATGTTATGCTGGGAAATTTAACATACAACTTGTTATTAGGGAGGCCTTGGATTCACAGCATGCAAGTTGTCCCCTCTACATTGCATAGACAAGTTAAATTCATTTATAACAATAAGACATATACTTTGATAGGAGATACTAATTTTCAAGCTTGTCTACAAACATCTAATTCTAAAGGAGATTCTTCTAAGCCATCCTTGTCTAGTGATGACTCTCTAAACAAGAAACCTATCGATGAGTCTTCGCTTTCTGATGATCAAAATCCTTTGGATGAATCTGGAACTTCTGAAGAAGATCCTTCTCGACTTGAAACTACACATAAAAAGGATTTTGATCCTGAGAAGGTTCTCGCAGAAGATGATTGGGGATCTCTTGATTTTAACCCTACCTTTGTAGGTGAATATAAGATTTCTTCTAGAGAACTCAAAGTTGAAAAGAAAGAAGAAACTAAAAAACAATCAACCCTGCCTGAAGCCATGAGTAATAACTTTGTGGCCGCTTCTCAAACTTCTTCTCCTCACATCTATAATTATGAAGAGTTTGATTCTTTGTCTTATGAAAAACCACCTTCTCTTCCTGAAATGGCTGATCGCTATGGTCGTGGTTTTCGCATTTTTGCTAAGCATGGGTATCATGGAAAAGGTTGTGGTGCTAATGAACAAGGGATTAGGGTTCCTCTAGAGACTAATTTTCAACATTATGCCTTTGGACTTGGCTATAATCCCTGCAGACGTACTAAAACCTCTAGAAGACCATGCATTAGTATTAATGCTATCTCTACATCTTTATCAATACAACACCCTGAGTATATTGATGAGGATTCTTCGGGTGATTGTGCTCTAGATATCTTCCCTACCGATGATGCTTTAGCTGAGTTCTTGGGAGCCTATGACACTCTTCCTCGTTATCATCACAATAGGGGACTCCCTTATTGTTTGAACACTGAAGCTTATTTCGGAAAAGAGATTGATAATGATAAGATTGTGAAAGAATTCCCTCAGTTAAAGGATACTCCTCAACAAAGTAATCTTCTCATAAGTGAAACCCTTGATGTTAAGATGGATCCTTGCAACAAAGAAAAAGTCATTAAAATTGGAAAATGTTTGGATGAAGAGGAACAGAAACAATATGAAGAACTATTGCATGAATTTCCTGAGATCTTTGCTTGGACATATTCTGACATGCCTGGTATAGATCCTAAGATTGTTACTCATAATATTGTCTTAGTGCCTGATGCTAAGCCCGTGAAACAAAAGATTCAAAAAATGAATCCTAAGGTGGCTCTGCTTGTTAAGGCTGAGATTGAAAAATTATTGGAGGCTGGATTTATCCGCCCTATTGACTATTCCCCATGGATTTCAAACATTGTCGCTGTGGCTAAACCAGATAACAAAATAAGAATGTGTACTGATTTTTGGGATTTAAATAAAGCTTCTTTAAAAGATGATTTCCCTCTTCCAAACATTGACATGATAGTTGATTCTACGGCAGGACATTCCCTCTTATCCTTCATGGATGGTTTTTCAGGCTACAATCAAATTTTCATTAACCCTCAAGATCAATACAAAACCGCTTTCACCACTCCTTGGGGTACGTTTTGTTGGATAATGATGCCTTTCGGACTTAAAAACGCTAGTGCAACTTATCAACGAGCTATGACCCTTATCTTTCATGATTATATGTATAAGATTTTAGAGGATTACATCGATGATATTTTGGCTAAATCCTTTCTTCACATGGATCATGTTAAAGTCCTTCGTCAAATCTTTGAAAGAATTCGTAAATATCACATGCGCTTGAATCCCCGAAAATGTGTTTTTGGTGTGGATAGTGGAAAGCTATTAGGATTCATAGTTTCGCATCGTGGGATTGAGGTGGACACTAAGAAAGTAGATGCTATTGTTAGCATGCCACCTCCTCAAAATGTCTCTCAACTTAAAAGCCTACAAGGAAAAATTCAGGCTATTCGTAGGTTTGTGTCTCAACTTGCGGATCGTACCTTTCCTTTTACTCAGCTTCTTAAAAAGGATATCACTTTTCAATGGAATGAGGATTGTCAACAAGCATTTGAAGATTTAAAAGTATATTTGGCTAGTCCTCCTATCCTTCAACCTACCGAACCGTCTAAACCCTTTCTTCTATATACAACTACTTCTTCTCATGCTCTCGTAGCATTGTTAGCTCAACATGATAAAGATGGTAAGGAATGTCCGGTTTATTACATAAGTCATACCTTACTCGATTATGAGACCCGGTATTCTGCGATAGAAAGACAATGCTTGGCCGTGGTGTTTGCGACTCAGAAATTGAGACATTATCTTTTAAATTCAGAAGTCCACGTCATGGTTAAGTTTGATCCTTTGAAGCATCTTTTCTCTAAAACTGATTTATTAGGACGTCTCGCTAAGTGGGTTATGATGTTAACTGAATTTGACCTTAAATTTGTTTCACAAAGAGCAATTAAAGGACAAGCATTGATCGATCACTTAGTTGAGGCCCCTTCACCTTTTTCATTCCCTAACCCTAAGTCCTTTCCTGATGATTTCATTCTTTCTATAGAGAAAGATGATACTTGGGAGTTATACTTTGACGGCTCTAAGTGTCGTACGGGATCGGGGGTAGGTGTTGTTCTAGTTTCTCCTACAAAGAAACCTATTCCCTTATCATATCACCTAAACTTCCTGTGTACCAATAACATTGCTGAGTATGAGGCTCTTATAGCAGGAATAAAAGCAGCCCTCGCTCTTAATATAAAACACATACATATCTATGGAGATTCGCAATTGATTATAAGACAAGTAACAGGAATGTATCAAGCAAAACAAGACAAATTATCACAATATAAAGACCTTGCTATCTCTTTATTACGAAATTTTGATTCTTATACCATGGAACCTGTTCCTCGAAAAGATAATCGACATGCGGATGCAATGGCATGTGTGGCTTCTTTAGTATCTTTAGAGGACCCTATGGTCGATCTTAACTTCGTTATTCACAATCTTATTTCTCCAGCTATTGAAGATGATTCTAGCTTGATAACATGTTGTGACTTTGTAGACTCAGATGAATGGTTCTCGCATATTGTAAGATATTTGACTGATGGTACCTTTCCCGATTCTGCTAATAGGAACACTAGGGCTAGAATCCGCAAGCTGTCTGCTAGATATATCATCCTTTCTAATGTCCTTTATCGACGGGGTTATGATGGTCTTCTCCTTCGTTGTCTTAACAAGTCGGAAATCCCTATTGCCCTTGAAGAGGCACATTCGGGTGCCTGTGGGGGGCACTTTGGGAGAAAATCCCTGGTTCATAGGTTGCTTCGTATGGGATACTATTGGCAAACTATGCAGAAGGATTCCTTTTCATTTGTTAAGAAATGTCATCAATGTCAACAACACAATAACCTGATTCATGCTCCTGCCCAAGAACTCCGCTCTCAAGTAGCTTCTTGGCCCTTCTCTGCATGGGGTTTGGATCTTATTGGAAAAATCTCTCCTCCTTCATCTCAAGGACACACCTTCATTATAACCACAACAGATTACTTTACGAAGTGGGTAGAGGCTATTCCCCTTCGCTCTACTACTGCTGAAGTGATTTGTCAATTTCTTCTAGAAAACATTATTTCTCGATTTGGGATACCTTCCACTATTATCTCAGATAATGGAATATCGTTTAAGAACAAGGACGTGAAGAAATTCCTCGAGAAGTATCATATCAAACATCGATTTTCTACACCATATTATCCTCAGTCAAATGGTCAAGCTGAATCATCCAATAAGATAATTGAACAAATTCTTCGTAAAACCGTAAATAAGCATGGTAAGGATTGGAGTAACCAGCTAATTTATGATCTTTGGGCCTACCGAACGAGTGTACGAATTGCTACGGGAACTACTCCCTATAATCTTGTTTATGGTGTTGACGCTATTATGCCCTTAGAGTTAGAAATTCCATCACTTAGGGTTTCTCTTAAAGGTATAGTAGATGATGACTCTTATAGAGAACAACGACTTCAACAGCTTGAGATGCTTGATGAACAGCGTATAAACGCTCTCGAGCATATTCAAGCGTATCACAAAACTCTACAGTGAAGTTATAATGATAAGGTTATTCAATGCTCCTTCTCAGTAGGTGATTTAGTCCTTTATGAGAATCAGCGCAATGTGAATGCCTTGCCGGCCGAAAAGGGAAAATTTAGTCCTAATTGGCTTGGACCATATATCATCATTGAGGATTATGGATCAGGTGCTTACAAAATAGAGGATGTAGATGGTACACCTCTTAAAGAACCTATCAATGCTATGCACTTGCGTAGATATTATGCTTAATTCTTCACTTCTTCAACATTGGATAATATGTTAGTGTTTCTTAATTAAAGCAAAATAGAATTAAATGTTATGATGTTTAATCTATATTGCTTCGTTCCTGACAAGCATTTCTTCTTAGTTTATAGTTTGTCTTGAATTCATTTATGTAAATTGTAAAAGATTTACATTTTCATTTATGCTAGCATATTATACAGTGTCTTTATGTGTTAAGTAGAATCGTATCATGTTGTGTTTAAGTTCAAAATTAAATCACATTAGTTATATGATTCTTAGACTTAGTGCATATTTCTTCCTTATCATCAATGTCGTACTTGATTAAATATTTTAATTAAGTCACACATGTATCAATTTAATCATGAAGCATTGAGAAATCAATCACATGGAAATTAAATTCTGAACATACATGTACATTTACCAAATGTATTAGATTTAATCAAAACAAAATATACATTGTTTTAGGCATTAAAGATAACACATTTGAGACAAAAGAGAAGCATGTATATATACATATATATGTGTGAATCATATACAAATCTAGGTCACTGTACTTCCAAAATGTGACCTCCCCTACATCATACAATCATCTCCTATCCCTAGGGCTAGTGGCTGGAGAGTGCTGACTAGATGCTCCCTCCTGATCTGGCCGTGGAGGTGGACCCATGGGTGTGTAGCGTGATACAGATCGTGAGTGACTCCGAGAGGAACTCCTATGATCCCTATCCATAAGGATCGCACGATAGGTGGTAGCCTCGGTCTGGGCCGCTACTAGATCTCGCTGCACCTGCTGGAGATCCTCTGATAGGACTCTCTCTCTCTGCCGTGCCTGATGGAGATCCTCTAATAGGACTCTCTCTCTCTGTCGTGCCTACTGGAGGTCCTTGGATAGGACTCTCTCTCTCTCCCTCCATATGTCTACCTGTAATCGGAATGGGAAAAACAAATCCTCATGCCAACCTGCGTTCCCCTGAGGCCTGTAGGTAATCTGTGAGGAACTAGGGATCTGTGCTATCATAGAGATGTCTATCATTGCCTGCTGAATCAAGGAACTCCATTCCTACACATTAGCTGTGGCAGTAGAACAGATTTTTGTTAGTACCATTCTATATCATTAAAGCATTAATCAATCAATATAAACCTACTATACCTGGATCTCCCTCGCGCCAGTAGGGATCATGATATGGTAGCATCTGTGACTGGGAACTGCTAGGCTCCCCTCACTCGAATACTCTATCCACGATGGGTGTAGGCTGGACGGTACTAGTAATCGGTCTCCGTATTGCCTCCTGTTCCCCCTATTGGGGAATAAGAGGTGGATCCAGAGCTATGGTATCGTCTCCCGAATGGTGGAGAGCTGCATCCGACTCCTCCTCATCATCTCTATCATCCTCCTCATCCTCCTCGTCATCCTCCTCGTCATCCTCATCCTCATCTGCATCATCACCTGCATCCTCCTCGTCCTCCTCTCTATCTGCATCCTCCTCCTCCTCCTCCTCCTCGTCACTGGGCTGATCGCCTGTAGGTGGATCAGAATCTCCCATCTCCTCATGACCCTCTCCCTCCTCTTGCTCCTCTGACCTGGATCCCTCATCCTCGTCTTGGTCTCCATGTCTCCATGGGCCTGGATAGCCTGTCGGATGATCTGGTGGAAGGATAGGACCCAGATATGATCTCATGAACCATGAAACATATGTGCGTTGTGCTCCAGGCTCTGCAGAATAATCAGTGACTATATCCTGATCTGATCCCTCTAAGTCTGTCGTCTTGATATCATCCACCGTCGGTCTCGCTACTGCTCCAGGTCTGGGAAGGACCCGTGAGTGTCGAGTGTAGATGGGCACATCGACTGGAACACACTGCTCTAATCCGAACTGCCTCCATACTCGATCAAAGTAGAAAGGGACTATGATGTGTGCATATCATCCTCGCAGTAGGTGGTTCCTCTGTAGACATGCTAAATGTCTCTCCATACCATCCCATCTATGCATCCGTACGTAAGGTCTCCACACTGTCACCTCGGCTGTCAGTCTATCAATAGTCACTCTCCAATACAATAAATCTCCAAATCTCCACTCGCTGGTCAGTGGATAAGCGAACACCCTAGGTCGCTCACTTGCTATACTCAGTGGAAAGCCGATGGGCCTGGTGCATGTGAAGTGCTCTAAGATCCACACCTGCAGAAGTGTGCATGTCATCAAACTACAACCCTGTCCGAATACATACTCCTCAAGGTCGTGATAGAGATGTGCAAGCATACTCTGACCCCATGCATAAACTCTCCTGTGTCTCTCCATCACTCTGATACACCATGTGAGGCCCCCATGCATGTGTGTCCCTCGCCCATTAGGGCAGACGGCTAGTGCTATGATGGCTATCATGAGGTGTCTCAGAAGTGGTATCTCCCCTGTAGGATGCAAGAGCCAGCTGACCATGATACGACCTCTCGTCTCGCTCGGCATGACTCTCCCTATGCAGTACATCTGCTCTCTCTGATGATCCTCCACTGACCGATCGGTCATGTATGTAACTGTCACTCCTCTGATAGGAAGATGCAGTATACGGTACACGTCCTCAAGTGTGACCGTCAGCTCTCTTACCGGAAGGTGAAAGGTACATGTGTCAGGATCCCATCTCTCCATCAGTGCCATCAGCATCGCAGGATGAAATCAAATGGCCGGCATAAGAATCACGTACCACAATCCCACTATCGATAGGGTGTCTCTCTCTGACTGAGTCAGCTGAGGGATCTGATCTCGCAAAGTGTGAAGAATATGCCCCGCTGTATGCTCTCTCATGTACGGGAGACCCTGCAACATGACAACATGACCATAATCAGTACTCAATCATCGAAATCGCAAATGCAAACTATCGCATATTGTATGCTCGCCTTGTAACCCCTCGCCAGGCCCTGATTTGGGACCATGGCGCCCTGATGGGGACCATGGCGCCCTGTCAGGGACCATGGCGCCCTGAGGGGACCATGGCGCCCTGTCAGGGACCATGGCACCCTGCAGGGACCATGGCGCCCCTGTCAGGGACCATGGCGCCCTGGGGGGACCATGGCGCCCCTCAGGGACCATGGCACCCTAGGTGGGCCCCAGTCGGCGTTCAAGGTCCGCATTCGATCATGAAAAAGTCAAACATGTGAGAAATCAAAAGTCAAACGTTCAGTCAACTCACCTCGTCCAGTGGCTCGTCGTCGATCATGACCTGGCGCAGGATCTCGATCCTTGTGGGACGCTCCGGTCGTCGTGAAGGCATGGTGATGGCTAGGTGGGCTCCGCTGCACTAAATAGTATCCTAAAATCGACAAAGTGACGAATACAAGTGTCACTTTCGAAGTATATACTCTCGTTTGTTTATTCTTACTCTTTGAAACCCTAATTTTTCCTCTATCATTCATTTTATCATAACTTGAGTTTGGGAGATGCGATTTTCAAACCGTTTGTTGCATTGGAATTGTATTTTCCTTCTCCTACTCTCGGGAAGTTCCAAAAAGTGCTCTGATGAAGCCTATTTAGTGAACACCCCTCATCAATACTATCTTACACAATTTTTCGCAAGTAAACATGCTACCCTGTTTCACCTCCCTAATAAGCAAGTTGAAACAGGGGGGGCATATAGCTACTCACAGATTTCATCACTTTCCTTAGTAAGCATTAGGTGATTTTGTGATCTAACGTTTGTTTTGTAGGGTGCGGTTCCTAACTGTGTACTGCAGATACTGCTGGGGGCTTCGTCCGACATCTTATGGATATATCCTTTTTCAAATGATGTTTACTTTTTTGTACTTTAGCTTGCATATGCACGTAGTACTCATATGACCGCTAAAGTGGGGGCTAAATGTAGCATCGTAAATTGTACGCACTCGCTAGGGTGGTACAATTTCACACCTAGTTTAGCACCCGCCTTAGTGCATTTTGCATTCTGCATTGCATTTCTCCTTAAGCACTTAATTAATCAAATTAATTAGGTCTAAGGTCCTATTTCATCATTCTCTACATCATATTTCATCATTCTCTACATCATAAAGTTGGGCCCTTTCACTAAAGCGCGCCCTTTGCATTTTATTCCTCCAATACACTACTTAATCAAAAACCCTAATTAAGTCCTATTTCGAACTTGGGGGCTTGGTTTCGGGGTCTAAACATCTTGAAATCACTTGTAACTTCGGGATTCTCTCTAAAATCATCATATCCGATGGCCCTGAAAATTTGGTGAAAAGTTGTCGAGACCATGGCGCCCGTGCAACATGGTCCCGGACATTTTTCCCAAAATTTTGGGAGCACGATCCAATCATAAAATAAAGCTTAACCCCAAGAAATTGGTGGGATATTCAATCTCTAGGTCAGCGAAAATATGAACTTACGACCTAGGGTTTCATACATAAAAGCTCTCTTTCCTCATTTGAAAGGATCCGATTTTTGTTTCCAGGAACTTCATATGCAGCGAAAGAGCAGATCTTTGAGGACTTCAACAACATTCAACATCATTCTATCAAGCATCTACCAAATTCATTCATCCACTTAGAGCTTGGAAGACATTGAAGAACAATAGGAGATTACCGACTGAAGATTGGCTTGTACTCCTCCCTTGAGGGTTGGGTATGATTTCATATTGTTTTCATGTCTTTGCATAAGCTTTGATACATCACTTATTCATGCTTTAGATCACATTGCATCTTGATTTAGAGCATTTGCATTTTCATTTACAAGCAATTAGGGTTTACTTTCTAGGTTGCTCTAGTTTGCTTTCTTGCATTTTGGACCTTGCACACACACTAGGTCTGCACACACAATACATTTTACAAAACAACTTGGCTATTCATGGAGGTGGAAATCACCGAAGTGGGGGTTTGACTAAGGCAAAACCCTATATAGCCATCCTTTCCCCTTTTCAGATATTATTGCAGGTTTCGGGACTCGAACGACGCCGTGGGATACAGATCCGGAGAGAGAAGGCTGAGACAGAACCCTGTGTGAAATTGCAGATCAGAAGACTGGGACAGGGGCGCTGGGCGCCCTGGTCCTGCCAGGACAGGGGCGCTGGGCACCCTGGTCCCTGGGACAGAGGCGCTGGGCGCCCTGGTCCTCCGGACAGACAGCTTTCCGACAACTTCCGGACAGTGTTTCAGGGTGCAGAACAGTGGTTTCCGGTGCAGTTTTCAGGACAGTGGCGCCCGCGCTCCCGTCCCGAACAGTTTCAATCTAACTTTGACTCCGGGTACATATCTGCATTCTTATTTCATCCTTGTATTTACAGCTGTTCATTGTTTAATCTCAATTCTGCAATCTTGTTATTAGTTCATATTTGCATTTTGGGATTAGGGTTTGAACTTACATTACTTAATCTTACAATTTCAACAAGGGAATAGAAATCCTAATAGATATCCCGTGGCTCTCTCTTTCACCAAAAGAAGTAGCCAATTGTGCGATATCTCTAGGCTCTTTCGTATTCCGCAATGTGTGTCAAAAGGTAGGATTAGGGTACATTGACCTAGTCTCGCTTTTTCCCCCTACACAGCTCCTAGCATATTTGGGAAATCTTCTGATAATTGAGTGATTAGTGGTAGGTTTTGTATTACTACAGTTACTTGTAGTTTAAAGGATTAGGAATTTACACTTGAAGACTGGGCTGCAAGTTAAGTTTCTAATTATTTGTAATAATTAGTTTGAGTTAGTGTTACATTCAAGGGAGACTTTGTGCTACTTGATAGTAACTTTAATCGTATTTTGTTAGATTCATTGTCCTTTTCTTTAATTATCTAAAGAGATAATTAAAGAGTAACAAGGTGAAGGGAGAATACATAGACTCTGAAAAAAGAGAGTTATATGCCCAACACCAACCCACGGATTTTGATTTTTTATTAATTAGAGAATAAATTTCAAAGGGAACCTCCCCTTGATGAGAGGAGAGATTAATTTCTCAACATAGTTGTGTGTGAATCATATATTTTTCCATTGGTACGCTAGTGACAAAATATTCACCCAACAAAGCTCAATGCCTTATTTAGATAAAATGGAAATAAAAAACAAAGAGCTATTTCTAGAATATGTGAGGTCTTTGGCATTGGTTTGGTGTCTTGATCTCTCAAAGAACAACTTCTCAGATGATATTCCTCAAGAAATTGGATTCTTCATTGGTCTTCGGATTCTCAATTTTTCAAGGAATTATATCCATGAAAAAATTCCTACTTCTTTTGGAAACTTTGTGCAATTGGAGTCATTTGATCTTTCAAATAACAATCTTATTGGAAATATCCCCACTGAACTAAAATCTCTCACATTTTTGAGTTACTTGAACATATCTTGTAATAATTTTTCAGGTAAAATACCACAAGGAGCTCAATGGTTAACATTTGATGAGAGATCATTTTCGAACAATGCAAATCTTTGTGGACTTCAGATCAACATAAATTGTTCATCATCTCCTTCTTCAAATAAATTTTATGATGAAGATGTGAGTGAGCACGAGTGGGAGGAACATGTGTGGTAGGAGGTGGGAATTGGATTGAGCTTTGGATTTGGGTTTTCAATTGTTATTGGAGAATTGTGTTTCAACAAAAAATTTAGAAAAAGATTTTTCAAAGTTATGGATGACATTATTGTCATTCTTGATCAATCTATTCAAAATAATATCTTTAAATAATTATTTAAATACCCCTTTCCCTTCCACTTCCCCTTTTCTTTTACCTAAAATATTTCCTCCAATCCCATTCTCTATGAAGGTTGTGTAGTGGATGTATGTGTACTTTCTTATTTTGTTATTTTTGGTGGAAAACATTAATAACATAACTTAAAATAAATATTGAAACTAAATTCCATTTTTTATTTATAATGTGTTTCTTGTTTTGATTCATATTTAGAAGTGAAATTATTTCACATAAAAGATTTTATGTGATTGTTTATCTTTTCTAAAGATATTTTTATTGCTCACACATGCTTAATTTTTTAGTGGCTGCAAAGAATAGTTGTATTAAGAACCTTGGTATAAAATAATTAAGTTTTTATCATTATTACTAAATTGCTCACTAACTAGTGAAGCAAAATGTAATATGATGCATAATGCAATTAGTTGGTTCCTTGGGTGCAATATTTTTATGTGCATGTAATTAGAATTTCTCAATGTGGAACATTTTTTATTTTCTATTTTAGTATTTGTATCATTGTTATTATATTGTTCTCTATGTTGTATTTTAATAAATGTGATTCAATTTTGAGAAGGCTTAATTTTTAAAGGTTTTGAACATAGTAGATCATGCACTTGATGAAAATTATCATCAATAACTTTGATGAGAGAGAGGTGTGAACATATTTATTTTTATATATATTAGACACATACATAAGAGATTGCATTATTATACCTCCATATAACGCATGTTTTAATATTTGCTGAAAATCCATGTAGTGTATAAACAAATAGAAGTGCAACCTTATCAAAATTCATATATACTTAAAGGTCCACTCCAAATGAGGTTTCAATCTCATTTAATGTATGTTCTTGAGGTGCACCCATAGTACTATTTGGTTAGTAATATTGTATAATTCATAGAGAAAAAGACCTTTTAATGTTTTAGAATCCAATACAATATTGTAATCTCACAAAATGGAATCCACTCATGCTCCACTACTATTGCTAAGTTTGAAAAGGCTTATCTATGATGTAATAAAATTAAAATAAATTGGTTAAATTAACACAAAATATTGCACATTTTACCTTATGCTTGGAAAAAAATATTCTAAACACGTGTATTAAAGATGAAATTAAAGAAATATTTATAATTTAGTGGATGGGAATTTTTTCATAAAAAATTATACATTACAAAAATACGGATCTAAAATCTTATCAATTCAAAAAGCATGTAAACTTATTTACTATCATAAATACATTATGAAATTTTTAAAAAATAAAAATTTATAAGAATGATGCAAAAAAAAATTTATGAAAAAATAAAATAGAATAAATATATAGGTATGTGGTGAATAGTTTCACATAGGTAGGAAATTGTAGGATTTAATTTTTTTTTTAAAATGTAATGGTTTTATTAAGATCCATGTTAACTTAAGGTGTCAATCTTCTTAATAGGACTTGATGAGTCATTATCAAGGGCAACATTATATAATGCACAAAATCTATATATGGATGTCCTTAAATTTTTTAAGATCATTTGATAAACATATATATGAAAGAGCATGGGTTGAGAAGCCATCTTATTAAATTTATTCATATATAACAAACATGATATAATTAGGAAACATATTATTGTACTAGGAAAGGTAAGAATGACTTAAGTCGATGATATTTTAATTTTTTTATTCTTTTTTATAATTCATCATTTATATTTAATTATTTAGAACCATTCATGCACACAAGATTAAAAGATATAATTATACTTATTATTATTATTATTTTTAATAGTAAAACAAGGGTGTTGTTCCTTATACAACCACAACTTGAAGGCATCCAAAATTAAACCTAAAAATTATGACACACTAGAAACAAAAAAAGTACAACCCTTTGATAGTACCATAACTAACTGAATAGAAACCTTTGACCGAAGTAATAGCTAAAAAAATCTACCATAATAACATATAGAGTTTATCAAAGGAGTCTAGCTCCTAGAAATAGAAAAAATAGTAAAGAATGACACCTAAACAACTAGTCCTTGGTAGACTTTTTGGCTCCCTACCTAGCTTGTAGTAGGGTGTTGTTCTAGTCCTCGATTAGGAATTTGAACATCTCCCTATGATGCCTTCTTTTCCTATCGCATTGGCAAGAATTTTTTCCCGCATTAAACAAAGAGAAGTAGCAGAGTTGTTCATGACTCTGAGACCAAATTTGCAAATTATTTCCATATTTGATTGCAACTTAATGAGTGTGTCTTTAAGTCTATGAAGCTCCTCTCCCATATCCATGAGCTCTTTCTCAACCTCCTGGCATCCTATACAACTCTCATCTGCAATGTTTCTCTTTGTATCTTTTTTCATTGCCAACTCGTCTAGTGTATCAAACCTCATTCGACCTCCTTGCTCTACCTAGTTGTTGTTGATATACTTTTCATGATTGTCATCTAGATTTAGAGGGTTCTCATCTAAATTTTTAAGGTTCTCATATCATTGCTCCCAACCACCATTAGTATTTCCACCATCCCCTTTTTCCTCATACTCTATGTCCTTCTCCCATTCCTCCTCTTCAAAGCCATAATCCAACAATTTAAACCTCTTACCCTTCCCAAACTCATGGGGGGAAAGTCAGTGTGATCGTCACCTACCTTCATTCTAACTACTTTCCCTTTCCTCATCTTCCTCCTTGCTCAACTCATCTACAATTGTAATCCTTTTGTGGCTTGAAGTCTTGGACTTTTCTTTTTACTTGTTGAGGTCTTTTGAGTTTTGGGCATTTGAATTTCAGTTAAATCCATATAAATAGAAGGATTTCTAGGGGAGGCTATAAAAGCAACCCCTGAATTAGGAATGCATTGCTTGGTATAGGCACTATGTGTGCTGATAAGCAAGGGAGAAGCACTTGTGGTAGGGGTTACCATACAAACAAAGTTTCTCAGTGGACAAAGGGAAAGATAGAATAAATAAAGCCTATATATCAGACCTTGGCGTAGAGGCACCGACCATTTGTCTTTCTTTTTTGGGTCAAGGCCTTCTTTAACCAAATCCTCAAGAGAGTGGAATAGGTGAAAATAGAAAGAAATGGCATCATGTTTTCTAAAGTGGTTCAAGAGTGGCATATGATAAAAATAATACAATTTATGGCAATATTAGAAAGAAATATTTCATGATCATTCAAAATACCATTGTAGCTTCAAGGATTTCTTCTCTTGCATAACCACCTTGTAGCTTCATAGGGGCTTCCTCCATAAAAAAAAATTTCTTCAGAGCTTAACTTATTGATTAATAAAGTGATCCTATTTTTTTAAGAACACTTATTATTGTAATATCTTATCTTTATATTCAAGTAAGAAGAACTAATAATTGAACACTTCTATGCAATTTTACTCATAATAAACTAACACATTTTTAAATAAAAATAACTTATATTATAACATAATTATACCCAAACTTGTTTTAATATTATTCTATATTTTTCACTAGTTTTTTAAAATTGTTTTTATCTCTTATCTATTATATACATGCCTAACCTAATTCATTACATACTAAAACTTAATTTATTAATTATTAATTCTAAAATACTTAATGCTACAACCTAAAGTTTCAAATGATAATCCTCAATTTCTTTATCTTATAACCTAAAATAATATGTTTTTGATTAAGGAAAATCGGGTTTTAAGGGACCCGAAACCCGCTTACAATATGAAGGATAAGCATGAAAGAAACTAGAGAAGATAACACCAAAACAGAAAAGCTGCAAAAAAACTAGTAGAAAACCCAGCAGCTAGGAAAAAAGGACAACACATAGCCAACAAGAAACTGGTAGCCAAAAACCAGCATTACATATCAAATAAAAAATTTTATGGACTCCTCCACATTCTTAACCAACAGCATCATGGCCTTAGTGGCTTCTCTCATATCTTTGTTCTCCTACTTCAGCTGAATGTCTTTCGTCTTTGTCTCCAAATCACTGGTCCTTCGCCTAGAGATTTGTGGAGTAGAGCTAGAGGTTGGCATATCATCAATGATTACCATATCCTTATTATATTGTTTCCTCTCCAAGTAATCGACCAAGGCAATCATATTTTGAGACGAGGTCCTCAAGACCTCAAGACTATGATTCATAAAATTCTTCAGCTCCTTCTTAGTTTTAGTAAGCCGATTGAAGATGATTTCATTATCAACCTCAGTATTATCTTTGATAGTTCTAATCACCTCTTCCAGATGTTTAAAATCACCTTTTATAAGTTCTTTTTCCAACCAGTCCTACATTTCAATTTCATCCTCTACTTCGTTGGTTTCCACCTCCACACTCTTTTTCCCCAAATTAGTATCCTTGATCAAATTGTGAATCTTGTACTCTAGGTCTCTCTATTTGCTCTGTATGCTGGTAATATTTTCAATAACCCACTTCTGAAAATTGAAAGACTCCAGTGTGCAATTTTGAGTGACATTCAAAATGGTGTTCACCATATCCCTTCCCTGCTCAGAGCTCACAGATTTAGGGTTAGCTTCCTCCATGGAATTTTGGGCAACATTCCTACTATTCGATACCATAGGGTTAGAATTAGGGTTTTTAGTACAAGCATATCTTTTCCCTTCCTCATCTTCCCCAGCATCCTCTTTCTTCTCACTCTCCACTTCAATATTCACCTCCTTCCCCTATTCCTCCTTCATACCATCATCCACATCCATGTCCACTTTATCAATGTCAGCCCTCCCTTTTTTATGGATAGGAACATTAGACAAATCATCTTTAGTCTCAGAGTCATTACGACTCTCTGAAATATGAGCATTTGTCACCAGATTATCATCCTTGCTAACCCTATCTTTTTTCTTCAAGTGTTCGTAAATGAGCAGGATAAGCTCTTGATGGGCTATGGGGTAAGAATTGGGTTTTTTGGCATGGTCAGCCAAGCTCTCATTTAGGGAGGATGCTAAATAAAAGGCCAGAGAAATCTTAACCCCATGGCAGAAATGATTAAGTATAGCAAAATGATAATTGTAAACTTTAGTAAATTTGCCATCAACAATCGGGAATTCCATCAAAACCTTTAGAATCTTCTACCAAAAATACTTTACCTGATGAGGGAGGTAGTAAGAAATGTTGTATTTCTTGGCAAGCTGAGCCTTCTCTTCATTAGTTTTTGGGAAATTTTTAATTTCTTTAGCGGCAAACTTTCGGTCTCTGTAGAACTTTGTACCCTCCTTTTGTAATCCCCTGACCTCCGCAACTAAATCCTCATCAATCTTCCAGGTCTCCCCAAACAAAGTAACTTTGTTATTTTTCCAACCCTTAGTAAAGCCTTTTGACACCAAGTTTTTGCTTCCATGCATCTTTTCCATGTAGTCTATGAATCCATGTCTATGGAGCCTCCACCATACTTTCTGCTCACTTTTCTAGTTCTCACAACCAGAGGGATCATTCTGGTTTAGGTTACCTCCCATGTTGACAAATAGGTCAAAATCTTTAATAGTATACCTCACAAATTACAGACTAGGACTTAAACATTGGCTCTTGAGAAAAATATTGGGTTCACAAAATAGAGTAGCTTCCGTGATTTTAAAAAAGTAAATAATAATGGCCGCAAAGATCTAACACTTATTATTATAAACCTTGTCACACCACTGATCATAAAAATGATGCCTAAAAACAATCATTAACTAACATTTCACATACCCCTAATCTTTGTCTTTGATTTCCGGACCCCAAAGGGTAATCATGATTTTAACTTGAACCATTAATCCGATCAAGTGATAATTGCTCCTGAACATCCCTTTTACATTGGGCTTCTCTGATATATTTAGCATCCACCTCTAAATATACCCCCTCATTAGCTAAAAGGTCTGCAACCTTATTGCCTTCCCTTAGAGTATGGGTTATGAGAATACTATCATAGTCATTTAATAAGTTTTTAGCACTTTTAATAGTATTAGTAATATTCCAAGAGGAAGAACTAGTACCTTTAAGAGCCTGAATGATATTGAGGGAGTCCCCTTCCAACCATATTTTTTTAAATTTAAAACCCTGAGCAAGTTGGAGGCATTTTAGTATATCTTGAGCTTCAACAACATGATTATTTTGAACTCCAAAGGGAGAAGAAATTGTAGCAATGCAGACGCCTTGAGAATTTCTAATGACTCCTCCCCCTCCGGACTTCCCAGGGTTTCCTTTAGCAATCCCATCAAAATTCACCTTGATCTAGTCATAATCAAGAAATCTCCAAACAACATTTTCCCTCCTAGTCTTACTGTTAGATTTGCAAACTTTGTGAACCAAATTCCATTCAGTAAGGATGTCTTTCTCAATATCATTCATGTCAGCAAAAAACCATTGCTTGTTGTTTTTGTAAGGAATATTAATGTTTTCTTTTATAGCCCTGCAAATGTTTTCAAAGACCACCTGAGACATGCACTTAGCTTCCCTAAAGATTCTATTATTTCTCTCTTTCCAGATATACTAGCAAGTCATGGGAAGGATCAAGAACCAGAGGTTCTTGATAAGAGGAAATTTGGTGGGAAAGGTCCATTTCCAAATAGTTTCCTTGAGACTATTGTGCATAACCCAATCAACTTTCCATTCCACTCAAAACTTACTCTAGATTTCCCAAGTGAAGGAGAAATGGATGAACAGATGATCTACTGATTCTTCCTCTTTTTGACATAGCTCACACCTATTAGGAAACATAAAACCTCTTCGAGCCAAGTTATCAATAGTAAGAATCCTATTATGAATAGCACTCCAAAAAAACATATTAAATTTAGGAATAAGAATTCTATTCCAAAATTTACCCCATATTGGGTTGCTGATCTGGGTAAATGTGTTTCTATAGGCTGAGGCAATAGTGAAGTTACCCCTAGGATTACTCTTCCAGAGGAACACATCATCAAAATCTTTATTAATAAAAAAGGACAACATATCCAACAAAAGCAACGAAAACTAAATATAAATAGCATCAAGCCTTACCCATCTATTCTCCTTCCAGTAGTTACAAACCATAGACCCAAACCTTCTTTTACATTCATCAATGAATTGGTTGTAGTCTTGATTAAAGAGAGGTTCATCTTTGATCCAAGGATCCTCCCAGAACCTAATTTTTTCACCTTTGCCAAGGACCCATCCAGCTCTAGCTTTGAAAACTTTTGTGGATTTGATAATACTATTCCAAATGAAAGACCCAATAGGGATGTCTTTAGAGTAGAGGAAAGACTAGAGAGGTTGATCATGAATATATTTATCAAACCAAACCTGGTTCCAATCTTTCTAAATGCCATAAGCCCTCCATATTTGTTTAGCAAGCAGAGCTTTATTAAAAGTTTTGAGAGCTTTAATACCTAGACCTCCCTTGCTCTTTGGCTTACACACTTTGTCCCAGGCAACCAAGGCAATCCTTTTTTTTTCCTCTACCCCTGACCAAAGAAATCTTTTCTGAATCCTCTCTAAAGCTTCAGCAAATTTAGCTGGAATACCAAATAGACTAAGAGCATAGATAGGGAGATTCTGAAGAGTACCTTGAAGGAGCTACAACTTTCCCACTTGAGATAACATGGATCCTTTCTAGCCAGCTAGTTTTTTGTTGAGTTTATCAGTTAACAAATTCCAGAATGAGTTTGGGGGAACTAATCCCAAAGGGAGACCCAAATAAGTGGAGGGGAGCATTTCTACCTTGCACCCAATGATATTAGCAATTCTCTATTGTCTTATGATAGGAGTATTCATGAAATAGATAGGAGACTTGTCCCAATTGACTTGCTGGCCTGTCGCCAATGAATATGACTTAAGAGCACCTTTAAAGGTAGCAGCATCCCCAACATAGTAGTATCCCATTAAAATTGTATCATCAACAAACTGTTGGTGAGTACAAGACACATTAGCAAAGGAAGGTTGAAGACCTTTGATAGTTTTATTGAATTTCATTTTTTGGATCAGTCTGCTCATACTCTCTGCCAAGATGGTAAATAGGATAGGAGATATGGGATCTCCTTGTCTGAGCCCCCTAGAAGATTTAAAGAATCTAGATGGAGACCCATTGATGAGAACTGAAAACATTGGGATGGAAATCAACTCTCTGGTAATTTTGATTATCTTCTCATCAAATCCAAAGGCCTCCATAATTTTGAAAAGAGCTTGTCACTCCACTCTGTCATATGCTTTAGCTAGATCCAACTTTATCAGAAAGTCTTCTTTATTGGCAACATTAAGACAATGAATATTCTCATGCACAAGGATGATAGAATCCAAAATCTTCCTACCAGGGACAAATCCTTTTTGCTCCTCTGAGATGATAAAGGGAAGGACAACCAAAAGTCTAGTAGTCATAACTATAGAAATGATCTTATAAAAGGAGTTACATAGACTTATTGGCCTAAATTTTCCCATGGAATCCGCCCCAGCCACCTTAGGGATTAAGGCAATAAAAGTAGAGTTGATTTCCTTAAGGATTCTTCTTGAACCAAAAAATTCTTTAATAGAATTGACCATGTATTTTCCCACCATATACCAAAATTCCTAAAAAAAGAACATGGGGAAGCCATCAGGTCCCGGAACCTTATCCCCCTCAAAGGACAAGACCACTTTTTTAATTTCCTCACTAGAAGGGATAGTAGAAAGGGCCTTATTCTAGTGAGGTTCAATAATCTTGGGGATGTTGTCAACCAGATCCTATTGCTTAGCAAAATCAATCTCCTTACTACCTGTGAGGAGCTGAGAGAAGAAACTAATAGCTTCATCCCCAATATCATCATCCTTAAGAAGAATTTTTTCCTCAACAATTAATTTGGATATTCTATTCACAACTTTATGTTTCATAGAAGTCATGTGAAAAAATTTAGTATTTCTATCCCCAGCTTCTAGCCAAATAGCCTTGAATCTCTATCTCCAATAGATTTCCTCCCTAGATATAATGTTGTGAAGTTTGAATAAAATATCATCTTCCTTAGCCTTGGGATACTTTTTATAGCCATCTTTCTGTATAGAGTTTTGGATCTGTTCTAATTCCTCCTTCAACTTTTTTTTCAATTCAAAAATATCACCGAACACCTTCTTATTCTAGATCTTAATGTTATCTTTGATGTTTCTAAGTTTTTTAGCAACTTTGTACATGGTTGTTCCATCCACATCAATATCCCACCAATTGGCAATGGATTTTTCCAAAGAGGGGTGAGGAATCAACATTTTCTCAAACCGGAAAGGGAAACATTGTTTACTCTTAATAGACTAAGCAACAAAAGAAATGGGATAATGATCCAAGCCAATTCTATTCACAACTTATAGGGAACATCTATGAGAAAGGATCCAGTCATAAGTAATAAGGGATCTATCAATCCTTACCTGAATGAGGTCTTCTCCATCCCTTTGATTAGACCAGGTGAAAGAAGCTCCAGTGAGATCATTATCAATAAGAGCATTAACATTGATGAAGTCCATCAAATCAGTTCTGCTATCCAGTTGGGCTTGAGTTCCTCCAAATTTTTCAGTTCCTTGTAGAGGAGTATTGAAATCTCCCATCAACAACCAACTGTCTTGAGAGAAAGAGCTTCTTTTCTACTGGATTTTATCCCAAAATTTACTCCTAGTAGCTTTGGAATTAGGGGCATAGATATTTGTTACCACCCATTCCTTTCCTTCAGTGATGCTTTTGACTTTCATAGATATAATATTACCATCTTCATCAATCATATCTTTGAAAATAGTTTTCTTGTTCTAGAAAATAGCCACCCCACCTAAGGCCCCATTCGAGCTACTACCACAGACTCCTCCATTTTTAAAGAAATTTAAATTCTCAACTTTCTCCTTACTCATTTTGGTTTCCTGCACAAGGATAATTTCTGGCTTATGATCTCTAGTGAGATTCCGTAATATATCTTGTTTATTGAGACCATTTAGGCCTTGAATGTTCGAGGAGATTACCTTCATTTGGAAGCCCTGGAGTAGGATTCGTGTATAGTTCGCTACCTTCCATCAACTATGTTTTGCTTACTTTCTTGGTCCCTATGCCATTTCATGGGTTTACAACCCTATGGAGATTTGGAAAGACCAATATCTGCCTTGGATCTGGTCCTATTTTTCACCCCATTAGGGCATCCTGTCTTCTTATTTTTCTTTTTTCCATTCCCTATTATTTCTTCCTCATGTTCATCTCTGAGATCAACTTGCATGTTATTCCACAGTTCTCCTCTTTTCTAGGAAGAAGTGGGCATGTCAACTCCAACATTTTGAAATAAGGAGTTTAGATTAACCTTAGGTGATCCAAACTTGTTCTTCCTTCCAGAATAAACTTCAGGTCCTTCAAAATCATTTGGGCAATCTTAATCACTTTTCATTACTGAAACTTGAAGGGCCTCATGTTGGGATTCAATTATATCATCAATCTCACCTTCTTCAAGAATCTCTTCAATGATTACATTCTCTTCCTCCTGAGTCTGTAAAACTTAAAAAATATTGACTGTTTTGATCTCAAATCCACTAATTTCGCCCTTTTTATCTTCCTTTGAAAGGGAAACCTTAAGAGGGTTAGCTTTTCTATCTTCTTCTGATAAGTCTTTTAGGTTACTAGGAATCCTTCTTCCTCCTTCCACTCTACTATCTTCCTTAATATTATTCTTTTCTTTCCATACTTGTTTATGAGGATTATTAACCTTCATAGGTTTTCTTGGGTTACTAGGGAAAGCCCCTGCCTAGTGACCAACTTTCTTATAAGAAAAGCACACAAAGGGGAGGGACTCAAACTCTATTGATTGTTCCAATAACCCAAGTTTGGAATTTATATCAATAGAACTAGGAAGATTCATCTTCTGCGAAATATTAACACAAAATCTCGCATAAACCAGTCTCTTACGAGCTACAGTCATTGGATCTATCACAACAAGCTGCCCAAAGAAACTCGCTACACCTGAAAAGACATCCTCAACCCAAAATTCAAGCAGCAAGCCAGGCAACCTTACCCAGATCAGAGCAGATTCAAAGAAGGAATCATTGAGTTCCATATTTGGAGACCATTTTCTCAAGGATAGGGATGATCTACCAAACATCCATGGTCCACCGCTTAATGTTGCTTCCAGATCTTCTCCACAAGAAAAGGAAAAAACAAAAAAACCCCTTGACAAGGTTGAAACATCAACCTGACCTTTCAACCTCTATTTTCTCTTAACAAATGATCTAAAATCCTTAATATTGGGTCGTGGTCCACCAAAATTTCCCACTAGAGAGAAGGCCATTAAAGAAATGCTAATTTACCCATTTTTCTATCAGAGATGTCTTCCATAGAGGGGAAGGACGATTTTCCAGTAGGTTTGTTTGCAAACAGACTACTCCAGGGTTAGAGAGCCTTCACCTCTGTAGTCTTTTCCAAGTCAGCTTTCATGCCCTCGGGACCCAATTTTGGAGAATCTTTCATCTATTATTGGACACTTTTACATTGATGTTTCCCCACTTTTAACCCTATCACAGATGTCTCTATTATCTTCTTGCACACATAATGTAGTTCATTTTGACACTAGTTAGGGTTACCTTCATCGGCTTATATGTTTTGCCCCTATTGTTGGACACTTTTACATTGATATTTCCCCACTTTTAACCCTATCACAGATGTCTCTATCATCTTCTTGCACACACAATGTAGTTCATTTTGACACTGGTTAGGGTTACCTTCGTCGGCTTCCTGCTTGGACTCTCCTTCCAAGTGTGTTTTTTAATAAGGGACAATATCTGCAGAGAACTTGACCTACAATGGGTTGCAAAGAGCAGAGACTTTAGAGGCAAAGGAGGTGCAATTGAACCACCAAAAGATTATTTCTCTCCCACAATTGAAATCACAATAAAATGTCAAAAAAACTCAAACAACAATTCAAAAATAAATAGACAATCCCTCTCTTCTACTCTCTCCGAACCCCCTTAGCATCTCCTACTAATTCTTTTATTTTTTAAAAGAGAAGCCACCCCTTTGTTTTTGTTATTCATATTTTCATCTTCAATTTTTTTTTTATATTTCCATTCTCCCTCCTCTCCATTATTTTCCCTCCCTCTTTTTGTATGAATTTGAAGATGGCCAACAAAACAAAAAAAAACTAGGAAAATAATTTGAGGGTTTGGAAACCTGACCAGGGTGTTTGATTCTCCACCCCTTCCTGCACCTCAATGCTCTAGTCTAAATTTTTTGGCTGAACCAATTGATCATGGAAGCACCCATAAAGTTGTCTCACACTCAGAAAATACAACTTTCGGGTAGATAAAACATTCCTTTCCCTTGCGTGAAAACAAAATTTTAACTTGCAACCAATAATTTTGTTTAAAAGGTTGTAGAAATATTGTCTCAAACTCAAGAATCCCTTAGCTCTAAAATATGGATATTTTAGATCACTTTTTGCTTGTTGTGAATAGATTAAATAGAAAATGGAGGGAGAGTGGTTTTGGTTCGTCTCATTTGAAAAACAAAATTGCTTGGGTAGGGTTTCATAATATTTTTCCTCCAAATTCTGCCCATTTTTTCTAATCGACATTGATGTTAGCACAATACAATTTGTGCATATTCTTGGGGTAAGTCACTTGCCATGGTTTTGATGAATTTCATTTTGGAATTTGTACTTGGTTCAATCATTTTTCCTTTGTCTTTTATTTCATTCCAAAATAATTCTATTGTTTCCTGTTAAATTGGTTTTGTGTTTTATTTATGGTTGTTTTCACATATGATATTCTTGTAATACTGTTGTGACCAAATCACACATCGCCCCATTAAAAATGGGGACCCCTCTTTTCTTAACTTATTTGTCATTGAATATGTGTCTTAGTTTAGTGTAGTTTAAAGTCTCTTAAATTCAAAAAATCCTGTAGGATTTTGCCAAGATCAAGGGCATAACGAAAAGCATAAAAGAGACAATAGAATGACAAGAACAAACTGTATTCTCATCAATATGCAAAATGATCAACTGGATTAACCAATACAATGAATAGAGGCCTGCTTATATAGGAAAGGCCATATGGATGTATGAGCACACAAATATGACATGTGGCTCAATGAGAAACAAGGGTAGGTAAGAAATACTAAGGGTAGGTAGGAGAAATAATATAATATTCCACAAGAGGTGGATGACCCACTGAATGTGGAGTGTAACAACAAAATAAGACCACAAAAGGTGGAATTTCTCCTACAAGCTCTATCCCTAAGTGCACACTTCCCTAAGTGTCTCAAATCCAAACTACAAAGAGATGCATTATCCTAAGTTAACTTAAGTAAGTGTAATAATATCTAAAATGAATATTTATTTACACCAACACCCCCCCTTAAGTGCAACTTAGGGGAATGAAGACTCAAGTCAACAATGCAAGATGGGTCCCAGCTACTAGGCTATGATAGGTACCCATGTACAATATGCAAATGCAAGTAAAACAATGCAATGCAATCTCTCACAAATGAAGAAAGGGAGAAAACCCAGTGGGAAAAAAAACTCCCCCACAAAAGAGAGATGAATGTACAAAAGACTCTCAAAGAAGAAGGACAAAACCTCAAAGAGGAAAAAGTCCCCCCCATAAGAGAGGAAGGAGAAGTCAGCTGACCCCCTCTAATGACACATCCCACACCCCCAAGAGAGCTCGCAACTACTGGAACTTACTCTCGGTGAAAGGTTTGGTGAATATGTCAGCAACCTACTTTGCTGTAGGACAATACTACAAATCAATGACATGCTCCTAAATAAGCTCTCAGATATAGTGCATATGAATCTCGATGTGCTTGGTCCACTGGTGTTGGACTGAGTTCTTCAAGATCACAATAGCACTTTGATTGTTGCAATGTAGAATTGTCAGTTGTGGAGTGGTGAATCCAAACTCTGTGAGAATTTGCTAGAGCCAAATGGTCTGAGTGGCTGTGTTAACAGTGCCTCGATACTCAGCCTTAGTCGAAGAGAGAGAAATAGGATATTGCTTCTTGCTCTGCCAACAAATGGGGCCCGAACCAAGGTGAAAACTGTAACCAGAAGTAGACTTATGATCAACTAGATCGCCAACCCAATAGGAGTTTGTGTAACCAACCAAGCGAAGTCCTATGCTTGTTGCATAGTGAATCCCATAGTGATGTGTACCCTCGATGTAATGAAGGATGTGTTTGGTGGCTTTCCAATGAAGCTCATGTGGTTCCTGCATGAAGCAGGAAACCATGCCAACTACAAATGAAATATCAGGGCATGTATGAGTCAAGTAGATGAGACTACCCACAAGCTAACGATACAAAGTGGCATCAAATGGTGGAGAAGAAAAATGCACCTCAAGCTTGACTCCTGAAAGAAAGGGAGTCAGGGAACCCTTACAATTAGCCATATGAAAGTGTGCAAGTAGATCAAGAGCATACTTGGGCTATGATAGTGTAATCCCAGAAGGTGACTATGAAATCTCTATCCTGAGAAAGTAGTGCAAAAGACCCAAGTCAGTCATAGAAAATCTGTCATGCAAAGCAGATTTGACCCTACTAATGATGGATGAAGTACTCCCTGTAATGATCAAGTCATCAATATAGAGCATAAGTATCAAGTGAGAGTCATCCTGTTGCAAAATGTAGACATTCAGATCAGAATGGCATCTGGTGAACCCTACGGAGAGAAGAAAGGAATCCATCTTGGCGTACCAAGCCCTGGGGGCCTGCTTAAGGCCATAGAGAGATTTCATTAGTCTGCAAACCAAGGAAGTATCCTGGATGAAACCTTGTGGTTGCTCCATATAAATCTCCTCATCAAGATCACCATGAAGAAAAGCACTCTTCACATCCATTTGATGTACAACCCAACCATGAGCTGTAGCAATAGCAAGTGTCAAATGAATGGAGTTCATCTTGGCTACGGGTGCAAAGGTCTCAGTATAGTCAACACCTACAACCTGTGATAAACCTTTTACAACAAGCTAAGCCTTATACTTATCCACACTACCATCCGCTGCAAATTTGGTCCAATAAATCCACTTACATCGAACCATCTTTCTCCCCTTAGGGAGATGGACTAGATCCCATGTGTTGCTCCTCATCAAGGAACTATACTCTTCCTCCATAGCTTGGTCCCATTCAGGAACCCTTGATGGTTCCCTAAATGTCTATGGATCGGAAGCAGTAGCAATGAATGCATGTGGAAGATCCTGATGTTGTGATCGAGTTCTCTGTGTATCTGAAGGATCCCCAACAAGAGAACCCATAGACTCAAGTGTCTGTCGAGCCCAACGAGGTCTAGGTGGAGGTGGAGAATGAGGCTCCTCAACTGCAAGTGGACCCTATGGAGGTGTAACCCTGTGAGTCAGAGTTGAAGGAGTCTTATCATCTAAATCACTAACATCACTATCCACAATGGAGGAAGGTGGAGGAGGTAAAGAGGCCAAGATAGGAGAGCTTTCCTCAAAGTGAACACTCCTCTCAATGAATACCTCATGTGTCTATGGATCCATCAATCTGTATGCCTTAACACCCTCAGGATATCCAACAAATATGCAAGGTTGACTCTGAGGTTCCAATGCCTTGCATTTCTATGGAGGTATGCGAGCCCATGCTAGACACCCAAAGACTCTAAAATGTCTCACAATTAGTTTCCTACCAGCCCAAGCTTTAAAAGGAGTAATACCTTGCAAAGATTTGTGAGGAACCCGATTCTGGATGTGTGTGGCACAACTGATAGCCTCTACCCAAAAGGTGGGATCAAGAGAATGTGCATGTATCATACAGCTAGCCATTTCTTTGAGAGTTCTATTCTTGTGTTCTACAACCCCATTCTACTATGGAGTGTATGCGACAGAATGCTGAAGATCAATCCCCTCAAATGTACAAAAATCCTCAAGTCTCTTGTTCACATATTCCCTTCCATTATCTGTGTGAAGAATCTTGACCATTTTCCCTGATTGCTTCTCCACACGAGTCTTGAAGTCCTAAAATTTGTCAAATACTTCACTCTTATGAATGAGAAAGTAGACCCAAGTGAAGCGGGAGTAGTCATCAATGAAGGTAAGAACATAGAGGGCCTTACTGAATGAAGGTGCTAGAAATGGACCTGCTACATAGTTGTGAACAAGTTGAAGAACTTCCAAAGCTCTCCAAGTTTTCCCTTTATCAAACTTCTCTTCAAGATGCTTGCCCATGGAACAACCTGAACACACACCCTCTAAAAAATTGATTTGAGGTAGACCTGTGACCATGTCTTTAGTGCTTAGCTATTGAAGATAGCGGTAGTTGAGGTGACCAAACTGCTCATGCCATAGCTTACTTTTTGAATTTGAATGAGTAAGCAAGGCCCTAGAAGGTGAACTTGGCACAAAGTGGGAAAATGAATAAAGCCTTGAGTTGTCATTTACTTGTCCCACTACTACCAAGGCATCATCATCAAGTTCCTTTACCACAACTGAATCTAGTGTAAACTCAACCTTTTTCCCATTCCCATAGTGAGTGATTTGGTAGATGGAGACAAGGTTGGTAGACAAGTTAGGAACATAGAGAACATTCTCAAATGTTCCATCATCCATGTCAATTGAACCTTTCCCTTCAACCTCTACTTGTGTGTCATCACCTATGTAAATGTGAGGTACCTTAGATGGTTCCAATGAAGAAAATTGCTCCTTTGTAGAACCCATGTGATATGAGGCACCCGAGTCAAGTATCCATTGCTGTGAAGAACTTGTTTTAGCCACAAATGCTTACCCTTTTCCCTTAGACTGTGAGGAAGAGGAAGGAGATGAATCCTTCTTTGTGTAGGTGGATGGCAAGTTGATGTTGTTTTTCTTGAGAAGATTGGTTAACTCATCAACTTATTTTGTGTGGCATCGATGCTCATCATGACCATACTTTTTGCAATATGCACAAGTTGGTTTATCCTTCTTAGGTGGTGTCCCCTTCTTGGAAGAGGATGAAAAATCACCTTGTGATGGAGAGGATGATTGTCCTTTTTCCTAGTGTGGCTTAGACTTGGATTGCTTCTTCTTCTTGTTGGAATCTTTGCCTTGACTTCCTTGATTTCCTTGATTTTCTACCAAAGCCTTGGACTTTGAAGACTTGAGAAACCCCATGTTCAACAACTTAGTTTGTTCCAATATCAACATTTCTGTGAAAGCATCAAATGAAGGCATAACATAAGAACTCCCCACTGTCAAACGATGAGTTTGGAAGCTAGACACAAATGCTACATATTCTGGTGCAAGCTTATCCAACAAGTTGAATATCAATTGAGCATCCTTTTTATCAATTCCACAATCCTTAAGCTTTGCTCTTAGCTCATTTGCTTTGGTGACATAATCTTGGATTGTATCAAAACTCTTGGGATCCAAGTTGGTGAGCTCATTGCCAATCTAATAGCCTCTGATTTCATCAACTTGTCCATATAATTTCTGAAACATATCCCAAGCCTCTTTGATTGTTTTACACTTCTCAATGTGAAAAATGAGGTCATCTGATACATACTTGTGTAAAGTTCCAAGAGCCATGCGATTCTTTGTGAGCCATTCTAATTGAGCATTTGGATCAGCCTTAGCATCAGGTGGTGCTATTATTGTTCCATCTATGTAGTGTGTGAGACCCTTTTCCATTAATTTACTCCATACTTTAATTTTCCATGATGCATAATTATGTGGAGTTAAAGGTAGAAATTTGTTAGGACTCATTGCAACAAGAATGGAAAGAATACAAAGAGAGGCACAATCACACAAGACACCCCCCCAAATTCACTCAATCAAAGAACCCCCTCCCAATGTGATGATTTTGGCACTTTATAAGTAGTGCGTATACAATGGGCCACTTGCAAAAAATGGCAAAGTGGACTTCTGATTTACAATTTTACAACTGCCTCAATAAGGCCAAAAAAGTCTCAAACTGATAATGTAAGAGATCTTACTAAGATCCAAGCAATTTACAAGTACCTAATAGGCCAAATAAGACCAATATCTGAAAGTACAATTTCCACTTAAAATCTCTAAAATCTAATCATATATTATGAAAGTAGATGAAAAAATAAGCACTTTCAAAAAAAATGGCACCTGAAAAGGAGGTCATATGAGCTCAAACGAGGCCTTTGAAGTTGCAGAATTGAGGATTGGATAGGTATAGCTGAGAGAATCCAAAAATTTCAAAAAATCTATGCACCAAAATCAGAAAATAACCACACCACTGCGAAGATCATGAAATTCTAGCCCATTTCAAAAAAAATCACACCAAAAAAGGAGCAAAAATGAGCAAGATATGGCCTTTCAAAGTTGGACTGCAAAACTGAAAAGCCCAATGGAGAGGAGTCAAATTTTTTTTCAAAAAGTGCTGATGTGGTGTTGACATCAGCAAGTCACTGTGTTAAATTTGATGGTCATATGACCGTCACAAAAACTTCACCTCCCTACTGACTGGGCGTCTGTACTGTATGGATTGCTGACTAAGCAGGTGACTGTGCAGGTTGTACGGATGATGTGGCAATCTGACAGTGCATACGAAGGGCCTGCATGGTGTGGGTGACATGGCATACGAATGACTATTTGAGGGCCACATGGTGGGGTCCTGGCTATTGACTGGGTGTCTGCGTGGCGGTCACCGGAGGTGATTGGACGGTCGTCGGAGGCGGTGGCTGACTGGTGCAATCGGCAGCCGGAGGTGTCTGGCTAGTCACCGGAGGTCTTTGGCTGGCGGCGGCACTGGGTAGACAAGTGCGGTGGGCCAGGAACTGAGGCGGCTAGCAGTAGGGAGCTGTGGTTGTTGAAGGAGACACAGTAGCAGCGGCGGGACTCGACGGTCTACGGCTGCGTCGGGCTCGGTGATCTGCGGCGGCGGCGTGGCATTCAAAGTGGCCAGCAGGAGGGAGCACGGCGGTGGCGGGTATAGCATAGGTACGACCTGCAACCACAACCTGCAGAAAAGGGTACAGCCGAATACAGGGGGGTTTGCGAACCCCCAAAATTGCAGAAAAAAAACCTTTTTTTTTGCTTTGTTTTTTTTTTATTTTTTATTTTTATTTTTTTGAAATTTCGAAAAAAAAAATTTTAAAAATAATTTTTTTTTAAAAAAAAAATTTCGAAATCCGTACAATAATAGCCAAAATGGGGAAAAAAAATTTTTTCACCAAAATAGGTCGACTTTATAGTCGAACTTTATGGAAACGACCTCTCGGATTCAATGGTGATGTCCAAATCACTGTATGATGCCCCCAAAAAATGAAGAACCCCAAATCTAAAAATAGAAGCCTTCCACGATGTCTCCAAAAACCGATCAATGAAGCCTCAATAGCTCTGATACCATGTAGGATTTTGCCAAGATCAAGGGCACAATGAAAAACATAAAAGAGACAATAGAATGACAAGAACAAACTATATTCTCATCAATATGCAAAATGATCAACTGGATTAACCAATACAATGAATAGAGGCCTGCTTATATAGGCAAGGCCATATGGATGTATGAGCACACAAATATGACATGTGGCTCAATGAGAAACAAGGGTAGGTAAGAAATACTAAGGGTAGGTAGGAGAAATAATATAATATTTTACAAGAGGTGGATGACCCACCGAATGTGGAGTGTAATAGCAAAATAAGACCACAAAAGGTGGAATTTCTCCTACAAGCTCTATCCCTAAGTGCACACTTCCCTAAGTGTCTCAAATCCAAACTACGAAGAGATGCATTATCCTAAGTTAACTTAAGTAAGTGTAATAATATCCAAAATGAATATTTATTTACACCAACAAATCCAAATATTAAAAAATCAAAAAATCAAAAACAAAATAAAAAATTTAAAAATTAAAAAAAATTAAAAGATTAAAAAAAATACAAAAAAATTCAAAAATTCAAAAAAAACAAAAATTGGAAAATTAAAAAAATAAAAATAAAAAATTTGGCTAAGGCATGGAAAATAAGCATGCCTCTCAGTAGCACTACTTCTTTTAAGCACTGCCTCTCAGTAGCATTATTGCATTTAAGCACTGCCTCTCGGTAGCATTACTGCTTTTGAGTAGTGCTTCTTGATGTCACTGCTGCTTTTAAGCAATGCGTCTCGAAGTTGTTGCTGATTTTTAGTGTTCATTAATATCATTACTACTTTTAAGCACCACTTTTCAAAAGCATTGCACTCTTCGTGCATTGCTCATCACTGCTCCTAGCAATATGAGTCGTGCAAAATGATTTAATATTCAATTTGTATGATGAGCAAGTGTAAGTTCAAGATAAAGAATGAAGGGTGGAGAATGGAAGCACGTGCAATGCTAATGATTGATCATTTGATTAAGTTGGTAAATCTCAAGGATGCAACTTAAGATTGTATTTAATGATTAATTTTGCAATTTGATATAAGGAGACACAAAATCAAATTGATTTTGTAAAGTGCGATATTGAGTTGCAAAATCGAAAAGAAAGACATTTAACAACAAAAAATCAATTGGGCGACTAAGGGCAATATCAATATAATCAATCAAGTGTAACATTTAATAAAGGACGCATTGTAATCATAAATTGAATGCAGTTAAGGTTGGATTAAAAAGATATTGAAGATGAAGATTAAATGATTATGCAAGGCATGAACAAGGATTATGCACGATGAGTAAATATCAACATCAAGACAAAATATATGCATCAATGTCACACACTCAAGAATTTTTTTATGAACTTGAATTTCCTTCTGAAATCCAAGAATCTTTGCGAGTATAGCAAGATGAAGGCTCACGAATGTAGGTGATCCATACATGTGATCATTTCAGAAGAGTTAGTCAAAGTTAGAAGATCGACATGAGTGAAGTCGTCATCACATAAAGTGCTCGTACATGATGAGTATCAAGAGATATGCCTTTTTCAATTACACACTTGTGATGAGTTACAAAGATCAATCAAGATGAGGTGGCACCTTGTCATCATTACATCCAATCACAATATTTCATGAGAAGGCATCTAGATTCAATGAACCTAACAAGAAGATAACTGCTACAAGGGCACAAAGTTCAAAGTACCTATCCTCGTCATTCATTGGTCAAATTTTCTACGAGGGACATGTCCAATCAAATGTAATTGTATCATTGGTCAAGCATTAAATGATTTGCAATAAGGTTTGTAGTCACATAAATCTGTCCACTTAATTAAATGAATATTTAATATTTATTTGGTTATTTAACCATCAATTAATAATTAATTAAATTAATATTTAATTAATTCATCTTAACCCTCTTCTCCTATTAATTAAATAAATTATTCAATTTATTTGATTTAATTCACTTAACCAAATTCAAACCATTAATTAAATAAATAAATCATATTTATTTAATTAAATATTCTGTCACATTTAAATAAATTAATATTTATTTAAATCCCCCAAAATCCCACCTCTCACATTTAAATAAATTAACATTTATTTAAATCACCTTTATCCTCTACCCACTTGCATTTTCCTACAAATGCAAGTTGCACAATTATTTTAAATAAATAATTTATTTAAATCACCTTTATCCTCCACCCACTTGTATTTTCCTACAAAAGCAAGTTACACAACTATTTTAAATAAATTATTTATTTAAAATCCTATTTATCCTCACCCACTTGAGACCTTTAATGGTTTCCCTTAAAGTATTCAAACTTGATGGCTTTAAAGTCTTTAAACTTGATGGCTTCCTTCTATAGTCTTCTTAAGCCTTTAATGGTTTCCCTTAAAGTCTTCAAACTTGATGGCTTTAAAGTCTTCAAACTTAATGGCTTCCCTTAAAGTCTTCTTAAGACTTTAATGGTTTTCCTTAAAAGTATTCAAGCCTTTAATGGTTTCCCTCAAAGTCTTCAAGCATTTTAATGCTTTATCTTCATTTTTCTCATTTAAATAAATTAATATTTATTTGAATATTTATCCAAATGCAAATTACACCATTTAATTGAAATAAATGATTTTATTTTAATTGAAAATACCAAAATTTCTCCCACTTGCATTTTCCTACAAAATCCACTTGCATGCCTAAACCCCTTCTAGAATTTTCTAATCACTTCTAAATAACCTAACCCCTTCTCTAAACTTTGTCACATTCCTAAGCAAAAGGGAAGTCACTTCTCAAACCCTCAAAGTCTTTGATAACCATTAAAGGCTTTCAACCTTCAACCACTAACTGGCTCAAAGTCTTTGATAACCATTGAAGGCTTTCAACCTTCAACCACTTAATCCCCAAAGTCTCCAATAACCATTAATGGTTACCTCAAACCCTCCCACATGGTTAAAACATTTGTTTTGACTCAACCTCTACCCAACCCAAAGGTCTCATCAGGCCATTAATGCTTTGACCATGATTATCTCTTAATCATTTGCACAAAGGTTTATCCTTGCATTAACTCCTAATCCAGTGGGTAATCCTAATTTAGGCTTGACCCTTACCTTCTAGATAACCATGATGTCTTCTCAGGCCTTTAATGCCTCCAACCTCTTCTCTCAACCCAATCCTATGTTGACACTTGTCACCATTTTATTGGTGCCAATTGTGCACATGGATCCCCAACTTTCAAACTTGGCCCTTGATTAAACCATTCAATCTTAACCCTTCATTTCCCCATTTCTTCTATAAATAGAACCCTTCTCTTCAAGCAAAAAAAAAGCATTAGAGTATTGTTGTTATACTGGCATTAGCATAGAGCTTTTTCATAGCATCACTATCTACACTTGCATAGCATTTGCTTATCATATTCAACCATCTTGAATCTCCATATGGCATCCATGGCTAGTGCTAAAAGCTGAGAACACTCATTTGGGACTTGGAGAGGAGAGGAACAAGGGAGGAGCAACTATGAGCATCTCGATTAGCTATTTTATTCTATGTTTATATGCTTTATATTTCATGCTTAATATCTCTCTTGATATGCCTGTTTAGGATAATCTTTTGTTGCTAACACTAATGTTTGTTTCTTGTGCTCTTGTGTGTGTTGCCATCAAACAGATTTTCTAATCCTTTTTGCAGAGCATCAAGGTTTATATCTTGTAATCTTGGCCATTGATCTCAAATTGATTTGAGTCACTGAATTATAATGAGAGCAAGGCCTCACTTCTTCATTTGTAAGGTTAATAGTCAGTAGTTGATAGTTAGAGAGTAACCAATAATTAGAGTAGAGTAGAAAGAGAAGGCAAAGATTGTTGCCAAGACATTGTTGCGAAAGACATGTAAGCTTCATTGAAGAAATGGTGAATTCTATCTGTTGATTCAACAATTTGCATGGTCTATATACTTCTCAATTTGATTTCAAATTATTTAGATAAATGGAAAAACTAAGTGTGAATAGTGGTGAAACTCGTATGTCCATATTACTAGCAATTTGTTGATTGTAGACTTGCCTTGCCTAGTCAAATGGAATCATTCAGCTAAAGCTTAACTTCAATAATCGCTTCTTCATTGATGTGCATCAACATGATGGTGTCTATGCTTATGGTTGTTGGAAAATGCACACTCCAATGAGAAATTGAAGGTGATTGAAGGTTTTGTCATTGATGGCAACCTTGCAATCATATGATACTGACAAGACAATTTACCAGCACTAGAAATGACAAACTCTACACCGACATACGTAACACTGGCAGTGAAAGAAGGATATCGGCATACAGGCCGACAGGAATTTTGTTTATAATATATTTTTTAATTTTGTAAAATCATTGTAAGCTGACATGGCGACTTATAACATGACTCATATATGTATGAGATCAATGTAGAACATTTTGTAATAAGGTGATAGGCGAAATTATGCAGACCTAATATGTGAATTATAGGTTAAGGGTTTATGCATTAAGCAGAGCTAAAACTAGTACTGGATCTGGCATAGCAGATGCTAATTAGAAGTAGTACAAGACATTGGATTTGTATAATCCATTTTTGTAAGTCAGTGTGACTTCCTTTGTAATTGAGCAGTGAGCTCTAGGCACTTGGCCTTCCTGCATGTGTAGGCCCCTCTTGTAAAATAGTAATATTCTCTTATTGGCCAGTAGGTGAATATTGTGGGTCAGAAATCCCACTGAGGTTTTTTCCACACCATGTTTCCTCATTAAACTACTGTGTTATGGTGTGCTTTTCATGTGGATGTTGTTATTCTTGTTTATTGCATTATTTCTGGTTTACCGGTACATAGTATTGATATGCTTTACATGTTTTAAGTCAAGTAAATTCTATAACCGGTTAGATACTAATTCACCCCCCCTCTCAGTATCTTTGGGAATCCTAATAGTGGTGATAGTTTAAAAATCATAAAGCTATCCTTAGAAGATCGCACTAGCCTTGTTGAGGTGTTCGTTGCATGTTGAAGCAAGACTTAGTTAGAGTTCCATCAAAGATCATCTATTGCTCCTACATTGATCCTATCTTTTTTCCTCTTTTAATCAAGTTAGTGAAGTCCCACATTCCAACAATATCTAAAGCAATTCAAGTATTCAACGTAAGTCCCCTCACAGGTACAACAAATTATATCTACACCATTGAAGCTATTCAATATGTTAAGACCTAACATAAGAGAACCTTGCAGTCATCTCAAGTGATCCTTTGCAAATCTTCAGTATTTGAGAGGCTTTACTCAAAAGAGGACAGAGTATTCAATAATTTATTCTATGTTTGATAGTGCATCAAAACACCATCAACAGATACCGATTGTTAGATCCCTATTTTTACCAACTGTTAGATCTCTTTTTTTTTGGTTCAAAGTAGAAATATTTTAAACTATTAAATGCATTTTATTTTCATTTTATTTTGCTTTGTGTTGATGTCATTTTTTGTGACTATTAGACAGAGTTATTTAGTATTGAATGAATACCGGCTACTTTTGATGTTGTAAATGCAATGGTTTCCAATGCTATTATGGCATAGATGAATAGTAAAGATCAAGTTATCATATACACTGGTGGTTTTTTTCATTTGCATATGTCAAAAAATCCATTGATAAAACAACATAACCAGTGCCTTCATTTAACAAAAACAACATAATGGTTTTAGAACAGAACAAAAAGCCAAATAAAATGCATCAACGCGTAACTACCTCAAGTTTCTTTACCCACTCTCTAAGAAGAGAGAAAAACCTTTTGTTCCTTTGGGTGCCAATTATAGGCTGATTGATATCCCTATTAGTAATTGCATAAATAGTAATATATCTCAGATATATGTTCTCACTTGGTAGTTCAATCTCTCTCAATCATCATTTCTCATGGGCTTATGCCAACAACATGGGTGGCTACAAGAATGAAGGATTTGTGCAAGTACTTGTTGCATAGCAAATTCCAGAAAATCCAAATAGGTTTCAGGTGCATATTTGGACTTATTGGATTGCATCTTTATTCGGTTTTCCAAGTTAAAAGCTAATGAGGGGAATTTTTCAAATCAAAATTCAAAGCATAGACAGTGTTTTTAACCATAGACATCTTAGATAGTGTTTTTAACCATAGACATCTAATGAGAGGAATTTTTCAAATCAAAATTCAAGATGAACACAAATATCATGTGTTGCAACCTATGTTGATGTCTTTTGCTACAAGCTAATGTATAAGCATTGAAAATAATTATTGGATTACAAGTGTATGGGCACTAAATCACTATACACTTCATTATTCAATAAACTATGCTTCTTATAGTATAGTCTACATTAATTGCAGAGGATATAAATATTAGGCTTAATCTCTCAATACAAAAAATGGGATTATTTCCATTTTTTTTAGCAGTGTTCAATCTCTACATGATGATATCATGACGGTTCAAATGCTTACTTGACTTGTGTTTTTTTGTGTTGAACTTAACCGTACAATGCTATTGGTGACTATTTTAATGCTCTTTCATGTAAAACCAATACTTATTTTTCTCAAGATATCAAAAAAGCATGTCATGTGCAAAGAGAATGTGCTTAGTTTCTTTGATGTTGTTGCTTTGAGGTGATATACATTAGACTGGATAAGTAATGTCTTGATTCACTAGTTAAATAGTTCTTCTAATGCTGACATGTTTTGAGCAACTCCTACATCTATGCTAGAGCTATGCTTTCTAAAACTTGATTTAGGTCATGTTCACATGTATTAAAGTAGTTACATACAAGAGGATGAGAAGTTGCTGGAAAGTGGAAACATATTTTTTTATTGTTTTGAATATACAAACATATACATATATCCAAACAACATGTTAGGACATGACTGTGTAAAATCCTTTCATGAATTGGTCCATTTTACATTTGCTAGCATATATTGATCATATGTATAATAAAATATACCTGGGCATACATGCATGTAAGAATGTACAAATATAACCTAGGTAGCATGTAAGATGATGTGTATGTTGTCTTTTCTAGAGTTATTTGTACATTGAGCTATTTCCCAACCAATATTGGGATGATCCAAAATATAGTGCCTTTGAAGAATGGAATTCAATAATGGAATTTCTTATTCTAGCTAGAGATCATCTCTATATAATGGATTATCAAAAATTCAAAAATTCATTTGGGCATACATGGAAACCAATGTAGATTTCACTGTAGCTTCTCTTCCAATGGATTAGAAATGGGCAATAGTATTTGGTCTTATGACAATTGACAATGAAAGTTGTATTGTTGAGTTTGTAGAGAAACCCAAAGGAGAAGAGCTAAAGGAGATGCAAGTAATAATTCTTTGTCATTTACCAACAATTTAAGCTGACATTAGTAGGTGGATACCAAAATTTAGGCCTTAGTAGATTAGCAATGCTTATGTAGAGGAATAATATATTGTGTTGGAGGTATTTTAATTTTGAATGGAATGGAATTTGTATAATTTTGTGTTTCTCTTAACATACATGTGTAAGGATTTTAGGTTACACAATATTCAAAAATAGATATCAAAAATAGAAACCCACAATTATATTACAAAAGAATGTAGAATCCAGATGACAACAATTCTTAATAGATAATGTACAACATCAGAGATTGATTGATTTGGGATGGATTAACACACTAGTTGGCAGGGTATGAATATGCCTTTGCCAAGTTCACAAGTTTGTTCAACTTTAAGAAATGGTAATTAATATTAGTTTGTCCCTCAATTCAGACTTTTTTCTTTACTTCCCAAGATTTTGTATTAGTTCAACAAGAATTCAGATATGTTTTAAAAAATTTATTTTATTTTAATGGATAATGATTTGTGTCCTTGTAGATTTGAGTTGCAATTGTGGTCGTGGATGAGCTTTAGTCGAAGGAAGCTTCTTTCAAAGGAAGTTAGCTAGAGCCACTTTGTCAATCCTAGGAAGTTATTGTGGTATTATATTCTATCTTTTGGATTATTTTTTTGTTACAAAGATGATAAAGAATTGAGTAGTTTGCATTGGTTGGTCTATGACTCTTGATAATATTTGGACTGTCAAGTGTTCCCTTTGTTGACTGCTAGTGTTGCATGCTCAATACCAGTGTAGTTTCTCTACTGACATACGTCTAAGCTCTTTTTACTATTACATGGACTGTATTCAAGAATGTCTTTAGCAGAGAGTTGCTAATGCTACTATTCTTGTTGTGACTTGAGATTTGAACACATGACAAATAGGTTTGAGATACTCATTTTGGCTTAGATCTTTGAATCATGGTATTGGCTCCTTTAGCTACTTGGGTAATGAATAGTGCACCAAGTGATGACTACCCTCTATGCAACCTTTTTCTTGTGCAATGGAGTCTCCTTAGACAATGACTTTGGTGAAATCTTTTTCAAATTACACAATACTTAATAGATTTAGGGATCTTTTCCTATCAGATCTAGGACTGCCTATACATTTTCTATATGCTATTAACTATTATAAACAATGTCCTAACCTTGATTTGTGCACTTGTATATCATTCTATCTTCTTTTTCTCATGATATGAGGGTTGTTCTTGAAGCACTTCTCTTCATCATTGGTCAATCTAGTGTACTATGTCAGATGCTACTCCTCATTGTCTCTTATTTGTTGCTACAGGCTCTCAAGAGCTACCCTCTATCAACAAATCTCTTCTTCATGATTATTGACTGCACTTTAGGTGTATTTATGATAATTTTCATTTATTCCTTGATTCCATATTGATCTTTATCTTGGAAATAAAGCATCCATATGACTGTAATCATGACTGAGATTTTATTGACAATGACATTTACTCTTTTAAAGGAACCTTTTCTTTGTATTTCTTGAGAACACAAATCTACCCTAAACATGGCTATGATTATGGCATTTTTTCTTCCATAGCTATCTCCTTTAGGTTTTGCTGCAATAATATCAGATCTATTGATGTTTGGGGCTGATAATATCTTTGTCAAATCTATGATGAATTTGTTGCTATCCACTATAATGACAATGATTCACTCATAAAATTGTTTTCCTTTCACATGTTTGGAAACCTCTTTTCTTCATGATTTTTTTGGGTTGCTAATATCTCTATCAATGATGAAGTTGTTGCTATCCACTATTATGACAATGATTCATTCTCACTTAATGATTGTTGTTCTTTCAGTATAGAACTACTCCTTACACCTTAAATCTCTCCCAAAAGTGTGGATTCTTTCTTTGAGCGACCCTTTTTGTTGAAAACTTATCATGATTCAAGCTTGAGATATAGCTTCACTCACAATTGATTACTCAGTTAAGTCTTAATTTAAAATCCAAGGTCCAGTAATCAAGGTTAAAACAAATCTTGTAAGGGGACTTAACTTCTTTGATGTGTGACTAAACTAGCTCTTTGAACTTAACTTTTGTCTTTATAATGCTTTGTGCTTGACTCTGTGTCCTTCTTGGAGACCACTGTCAAAACCCCTTGTAATAGATCTTGAGTTTAAAGAATTAGCTCTTTTATAATATGAATAGATATCTTCCATTAGTCCACTATTATGATTGTCAAAGGCTTTGATCATTGCTTCTAGCCTTTCTTTTTCAGCTTCTTGACAACCCATTTCATGGTGCATTCACTCATGGACTGCTCCTAAATACTGCAACCATTGTATTTTGAACTATGATGCCTCCTTTGTGATAAGGGTTTGAATAGGGTTTGTATCAAATACTTTTACAATGCTCCCATGATCAAAAAAACCTTATGTTTTGAGTATTGTTATATGAACAGTATGCCCTATGATTTAGAAAAACCTCCATTTTATCCTTGGGACTTCATTCTTCTTCTCTATGGTTACATTATTATGTTTTGCAATACCAAACTGTCACTCCTGTATAATTCTTTGTGACTTGAGATGACTGTGACTTCTTTGGAAGGTTGCTTCTACTTTTGTTCATATTTTGATCATGGACTGCAATCCTTTTCTTGGGACTATATCTTTCCTTGGAGAGAGACCCTTAGAACGTGACCTACTTTTCTTTTACAACTTTGTCTAAGCCCTTATACAATGTCTTTTCTTAACAATGATGCCTTCATTATTGTTTGTTTCCCATAGAGTAATGATCACTCCTTCATGCATTAACCTTATCTTGGGGCCTAGGTATCTCTATTCTTTGATGTCTTCAAATGTTTTTTGTCCTCAAGACCATACTATTTATAATCTATCCTTGCTTCACAAGGTCTGTAACAATGCCCTAAAGTTGTGTATGACTATTTTTTTGCACTTTGATGATTGATCTCCTACTTTGGATCACTGCTTGATACTATCTCTGAAGGCTGGTCTTTTGAGTGCATCTTTGATTTGTGCTCTGCATCATGTCCTTATTTATGGCTTTGTGGGAATAAGGATAGATTTGGTCTTCTTTGACAGTAATCTTCTAACTCTCATCAACATGTGTCATAAAACCACTTAGGGTTGTATCAAACTCCTATGGTCTCAACTTGATATGACTACACTATTACTATGACAAATGGTATATACTCTAAAATGTATTTTGAGTTTAATGCCCTAAACAATATGTATTGATCTCTATGGGAGTTCTAGAATTGTCTCAAAGGTTGGTTGTCTTAATGTTGCCATGAGAATTGATAACATGCTTCTTTAACAGTGAATTCATTACTGTGTCTTTTGTCACCATAGCTTGAAAATACTGAGGCTCTGTGTTGATATAGCCCTCCATAATTATTGATCTTGTATTCTTTTGATGCTTGGACTATCTTTAATTTTCCTTGTGTTGTCACACTGTTCATCTTGATGCCGCTACTCTATGTTGATCATTATCTTTTAATAATGATGAAAGTAGACTATCTCTTGGTCTTTTTGGACTGTCTTGAGAGTCACGTGTCTTCATATGTATCACTTGACTACTCTAAGATAAGAACTTCATTTCTGATCTACAATCTTTAATTTTGTTACCATATCATTCAATGATAGCTATATCTATTGAGAGGTCTCTGTTGAAGCACTACCCTTAGCATTTTCACTGCCTTGGGGTAAGTTGCATATTTGGCATTGTGTATCCTTCTTAGAGGCTTTTCCTATCTGAGATCATTGAGACTATACTTTATGGTTCCTCTCAATGACTTTTCTTGTTGTAGCTGAATATTGATGACTTTCAGGCTCTTGATATCCTGTCTTCACTATAACTTCTTGACTTTACATTCCTTCATAGGACTGTCTTTTAACCTCTCTTAAGGTTTGAGTGAAGCTCTTTCTCAGTCTCAAAGGTTTATGACTGAGTTTTAGCTCATATTTGTGATTGTACTCTATTATTTCCTTTTATGGCTATCTTTCTTAAATGACCCATTGGTTTGCCCCAAGAGACAAGATGGGACTATACAAAGGGTTCGCTATGTATATTTGATGACACATAGTCTTTTGAGGGTTGTGCATTGCTTGATAGTGTTGTGCAATTGCTAATGGATGACTTCCTATTGTATGATGCAATCTCTGGTAACAACAAATTGGAAGATGAGTAGACTGTTATGTATGACCTATGACAATTTGACAATGAGGTCTTTGATTTTCACTTAAATCTGCTCCATACGGCTCCTTCCAACATCTCTTCCCTAGGAAGCTTTGTAACTATTCTTAATGCCATACTACTATCTAATGGAAAGGCATGAAACTTTTGTATCTTGTTGCATGACTATAAGAACATAGAATCCAAAACACTTGTTCATTGACAAGTAGGGTTTTGATTAAGTTTTGAAATCTCACCTCAATGTGGACATTGATTGAGTTTTCTTTTGTTTGCCTCTTTACTACCCTTGTAAGCTTTGTTCACAACACCTTTCATATATCTATATCTATCTCTACTTTGATAGTGGGGGTGTGTATAATCTTTGCATGTTAAATTCCAATGATCTTTGCTTGTTGAATCTTTTCCACATTTTCCTCTTTCAAGCATTCAACTCTTTTCATGTGAGAACCTTCTCAAGCTCTCTGAACTTAAGAAAACTATAGGATACATTTGAAGACCTGGCCCTTTCACTTCTTGTCATAGTTCTTACTGACATGGTTCAATGTATACTTTGACTGAAACTACCCCTTGATTGCTCATCAAAATTTATGGACCTCCACTTGTGCGTGAGTCTTTGCAGGATTAAAAAAACATGGGAGAGATCACATGAAGTTCTTTTTAGAAAACCTCCCATATTAATGATGAAAGAATGAAGACTAAAAGAGAACCCTACACAAACAAATAGAAACCCTAAAATGTCATAGAAATTTTAACTTTTCAACTTTGTATTCCCTCTAAAGTGAAAATTTTAAAACCCCTATGCTTTGCACAAGGTCACCTAAAGCTTGCCTTTCCCTCTAAAGATTTTTACAACAAAATCATCACAATAAGACTTTTCTTTCACTTATGAGTAGACTCATTTGGATATCTTAACAAGACTCACAATGAACAGGGACCTAGGATCTAAGGAAAAACTATTTGAAGTATCAAGATACTTCAAATTAAAACTCAGGCTAAAAACAAACCTCCATACATATGCAATTGATATAAAAATTGTAAATTGGATAACAACTACATCTGCATAGAAGAATTTCCTTGGCTGCACTCTTGATGATTGTTTTAGATTCCTTCATGGACTGTCTTGTAATAACAAATTATCCCTAGATCATACTTTATGATATATGGAATAGCGTTTCAATGTACAAAAATTCACAAAAACTACTCATTATGGATTAGGGTAATGACTTAGAGACTTTTCTACATAGTGATATAGACTATAGTTCTTCATGCCAATCAAAAATACATCTTTAAAACAATGTATACATAACAATAAAACCTCTAATATGACTGAAAATATTTCTCAACACTATGCATACATCTTATGGATTGGCCAAAACTCTTCTAACAGCAAAGGACTCTTAACCAAGACCAACTCTTTTTGGCACAATCATGAAAGACTCAAATGATAAAGAAAGCAAGATTTAACTCAACACAAACAAATAGTTCCTCATTACACCAAATGTCTATGTAACAAAGAAAAGACATGCAGATGCAATATGGCTATGAGACATGTGGAAATCCTGCCTTATTGTAATGAGTTTTAGCTTGCTTTGGTGTTACTCCAAGGTAATGAAAACTGCTCCAAGCCAGAAAACTATCTCTCCAAGCCACTGAAAAGTTATCATTTCTCCTTGATCTCCTATTCACCTTTAAGAAATGTATAGATTTTCTATTTCTCTCTCTCTCTTAAAGTGCATATTCACATAAATGAATTTCATTGCAGCCTTCTAACGAAAACTTGTCAAATGAATGAGAAACTAGGGTTATCTCTTATTGTTTAACAGTAGCTTTCAAAGCACAAATTTCCCTCTTCTTTGCATGCAATGTGGAGATGTATTTTCCTTTTTCTTTCATCATTTCCCTCCACACACCAAAAAGATTAGTTTAGAAGGCGCTAATCCCCTTCTTTGCTTCATACAACGTGGAATTTTATTTATTTTTTTGGAAAATGATAAGGCTTTTGAACTTTATGAGCACTACTAAGGATATTTTATTTTTCACACACAAATCTTTAACACCCTAAAAATCTCTAATGAACTTTTGGAAAACTCTGAACCTATTTATCTAATTTTCACTCTTGAAGGGCAAAAATAGATAAGAGGAGGAATGCATGAATCATAGAGAAGTTAAAGTAAGGATGTTTTATAGATCAACTAATGTTTAGTATTTTTCCTTTAGATAGATGTTAATATTTTATCTGTGATAGACTAATATTTGATGCTCTTTTCTATGTTCTAGTCTCTTCAGAACATGAACCTTCCTAATATAGTGAAGTTGAAGGAGGTCAGGAGAGAAAAATGGCATTCTATATTTTTTTTCTAAGTACATGGTATGTTGTATGCTTTGTACTCATCAATGTGAGTGTAAATTTGAAAATTGACTTACTATCGTGAAAGAAAATATACTGATTTATTTTGCTTATCTTATGTACCAAGAATGCAATTTGTACCAGCTTAATGAAAGATAAGGTCAACATTTTTCTAGAGTTAAAGGTATGGAATTGGCGCTTTCAGGTATTCCAAGCCCTTGCTTATATGTATCAACGTGGGTACTTTCATCACAATCTTAAGCCCGGTAAGTGTATGAACCAAAACTTGTATCTTTCTCTTTTACTTTAGGTTTTAGTTTTATTGGTGTATCTAATAACATATTTTTGTTGTCTCATATTTTTATTTGTAATAATTTTCTATACTAGGTTTTTGGTGGCAAGTGGAAACTTTGTTATTTACAAATATTCTATGGTGCCATATTACTTGGGTTTTGCTAAAGGATAATTTATTTATGTGGTTGATTGTATTTATTATGTTCATAATGGTGTTGTATTTTGTTCTTTGAAACATCTAATTGGTAATTGGCAATGGTCTAAATTGTAAAGATTTGCACTTTCTGTATTATTTGCTTAGTGACATTTTTATTTTATTTATGACAAATAGAAAATCTACTAGTTACAAAATATGTTATCAAGATTGTTGATTTGGTCTTGCATGAGAGATCTACTCAGAGCCACCATTTATGGAATATGTATCAACACGATGGTATAATGGGCTTGGTTGCATTTGTTTGGTCATTTTATCTATAATTTTTTATTTTGCATTGGGACCATTTGGTAGCCTCTTTATAGGTCATAGACTCATAATTGATTGTGGTTGTTGGTTGTCTCTCCATATCAGGTATCAAGCTTCTGAAGTCATGCTACAATCCTCTTTCAGAGAAACATAGATGAACATGCAATGTTCCGCACACAACCTAACATCTATTTTTTTTTTATTTGACAAACATGTGGGATATGGGAGCTATCAGGGCTAAGTTATTTACTCTTTTCCCTCTTTTTCCTAGGTCCAAGTAGAATATTTGGAATGTTATGTTTGTTATGGTTTTTCAAAAATTAGATTCCAGTTTCCATGAGAGACATCTTGTTTTAACTTGGTTCTAAGGCAATAAATATTTTCTTCCATGAACGTGGTAGAATTTTTATATAGTTTCTTGACTGTTGATGCAGTGAACCAAATGAGATTATACAAAATCTATAGTGTAATTGGTAGTCCTAATAACCAGTCTTGGTTTGAAGGCTTAAGACTTGCTGACTCTATCAAGTATCAATTCCTGCAGGTTGGGCTTAAGATGGAGTTATCTATCTGAAAGAGAAAGAGGGAACCTTCACACGGTGGCCACTAAAATATTTATAAAAAATGACATATTTGATTAGGTTTATCATCTACTAGTTGTTAGACATCTTAGCTCACTGCTTTATGCAGTATTTTGAATGTGTTGTTCAGGGGTCTTAATTATCATGGTGTATTTGAAAGAGTTGGAAACTCTTAGACAACTTTGGCATTTTTTATTATATTTACATATATACTCTTAGATAGCTTTGACATCTTATAACTTGATATATATATTTGCATTATATTTTTACTGTAGATTGCCTTTATTTATCATTATGTTGAATCGATCTTTTAATTCTAGCATGTTGTAGCTTGTTCCTATATCTATTATTTTTATTTGCTTTTATGTTTTAGTTCAATTTTAATATTATGTTATTTTTGCATTATAAAATTTATGGTATTCAATCAATTATCAAATCATGACTATATTTACTACCAATTAATGGAAACCAATAAATAAAAATGACTAAATATACTACCAATTGACAACAATTAATGATTACAATGACAAAATAAATGACGACTTAACAAGAACCAATGACTAAATTAATGACTAAAGTAATGACAAAATTAATGACTAAATAAATGACTACCATGACTAAATAAATGATCAGTTAACTACAGTCAATGACTAAATTAATGACTAAATATATGCGTAAATAAATCACTACCATGACTAAATTAACGTCTAAATTAATGATTAAATTAATGACTAAATCAATGATTAAATCAATGACTAAATCAATGACCAAATCAATGACTAAATCAATGACCAAATTGATCAATCCGAACAACTAATAAATGACCAAAATAGTTTATTCATAAATTTGGTTACATTATAAATGACCGGCAATAAACTACTAATGGTATGTGACCAAGATTAGTCATTTATATGAAATTTTTTGTAGTTTTTTTTAGTCATATATTGTTGTTTTTGTACTAGTGTTCCTTCCACAGAGAGATCAATCACCTACGCAATCACTTCCTCACTAACCTCAAACAAGATGCCACCCACAGTGACCCTTGGTTCCCCCCAAAAATAGCAAACTAGATTTATAATTTCTCATCATTTAACCCTTGCATTTGTTCAAGATAGTTATCAAATCCCCCTTCCTTGCAAATGTGCCATGCAATTTCCACCTTTTTAAACATGTATGGATTTTTTTATCTCTGTGCACACAAGGTCACCACCCATTTTGTAGGTATATAGAGATTCTTGTAGAAAAACCAAAGAAACATCGTCATAATCATAAATGTACCCATATCTATCCTTAATCCTTTGCCTGTGCCAAAAAAATGACTATTGGTATTATGGATTAAGCAAATGTTTAAGGACATAAAGGTAAAATGTGAAGAACCTATAATTATTTACTGTGATAATATGGTAGAAATTGATATATCAAAGAATCTAGTATTTCACTCCAAAACTAAACATGTTTCTATCAAATTCAATTTTCTAAAAGACGATGTTGAAGCAAAAGAAGTGAAACTGGTTTATGTGAATACTAAAGAACAGATTGCAGATATCTTTACTAAGCCTTCACATCATGCCAATGCACCATAAGATACACATGATGTAGAAGAGGTGGGTCCCAATCCACATCAGTGCATAAGGATTTCCAAGGCAAGTATGCCAACACACACACACCACCTAGGAGTCCATCTTAGAAGGTTCCACTCCAACCAAATCCCACTTTTTTCAAAATTCAAATTTTTTGTTGTCCCTCTTTAAACTTGCAACCCGTAATCTATAATAAATGAAGCTACAAAAGTCAGTACCCCAAAAGCTGACACCTACCCATTAGGCTCTGCAAATAGGTACTCTCCCTGCAAATTTATCTAGATATGATCAGGGAGGGCATCATTTCTCCACCAACATTGCCATACATCAGTTTGAATGCCAAGTGTATCCAAGGTATCAGTAACCTTATTACCTCCTTTGAAGACATGTCCAATTTCAAAATGCTCAAGCCCCCCTAGAAGGAACTTGCGAATGTCTCTAATTATTCCCTCAACTGACTAGTTAGTATTGCATAATCCCTTAGTGACATCAATTATGAGTTTGCATATTTTTTTGTTGAATGTATAACATTTTCAAATAAAAAATTAGGTTAGAATTTTTTATATCCAAAATATTTTTTCTAAAATTGAGAATCATAGCTCACTATAAAAATTATATGTATTTTATAAAAAACTATGCATTGCCAATAAAATATTGTATGAGGCAAAAAAGGAATGTTAAATTTTCACTATTTAAAGTATACCTTTTAACTACAATGCAACAATAATTAGCATTGTAAGTTCTTCTAACATAGTTGTAATATAAATGTTTCCATTTGTTAATCTTAACCTACATAATTCTAGTAAACTAGCTAAATGTATTATAATTTATGGTCGGAAATAAAATTGTGATAGAAAGAGAAAGCTATCAATATTTTGTATATAAATGAGACTCTAGGGATGAAATATCCTTACAAATAAATGGAATATTGATGCAAATCTACAATGCTCACCAAAAAAGTCACATATGAGGTAATTTAGGAGATTTTGAATTAGAGTGAACAAGGAGGATTATTTTAAATTAAAGAAAATTTAACCTGTATAATCATTTTTTATTTATTTTACAATTCTCAATTGTTTTGCTCTGGATCAAATTTTACAATTCAAATACAACTTCAATTCTCAAAGGGGAAACAACAAACAAGCAAATCCAATTAGCATCTCAACCCTATTCTCTAATTGAATTGTGGCAAGATCTATTGAATTTACATTCCTCTTTTAAATGTAAGGTTGTTATTGTGTAGTTGGTGGTATTACTATCCTAATTGGTGAAACCCTAATTTCACCATCTTATAAAAATAAACAAAAAAGGGCTATATCTAGAATATGTTAGATCTTTGGCATTGGTTTAATGTCTTGATTTATCAAATAACAACTTCTCAAGTGACATTTCTCAAGATATTAGATTCCTTATTGGTCTAATGATTCCAAATTTATCTAGATGTCATCTGAACGGATAAATTCCTACTTTTTTTGGAAATCTTATGTGATTAGTTATTTTTTCTTTCTGGTAATGATCTTGTTGGAAATATTCACCTAGATTTGTGATATCTCACATATTTAAGTTAGTTGAACATGTCTTGTAATAAGATTTTAGGTAGAATACCACAAGGAAGCCAATTCTTAACATTTGATGAAGGATCATTTTCAAACAATAGAGATCTAGGTGGGATTCAAATGAATATAAGTTGTTCCTACTCTCCTTTAAACACCCATAATGATGAATATGTGAGTGAAAAAGAGTGAGAGGAACATGTATGTGGGAGTTGGGAATTGGATTGAGCATTGGATTTGGGTTTTCAATTGTTATTGAAATGTTATGTTTCAATAAAAAAATGTAGAACAATATTTTTTAAGATCATGGATGACATTATTCTCATTATTGATCATTTTTTCAAGAAATTATCTATTAATAAAATATTTGTATTCCCCTTCCCCTTCACTTTTTCTTGAAATATTCCATCCAATCTCATTCTTTAAGAAGGTTGTGTAGTGAATGTATATGGATTTATTCTTAATTTTATTTTGTTGTTTCTTGTAGAAACCCTTAATTTACATATCATATTATAATACCTCCATCAATAGCTTAAAAATAAATAAATTGAAAACTAAGTTCAACTTTCTATTTTCAATTTATTTTTTGTTTTTCGATGGGAAATTATAAAAGGAGGTCTACCCCTCTCATTTTGGGGGACATTTGAATCCACACACATGAAATTGAATCTGACATCAAGCAATCAAGTATTCAAGTTCAGGTGGGCAAGCAATCAACCTTTCCTCAAGCATTGGAGTAGAGATAAGGTCAACATTCATGTATTGGAGTTGACATTTATGTTCTATGTTGTTGAAGACTTCATGAAACCCTAATCCTATGTGGAGACAAACAAAACTTCACAAGGAGGTATAACATTTGTGTTTCACTCATTTTTCAACATCTCCCTCAAAAGAAGAATCTTTCCATTATTGCAATTCAATCATATTTAATTTATATTTCATGGTTAATTCCAAAACCAAGATTTGACCTAAGACAAACCCCTATTCCAAACTTATTTCCCTTCCTGAGTGTGTGCAGAAGCATGTACAAAGTTGCGATATTTAGAATCAACATCATTTACAGAGATGAAGAGATCTCCATTAGAGTGTGAAAAGTTTGGGGGACTAGGATGACCACCATATTGGTCTCAAAAAACCAAGAACTCCTTCCGGGAATAGATTCATATCCATTTACATTACTTAGATCTAGGTTCGTGGCTCGATCCAGTGATTGCAGCTCACTGTTTGCATATTTTTACTTCAATTTCCAACACTTTAACCCTAATTTTAGAAAATTCAACAATCTAATTAAATTCAAGGGAAAGAAGAGTCATCTAAACCCCTTGGAATTAGATTAGTATCTAGATATGTTAGGCTCAAATCTATTTAATTCCTATATTTACCTAATGTGATGGTCAAGTAAAAATTAGTGGTTTTCACACATCTAATAGTGGAAACCCTAATTTTTCACCACAAACAAGTAGTAAATGTGATTCCACATTAAAATATATCACACGACCATTTATCTTTTCTTAAGATATTTTTATTGTTCCAGTTAATGAAAGGTGTGATAGGTTCATACCATTACAAAGTATTACATAACCAAAGAAAAGTGCCACCTAGGGTACATGAGAGGGGCACACCTAGCAAAAAATAGACCCAACAAATAAAGATTGATAAAAAATCACTTACAAATTAAACCATAGATAAAGCCAGCAATACAAAACACAAAAAAATTAGTGAAATCGACCAACCACTAAAGGCATAAAGAGATGGCTTACTAGATAGAGGCATTACCTTCCTACCAATCCTTACATAAACTAAGAACTTAGTGGAGACAAAACATGTTACCTACATAAGGATTTACTTCGATCAATCTCATCCTGTATGGCTTTGAGGGAAGCTAAATTTTTCACCACCATTTCTTGGCTTCGTTTGTCCATTTCCTCAATTTTTCCCATCAGGAGCTCCTTGTTCTCTTTCAGTTCTAGAACAATCTTGTTCTCTTTTCCCTATGTCACCCTCTCAAAAAGATCATACAATCTCCCCTCAAATTTCTCCTAGTTCTCCAACTTCTTAGTCATACAACTTGCTACTTTCAAAACACGTTGATATTTGAAATCCATAAGCCACTTGTCCCTACCTAAGCTACCACTTCAAGACTATTTATTTTTCTGATTGCCACATCAAACTAAGAGAGGAGCTATTTGATAGCCATTTGATATCTCTCCACATTTTCCTCTAGTTTTAAAATTTTAGCCTTAGCCTCTATAAGAGGCTTCTTAGGGTTAGAGGCCTCTTGATTATGGGGAGATGGGGCCACCTCCTCAGAAGAAGTTGGAGACCAGTTAGATTCTAAATTAAAAGAAAATTCATAGTCCTCAACCTCCTCTTCCTCACTAGACTCCAACACCTCCACTTTCTTGGGGGGTGGGGTAGAAGAGGGCTTTTTCTTTTCCTCTCTACCAAGGTTAAAACATGTGGGAATGGGTTTGGGCTTAGAGGAGGAGCCAATAGCTGAGGTAGTTTTATCCATAGGGGCCCCAAAAATATCAATCACCAAATTTGGGTCAAGCAGGGGAATATAGGGATTAGAAGGGAACCCACCTAAAGGGGTCAAAGAAAGATGAAAACTATATAGCCTAAGGATTAAATCTTGATGAAGGGGTAGATAGTTCTTTGACTTAGCTCTAGCAATAGATTGGGTTAAAGATGAGTAGACCTAGAAAACAAAGTTCATGTGATTTAACATGGGGAAAATCTAAATATGAAACATTTTTAAATGACCATTGAGGGTGAAGAATTTCACCAAAAGAAGGGTTGCATCCTTCCAATTTCTAGGGAGCACTTCTCTGTGGTATCCACTTTGCAACCTTGATACACGTTTTCTCTCCTTGAAGAATCACTTGAATTCTTCCTTATATGAACCCTTCAATTTTTTGGGAAAAGTAATGCCATAGCTTTGGTTTGCACCTGAATTCCTCAGAGTTATCAAATTCCACTTTGATTAGGTCCCCCCATATCCACCACCATGAGATTCATGACATAAACTAGGTGGGTGAAACAAAAACTAGCAGTTTAGGTATCACAATACTTACGAGGATAAATAACACTATTCTGCTCCAAACTCTATTGTGTATACTATGATGTTGAAGCAGTCTAGAGGAACCAAATACCACATTGCTAGTTTTTATATATTTGTTTTATGAGTATTTGATAGTTACCCAAGCACTTAAAAGAGATGGTTTTTTTAATTCATATTTGATATAGTAAAATTGAATTGAAAATAATATATTAATATATGCTCATTTTAGGCTCACAAGCTATGATTGAATTGACCAAATGAATGATTGACGATGTTGTGTGGGCGAGAGTTGCAGAGGGCCGAGCTAGGGCAGTGATGCCCTAGCTTGTGATCGGGAGTGTTTGCAGGGTGTCGGGAGTGCACGGGGGGCCTGTGCAGTGCATGGGGGTCTGAGTAGTGCGGGGAGCAGCAGAGGGAGAAGGGGAGACACATGGTAGGCTATGGGTGGGTACAGGTTGTGCGGCTCAAGCGCCATTCCAAGTAGGCCGAGGGTTCCAGCAGGACTGGGGGCCTCGGTTGGACCTCCATCTCAGGTGTGTTGGGGAGGGGTGGAGTTTTGGAGGCTTCTAAATCTTTCGGGCCCCTTTGGGGTGTAGGGTTTCGATTGTCTCAAGTTTTATATTGAGTATTGGCAAGGAGGCCTCGAAGGCTCTGCCAGTCATGGATTTTCATGTTGCAGTGGGCTAAAAATCCCCATCATAGAGCATGAAGATGTTTAATAATAACCTTTTCTCCTCAGACTCGGGGTCTCGTAGTGCTAGTAGCTCTCACATTTTGAAGATTAATGGTTGCTTGGTGAGATGCAGTGAGAGGCCAAATCTGGTTATTCCTCTTGAGATGATAGCAGAAGACGTCGAATACTTTTCAAAACACTCGCTATATTGCAAGTTTTGGGGAATGAGGGTTTCTTTGCAGTTTTTGGAAAACCGGGCACATAGGAATTGGGCTCCAGAGGGGGAAATGGAGATTATGCTATTGGCAAACAACTACTTCATGGTTACTTTCAACTGCATGGAGGATTGCAATAGGGTCTTCAAAGGTGGTCCGTATTTTTACAACCAGGTGGGGTTGTTCATCAAACCTTGGCATGTAGGGTTTAACCCCTCAGAGGAGCTCCTGAATAGGGTTCCTATGTGGGTTCATTTACCACATTTTCCTATGGAATGTTGTTGGAATGATGTGCTTCGGATACTTGCCACTCTACTTGGGAAGCCAGTGGGATCTTCTATGCAAACCCTGGGGAGAAAGGTAATGACCTTTGCGCATATCTGTGTTGAAATTGATCTTAGTAAACCTTTACCAGATGCTATAGATATGTGCACAAGCTCTTATTCTTGGGTACAATAGTTACATTATGAGACTTTACCATTTCATTGTCATTTGTGTCATGAGTATGGTCATTTACAATGTAAGTGCCCTAGATATAAACCGGTGGTGCACCAACCTCAGCAGCCGAAACCGAGCCAAGATAGGGTTGAAAAAGGGAAAGCTGCCATGTTTGTCGAGGCTAGGGGTACTGATGGTTTTGTCCCAATTAAGACAAAGAATAGGAACTGAGGACAAAAGAGGCCTTTACAGGAGAGACGGGAGGAGGATACCTTTAACAGATTTGAGGCCTTGGATGACCTTTCCCATCAGGAAGTTAATTTGGGGTTAACCCCTTTGGATCAAGGTGCATCAGGGGGGCTCTAAAAAGAGTAATTGAGGACCCTATCCAAGCCCTAATAGTGGTTGGAAGCTAGTAGATGGAAATGGATCAGCTAGTAGGGGTTTAGTTGGGACTCACTCCTGGGATTGAGGTGAATTTGGTTGAGGGGAAGGGTTCTTTGATTTCTTTGAAACTAGAACCGGCTGGGGTCAAAAGCAATAAGTCCTCTGCTCACCTAGGTTTGCATCAGAAAGGGTTTAAGAAAAGTGCATCAGAGAAGAGCTCAAAGGTTGGCAAAAAGAAGGATTTGGACAAGATCAAAATGATGGGGGATAATTTGGTTGAGTCAAGGTTAGTTAAGACTTTGGATTCTCACTTTTCCAATCCTCCAAAATGATTGTGCTTTCATGGAATGTGAGGGCCTTGAATAGTGGCCCCAAACAAAAAGTTGTTCGGGATTTGATTAGGAATCAATCACCCGATGTCTTTTTTTTGCAAGAAAATAAACTTACAGTGGAGAGTATGATGGGCCTGGTGCCAAAGCTGTGGAGTCGTGGTGAGTGTCAATGTGTTGGGGCAGCTGGTTCCTCTAGAGGGATGGCTTGTCTTTGGATCCCCTTAAGGTTTCGCCTTGTCTAGTGGGTTGCCTCCTAATCTTTGTTATCTGGGGTTATCTCTAGTCTTGAGACTGGGGAATTCATTTTGTTTTCTAACATCTATGCCCCTACTGATCTTCAGGGTAAGAAAAAATTATGGTCTCATATTTCTTGTATGCGAAGGTTGGCCCCTTTTCATCCTTGGATTATGGCAGGAGACTTCAATGCCATCCTTGAGCTGAGTTAAAAGAAGGGGGGGGGGTTATGCGGTTGGAACCTTCTTTTCTTTTTCAGGATAATATTTCCTTGTTGTAACTTGTTCATATTAATCCTAGTAATGGTTTGTTAACTTGGAACAATAGGAGGGTGGGAGAGTATTGGATTATAGAGAGGTTGGATCACTTCTTGGTTTCTAGTTTTTGGATTGGTGGGGGGTGGTCCACCAGTTCTGAGATTATTGAATGGAGAGGGTCGGATCACTGGCCCATCAAGTTGGTTTCTTCTTCGGCTCACCTTCATTTAAATTCCAACTAATGTGGCTTTGGGAACCTACTTTGCAGGCTCTTGTAGCAGAGTGGTGGAGGAAAGGGAGGTTAGCCTTTGGCACTGCCATGTACTCTTTTGCCAAGGAGTTGCAATCTGTTAAGTTTCAGCTCAAACAGTGGAACCGACAGGGCTTCGGGAACATTTTCATGCCAAGAGAGCTCCTCAAATTGTGCTGAATGGGATCACCAATGAAATCAAAGAGCATGGTTTGTCTAAGGAATTGCTCAAGGAGGAAGACAGGGTTGTCAAGGTGGTAGAGGAATGGGAGCTTAGGGAAGAAATTTACTAGAAGTAGAGAGCTCGTATTGATTGGCTGAAGGAGGGGGATAAGAACACTACTTTCTTCTTCAACTCAGTGAAAGCTAGAAGGCATGGAAATTCCATCCCTATTCTAGTTAATGATAGAGGTGAGTAGTGCTTATCCTTGCAGGATATATCTAGGGAGGCGTCTTAGTTTTTCTGATCCCTCTTTAGGGAGGACTCTTAGGATGAAACAAGGGAGGAGAACTAGGTTCTTTCTTGCATTCCTTCTCTTGTCACGGGGGAGATGAATGAGCAGCTTTTGTGTCCTATTGTGCTGGAAGAGCTTGAGAGGATTGTCTTTCACATGAGGAAAGGAAAATCTCCTCGACCGGATGGGTTCCCAGTTGAATTCTTTCAAAAATTCTAGGATATTATCAAGCTGGATTTACTAGAGGTTGTGCAGGAGTCCTAGAGGAATAAGCAGATGCTTCAGGCATTGAATACGACTTTCATTGCTCTTATCTCCAAGTGTGAGGGGCTGATCGGTTAGGCTAGTTCTGCCCCATCTCTCTCTGCAATGTGATTTATAAGATCATCTCTAAGCTGATAGGTGATAGATTGAAGAAGTACCCGGGGAATGTTATCTGTGAGGAGTAGAGTGGGTTTGTGGAAGGGCATCAAATTTTGGATGGGGTGGTCATTGCTACAAAGACCATTCATTCTATGGTAACCTCCAAGGAGAAAGCTATATTTATCAAGCTGGATATGGCTAAGGTGTATGACAAAGTTTGGTGGTCCTTCCTTTAGAAGATCCTCAAGGCTTTTGGTTTTGTTGATGAGTGGATCCAGTGGGTTATGAGTTGTGTTACGACTACTTCTTTCTCTATGCTTATCAATGGAGATCATACTGAGCTGCTTGGTGCATCTAGGGGCCTCCGTCAGGGGGACCCCCTCTCCCCTTATTTAATCATTCTTCTGGCAGAGGGTCTTGGGAGGCTGATTAAGCATAATGTGGGTCTGGGTATTATTCAAGGTTGGAGATGGGGTAATGACTTGCAGCCATAGTCTCATTTGCATTTTGTGGATGACATGACTCTTATGGGGCTTTCTCGGATCAAAGAACCTAATAATCTGCGTATGGTTTTAGATGTTTATCTTGCGGCCTTGGGCCAGCTGATCAACGGGGATAAATCTTCTATCCTAGTTTTCAACAATCTTGAAACTATTCAAGGGAGGATTGCTCTTACCTTGAGATTCCAAGTTGGCTCCCTGCCCTTGATTTATTTGGGTATTCCTATCTCTCCTGGTAACCCTCCTAGGGAGTCTTGGTAGGGTATCTTGGATAAATTTCGCTTGAAGGTTGAACACTGGACTCATAGATGGCTATCTTTTGCTGGGAGGGCTCAACTGATTCAGTCGATGATTCAGGCTCTTTCGATCTATTGTTGTATGCTTCATGTGGCTCTTAAGTGGTTCTTGAAGGGTCTGGATTCTTTGGCTAGGCAATTCTTATGGGCAGGCAATCTTTCCTCTTCAAAATGGAGCCTTGTCAATTGGGACTTTGTGTGTAGCTCGAAGTAGTCAAGGGGGATTGGTTTAAGGTAGTCTTTTCTTTTTAGGGAGGCTCTAGCAGCTAAATTCTACTGGAGGTGGTGTGTTGAGCAGGATCGAAGCTAGGCCAGGATCTTGGCCAACAAATATATGCAGAGGGTCCCGATGGAGGAAATCCCTAGATATCCACTTGAGGGAAAGGGCTCTTCGATCTAGTATACTCTCAAGAGGGGGGCTTCTCTCATTAAGGCATGACTCTTTTGGATTTGTAGGAGGGGGGAAGAGGTCCTTTTCTTGAATGACTCTTGGGATGGCTTTCCTCACATTCTTGATCAGTTCCCTAACCTTGGGAATCTGTGCCAGAGATTTTTGGAGGCTGGATGGTCAAGGGTGAGTGACTTCAAGGCTGTTTATAAGTGTGGACAACTGGATTTGGAGAGGTGGAAGACTCCTAATGAGTGGCTGGTTGCTGGGCATTTTGGTGAGTAGACACTATAGCTCCCTCAAGGGTAGGGATGGGCTTGCTTGGTCTCCAAATCCTAAGGGCGTGTTTATGGTGGCCAGTGGTTACCAGGAATTGTTGAACCAAAGACTTGAGGGAAGAGAGGTGAACTGGTGGAAACAGGTGTGGAATAATGTGTCTTGGCCTAAGTGTAATTGCTTTGCTTAGACTTTGGCATTGAATAGATGTCTAACCTGGGACAATATCCACAAGCAAGGATTTCTAGGGCCCTCCATCTGTGTTTTATGTGGTAATGGGGAGGAAGATTCCTCACACCTGTTCTTCAGATGCCCCTTCTCTATGCTTATTTGGCATTATTGGTGGGGGGTGTGGAAGTATCCATGTATCCACACAGATTCTCTGGTGGAGTTCTGGAGGGCATACCTCCTATCCTGTCCTCCTTCCTACAGACTGTCTGGTATATTGGGCCCATCTTCATTATGTGGTAGATCTGGCTCGAGAGGAACATGAGGATCTTTCGTGAGGTCAGATTATTTGTTCAGCAAGTTTGGAATAGGATCATTGCAATGATCTCGGAGACAGTGGAAGTGAAATGTGAGGTGAATTTTCCTTTGGGTAGAGAGGAGATAGATATTGTGAATAGGCTTGGTCTACAGGAGTTGTCTCTGGCCTCATCTTGTGTTAGGAGAGGTAGACGGGCCATGAAGAAGGTGCAAAGGGTGGGAAGGTGGATATCCCTTAAGATGAGTTTATCAATATTAACATGGATGGCTCATCTAGGGGTAACCCAGGCCCTGCTGGAGTTGGTGGTGTTGGTAGGAATAGCATGGGGGAGGTTGTTTTCCTCTTTTCAGTGCATAAATGGTGATAGTCTAATAATTTTATGAAGGGTTTTGTGATTCTCTATGCCCTAGAGCATTCTTGGGAGCTGGGACAAAGGAAGGTGATTTGTGAATCAAACTCACAAAGTGTTGTTAACTTGTTGACTGAGCAGAAGGTGAGTGGGGTTCAGTGGTAGTTGGCAGGGATTGTTTAGTAGATTCTCCAAATTAGTTCTTTAATGGAGCAGGTGTCTTTCATCCACATCCCTCATGAATGGAATAGAGCAGCTGATTGTTTGGCCAAATGGGCCTTGGAGCATGGTAGTGATTGGAAAGTTGAAGGTTGGGAGCATCTCTTTGGGGATTACTGTCAGGACTTGTAGAAGATTTTTACTGAGGACATGGATGGTTATGAAGCTGGTTGATCTAGGGCTGGTTTGGTGGTTCTTTCCTAGGGCCTTGGGGCTCTGGGTATCTTTGTAATTCTTGTTTCTGATTCTCAATAAAGTTTTTACCCCTTTATTCAAAAAAAAAAAAAATATCTATGCTCATTTGCGTCTCTTACAAATATAAATTTCTATTATTATTTTTTTGTGTATTTATCTTAGATCCTACAATTGTATTAGAGCTTCATAGTTGAAATCATCAAATTATCATCTAGAAAAGCAAGATATGTCTATTATCGTGCAATATTTTAAAATTGAAAAGATGATAAAAGGGTAGCATATTTATTTTTTCTATTGATATTGCTTTCAATGTGAGAAGATCTATTGATGGAAAAAACATATTCAATCAAATATTACATACTAAATTTATGATTTATATTACAATATGTATTTGGCTCCTTAAAGAAAAAAGATTTATATTTTGTAGTTATTGATATCTCATGAGTTACTTTTAATCCATAGTAACCTTTCTATTCTCTTCATGCTTACTAGTGGTGATTAAATTACATGAATCATGTTTATCGAAGTTTGTTATGTGGAACCTATTCTATTCAATCTTTTATCAAAATGGAAAACCTTAGATCTAGAAGAAAACAAAATTTCATTTTACTTTACCACAGGCACATGAATAAAAAGCTATTATCTAATGAATGGTCTACATGGAGAGTTTACGTTTTTGGACTAATAATTCTTTCTTTCACCCTGGGATCAAAGATGATTATTTTAATAATCTACACATCTCATATGAATCAATATTATATTCTAAGGCATAGTGTGTGGTGAAAGATAATGCAGAAGAGATCAGGAATGGAGGAATATTTTTCCTTCTATTGGATATCATTACAGGCAGGAAGGATAGTCCCGTTGGCTATAGGAATTGGATTTTGGGTGACACTATATATAGATAAATGATAATTATATAGGTATATTCACTTACCTCTTTATCTATTTTGACAATCATCATTATTAATCATTTACTTTAGGCTTAGTTAAGCCTATTTATTATTTGGGTGACCTCCAAAAGATATTTCTATACTTGTATACATATCTTAAACATTTGTATATAAAATATTTTCAGATATATTGTCAAGAGGTGCCTCTGTTTTATATTGTATACGTATCTTAAACATTTGTATATAAAATATTTTCAGATATATTGTCTAGAGGTGCCTCTCTCTCTATATATATATTAGATAGATATTTTTAATATTATATATTAATTTAGAATAAATTACTATAATATATTATTTTCTCATTTCCACAAATATGAATTAATTGAAATCAAAATTTGTATAATTATTTATAATATTTTTGTTAGCTTAAATTAATATAGAAAATATTTTCCTTTACCATATTACTATAAAGGTTCATCTCATAGATGAATAAAAGATATATAAAAAATATTATGTATTTTAACTTTTATAACTATTTTAGTATATATATTAATTATCAAGAGTAATATCATAAATCATAAAAAATGAAATACAACTTTTCAAAAGGTTCAAAGAAAATAAATTATTTATTTTAAATTTTACTTAAAGATTTAATAAGAATACCATTTTGATATCTATTTGAGCTATTAAATCAATAGATTAAAAATAATACACTACCCAATTTAATATTTAATTACAAACTATTTTCTTTTTGACATCATTTAATTCATTTTAATAAATTGAATGGAAACAAATTGTTTACTTTGACTTTTTATTAAGTTTTTTAATTTATCTACAATAATAAAATAAATAATATATGCAAACAATTATAAAATAATTAAAAAATATTATTTTTCCACATACCAATTATTGTATCAGTAATATTATGCTTATTTTAAAATTTTAATAATTTGACTTTCAAATAGGATGTGATTTTAGGTTAATGGTGGTGAATTGAAACACTATTATAATCCAACCTTTGTTAAAAAAAATTTTTAGAAGAAGGTATAATTAATTTAATTTTTTCATGGGATAAATAAAATAGAAACACCTTATTCAATAGTATATAAAACATGTTGATTTTGATTTTAAAAAATATTAAAAGAATTATAAATTATTAATAAAATAATTATTTAAGTAAATACAAACACATTCAATGATGTATTTTCAATATATAAATCTTATGACTTATATGTATATTTTTCTAAGAATAATAAATGAATAAAAATTTAACTTTTTCAAATTATTGTCTTGTTGTTTTCTATTCTATAGAAAATAACTATAAGGTATGTTATATGTAACCATTCAATCCATACAATCATTAATATGAATGAGAGTTTTAGCTTACCCTAAAATTCTTTTCAAAGATTGATTGTTAAAAATCTAAATCAATCATTCAAAATGATATTTTCAAAGAAGGATTGTTAAAAAACTAAAGGAATAATTCAAAAATATTTTTCGAAGAAGGGTTGTTAAACATCTAAATCAATAATTCAAAAATAGTTTTCAAAGAAGGGTTGTTAAAAATCTAAATCAATCATTCAAAATGATATTTTCAAAGAAGGGTTGTTAAAAATGTAAATCAATAATTCAAAAATATTTTTCAAAGAAAGTTTGTTAAAAATCAAAATCAATAATTCAAAAAAATATTTTCGAAGAAAAGTTGTTAAAAATCTAAATCAATAATTGTCAATCTTTCTACTTTTTTCACGTCATTCAACACTCAAGATTACAACTTTACAGATGAACCTATTAATCTTTCCAACAACATAAATAATTATGGTAAAGATTATTCTTTCTTCAAACTATTATGAAAGATCAATCTTCCTTAAAACGAATTATTATAAAAAAACCTTTAAAAAAGGCATATTTAAAAAATTCAACTTCTCTAATCATAAAAAAATATTAAAAAAGTATTCTTAAAATATTTAAATTATTGAAAATATAAATTTTTTTATTAATTTTTTTTACTAAAATATTAAAAATATGAAAGATAAGTTAAAAATAAAAATAAAAAATCTAAATCCATAATTACCAATCTTTTAGCAGTTCTTACACATCCAAGATTAGACTTTGTTAACATGAAAAATAAAATAAAGACTTTGGTTGGCATTGAAATTTGTATGGAGGGAAGTCAATGGGTGTCTTTATCTTAGCTAAAAATCAACATGCTATCCCCGAAGAAACCACACTTAGAGGCGTGTCAAATGTATACAAATTCGATTTTCCATGCATTCTGAAGACTTGAAAATTATGAGTCATCTTAACACTTTCACTTTCATTATAAGTGGCCCCTATTACCTATGACTTGACTCGACCTTATTTTGGTTCGTTATTTCATAATCATTTAATCTTGATTTAGTAATTTGAAATGAAATTTATACATATTTTATAAATTGGTATAAATATTTTAAATATCTATATACAACATGTTAAGAGATATTAATCTTAAATGATTAAATCAAAATTTATTATATATAACAGATCTAAGTATGTTAAGATCAATTTCAATCATCATCTTTTAGATAGTATGTATTATAATCTATAATTTTATCATTAAAATTAATATAAATTAATCTTGATAGAAATTTGTAGAATTGTGTGAATTCATTTAATTTAGAAGAAAATATTTCTCTTTCTAATATATACTTGAATAACATTTAAAAAAAATATATATCTAAACTATTACATATAAAAATGTAGACACATAAATAGGTATACAAATAGAAAATACATGATAAATATCCTTTATTTTAGAATTGATAACTGTTTTTTAGTTTAGACACTATTTTTCAATAATAATGTACATAATAAATATAGATAATTTAAATTAAAAAAACACATCTTTTATAAGATAAAGCTAAGGTTTTTGAAAGAGTCGTAACACTTCTATATAAATCTCAAGAGATTGGTCATTGGAGCTCAAAAAAACAATCATGCAATTGGGAAGACAAGGATAATTTTGTATTAGCACATTAACAACTTCAAGAGAGCACTAATAGAAAGCATAAAAAGTAAAAAGTTATTGTAAAAGTATAACATGAAGAGATGAAGGAGAGACAAAAGTAGATAGTCCTCAAAGGTCTATTTCCCTTTGATACCCTTACCTAAGAATGATTTAAGTGAGTAGATTCAAAGAATTAGTAGCATGCTTGAAAGAGGGGAATGTTGACCCCAACAACCAAACCCACCCATACATCACCAAATCCCTATCAACAATTGAATACAAATTGTAATGCCCCGCCAGGAAACCCCGAAGGGATAAGCCAAAATTACACGAATAGAGTGCAAAATTTTTTATTTTTTTTTTAAAAGTTACAACACATAAGATGCAACAAAGTAACAAAGATTCAGATTACATAGCGGAAGACTTCATCTAACTCCTAAAGAGTTTCCCAACGAGATTACTTAAATTTTACAATTCACTTAACTCACACAATTAACCCAATAAGCTAATTATCTTAACAACGAGATAATTCATAATCAGGACAATTTCTTTCAAAGAACGGAAATATAAATCACAACAAAGATTCATCCATTAAGACCCATTCATCAACCTCATTCAAGCTTTTCATTTAAAATTACAAACCATACATCTACATTTTCAAATACACCAGGATTTCATCATGACATAAGAGATCTTTCCAAGCATATCTAAATTTCCTAACAACAACTGAGTATAATTCATTACTCTAAGTTACATTCATTCATATACCAACTTATTGCATTAAAAGGACGATCTCACACATGCATTACGATAAGTCGCATCTCAACCAATTATGCATTCGATCCACATGGCATTCAAAATAGAACTGAATATAAGCATTTAGAGTTAATTCCATTATCCACTTAACCATTTAACATAAATTAATCATACATGATAAAGCTGAATAAGGGAAACATAAGAGAATACACCACATAACACCACAATGATCTCGGAGTTCACCCCTAAAGGGCTACATCTCCGGGTCTGCGCAACTGCAAGACCCCTCTGATAATTAATAAAGTTAAGAGTACAAGAGGTTACACCAAGTACTATCCAGCCATCAAGGCGATACATAAGCAATATACAAACGACCACATCGGTCAATAATACATAAACGATCCTTAAAAGAACAAGATCCAGCCGAACATAATCCAAGCTAATACAAGAGGTCCAAGAGAGCATCCATAAAACTGGGCCATCACCACCCAAGGTCTAACATGAAACCGACGCTCACAAGGGCAGAGACAAAGGACGACTCACAAAGGTGCTCAAGACAGGACAAAACGACAACACACTAGTGAACGTAGGGACAAGTGTCATCACACGACCTGGTATGGATACCATGGCAAGTCTTCATAGGTCCCGGCCCATACACTGGTAACCCTGGCAACCTAATCCGAACTTCCGGCCCATCCAAGCCTCATGTGGACCCACACATCCTCTCGTGAAGACAAGGAAGATGGTTTGCCATTTCAGGCCTTCTCACAACATGTCGAGTCTATGATAGCACTCGTCCCATGTGTGAAGCACATTATCTTATTTATAAATAATTTTCTAATCTACTTAGGTTATCACTTATTAGACTCACTTTCGATGGGTTATCCAGCAGCCACTTTGGGTGCGGCCCCCAATCGAAAGCCACTTTCCCATACGACACTAGACTAACTCAGACGAACTCAAACCAAGGAATACACATGGTCAGACGAACGGAGTTCAAGAAGAGGGAACAATCATCTGGTCAAACACGACTCAAGGGTAAACGCTTATTGACGGTACTCTAACTAGAGACCTGACAACTAAGGTTAACCACGAATCATTATTCGACTACACAAAAGGATATAACCAACTAAATCAACATCACAATCCATAGTCAACTCAAAATTCGAGGACTGAAACAGGTACACCAAGTCAATCCATACGACAGGGTCCTATTTAAACAGAGCAAAACATGCCATTTCATAATTAAAGGCAAATACAGAAATTAAGCTTGCAAGGCAATAATCAGAAAAGACAATAATTCCTCAAATTGATTTAATCATTAAAAGACGATCCAGTTTTCTACAAGATCTAAAACGACTTACAGTTATCTACCTCATCAAGGGATAATTTGTTCTTGGTTTTCTAACTCCTAAGGTTCAAAGCATCGAACAGGCAATTTAAGCCATAAAGAGTTTTAACCAATTCATATTAATCAAATTCAGACAACCATTAAGCAATTTAAACAAGGATACATTTAACTTCCAACAAAACGTCATTAACATACCGGTCTAAAACCGACCTCTACAGTTTCTTACTTTCAATCTCCAGATACATTATACGGGTTACGGAAGTAAAAATCCAGAAGGAGAATCTAACTGGAGATAATCATTTCCAATAACATAATATTCTATTTCATTTTTAAACATTACTACCTCAATTAGCCAACTTCCCTAATCAGCTAGCAGGTAAGATCTAGCTTCATTAATTCAAAATCAATAGAGATATAAACAACAATATTCAATTGCGAAAATTCACATATGAAGAACTTAATTAAGAAGAAGGCGTAAATCACAAAATGAAGTTGAAAACAAGTAGCCTATAACTTCATTATAAAGTTAATCACTACCGACTAACATTTGTCAAGTTTAAAGCCTCCTTAATCAAAATTAAGAACTAACTAACGCTACCATTACAATAATATTCATCATTTTATAAACCCTTTTTTTTTTTGAATGGGAAAACAAAATACATTAAAAGAAAAAAACCCATTTATAAACTACAATTTACCATAAGGGAAAACGCGTTTAAAAACGCATAAGAAAACGCATTAAACATAAACTATGATCTTATTTTATTTTATTTTTTTAAAACAACAAAAGAATGCACCTAAAGTGCGGCTAGGGTTAGGGCTTCACGCAGGGGAGCCCGTGGGCGGCGCCACTGCGGTGCCCGCAGGTCCGCGGCGCCCTGCGGCCACCGCGGCCCTGCGGCCACCGCAGTGTGCCGCGGCATGGCCGATAACGCCAGTGAGCGGGGGAGATGACAGGGGGAGCGAGCGGTAGAAAGGGGAGATGTGCCGGGGGGAGAGGGGAGGAGGCGCGAGGGAGCTCCGCTCCCCGCCCTCCAACCCCAACCAATGGTTTTACAAACCCCAACAACCAGTTCGCCCCAAAACAATAAAACGCCCAGTCCATAAAACCCAATACGTTTTAAATTTGAAAAATAGGAACACACAGTTCGGCAAATAGATAAAAACGCACAGGGGTGGGGGGGGAAAACAATTAATTTTTTTTTTATAACAAAAATACACGGTCCGAAAATTACCATAAACGCCCAGCAGAGGGATTTGATAAAAATTCCAATTTTCCAAACACAATGGGGTTTCAAACACTCAACAGCAAGGAGGAAAAATACACATCCCCATTAAAATCTCCAGCCAAACAAATTGATTTTCAATCACAAATTCATTTCTTTCAATCAAAACAATAATCTCTTTTTTGCAACAAGAAGACAATTCAGAATTCCTACCTTCATTCGCAATCCTGGTATGGCTGAGGGAGAGCCCAATCCTGCCAGAATCAACCAACTGCCTCTTCTCCAAAACCCCCAAAATCTTTCCAGCCAAAATCTCCTCCAAAATGTCCATCCTTCCAAATTTCCCCAAATTTGGGTTATATGGAAGAGTTGACCCAAAAACTCTATTTTTGGAATTTAAAATCTTTATTTAAAAATAATACTTAAAAATTAATTCTTTTCAACAATAGCAACAATTTAACTTCCTTTATCAATTTAAAATTCGATTTCCTCAATTAACTGAATTTTAATCTTTCAAATACCAGAATCCAACAGAATACAATCAATCTAATGCGATAAAATACAAGACTTTCTTTTTTCAACAGCATATACAAAATGCATTTAACAATCGAAATCAGTCATTTAATCGAATTCACTCCCAATATAAAATAAGCAATTCATTAACAACGAAAATCGCACAACGAAATCTCAAACAATTTAATCCATTAATCTTCAATGCACAAACGCATAAATAAACAAAATAATTATTAAGGACTAATTAATCAATTAACCACACACACCAGACACGCAAACCGAGAAGGTCAGCCAAACAGATGACTCGCAAACCCAAACAAGAAGGGATTACCGACGACGACTGGCGATGCTCACTTGAGCACGACTAAGGCTGACTAAGGTCTTACGACCACCTAATCCAACTCTAAGGATTAAAAGGTATGCTCAACCTGCAAAACCAGGTGACGACGAACCTCGCACTCATGCGACTTCGTACCTGAAATCTCCTGCAACCAATGATCATACATGCATACATATATAATAACTTAATGAATGCGTTAGCTCGATGAATACCATGAAATAAGAACACTAACAACTAGCATAAAACTAGTGAGAAAACCACATCAATAGCTATGCGTAAAATCAATCATCTGACTATAACATAACATTACGATTAACTAATCAAGATTAAACCAAGGTTAGAAACAGACTAGGGTAGGGGTACTACATTCTCCCCCCCTAGGTTCCGACTTACTCCTGGAAGTCGTAAGGCTAGATGGAGAACATGTCGTACGCATCAGCCCTGAAACTCATTCAACAAAGGTCAAATTGCACATAGAAATCTTTCCATAAATAATTGAAATACAATTGCAAAATCCTTTACAAACGCCATTATCCATTGGCAAGATACATCTAAACCATACGTTCCTTAAAGATATTCTAGGAATTATCCACAATCATAGCAGAGAAACAGGAAATTCCTTCCTTTCATTGCACCAAATTAAAACATTACAAGGAGGTAAACAACAATTACCATAATCATCGACCCAAAATGACAGGAAAACATGCCATAATGATCAATTTCCTTTACCAATCCATCTTTATCATAAAATTTAATAACATAGAACTAGCTCACAATATAAATTTTTACAGCCAAAATTAACTTTCATGAAATAAGAGCAACAAAATAACTCAATTGGTTACACTTGCCAGGCATATGAAAACCTTTCCAAAGACTATGCCCCATAACATAGCGACAAGCTAACACAATTTACTCCATGATACAATTAATAACCATCCACATAACTGGAATGCATAACAGAAAAGGCCACATGTGAGCATGTCTAATGCTCGGTCAAAGGATAACATGCATGATCAGCATCTCTATGCCTGATCTCAGAACAACAATAAGATCATAAGAATCCAATATCTCACTCAAAGGTTTGATGGTGCTAGGTACACCATAGCGGTGCTACCTTCCATACAAGACCTTCGTGAATATCCCTTGTTGTGCAAGGTGGTTAGCCTCCAAGAGATAGTCACCACACATAGGTAGGTAGTGGATCCTAGCTGTTTTCACAGCCTCACATACCTCCATCCTCAAGGTTCCTTGCGTCTACTTCCTCGTATACACTCATCCAAGCCCGTCTCCTATGTCCTTGGAGAGGAATTCACATTGCAACACAAGACCAGCATCCGAAAACAATAATGATAAACCAGTTTAGCCACCAAAGATTAAGAATAAAGATAATAAATCCTCAATTCCAACAGTAAGGCAAGAAAATAATCCGGAATCTCAACACCAAATCAAAAGTGCAAAAGATCACAAGATCATGGCGAAACCTTCAAAATCAAAGTAAAATAAACTGCTGATCCCCAAAGAAATATAAAGACTAGCACAACTGCACATAACATCACTGCGTGACTAATAGCTAGCCACCAATGAGGAAGGAAGGAACAATCGTCTAGCTATCCTAGTAGCTCATCTTGTGGTGTGGCCAATCACACATCCACATGGCATGGCAGTGTGCACCTCGACATCACCCCGCATCACATCGTCACGTGGCATGGCTCTACCCAATACCTAGCGGTAGGCCGCATGGAAATGTCTACTACATCTCGCATCGTGTCTCAACACGGCATGGTAATACTCCAAGCAGACAAAGCACGCAATGGACGTATCCCGCATGGCAGTGTACCCCGCAGATAAGGCACGCGCTGGTCACACTCTGCATAGCGACATATCTAGAAGGATACTCGCCATAAGTCAGAGGTATACATGACTATGGTCCACCCACATGCCTACCAACACATACTAACTGGCAGCACATGCGAATAAACCTACCTTTCATGAAGACAAGGCAAAGGATCCTCCAATAGAATCCAACAATATGCTCAAAACTGCCATCTATATGCTCAAATAAAGAAGAGGAATAGGCTGACACACATAAACCTATAAATAGGTTCATCAAAGGGAAAGTAACGAGTACACCTTGATACAGTTTAGTAGTACAACTATATCATTCCTCGAAGTAGAGAATCTAAAGTCGCTTCGCGCCGACATTACTCGTACGCCAATCCATACTATTCAAGGAACGGTCACTATGAATACTACCCCTTAACATACCGAGTTATCCACAACCTGAGGTTTGGTACTCAGTAGGGAAACAATAAGCAACATCACATAGACAGTATGGTCTCCCATACTCATAACAACATATCCTCCATGGTTGATTACTTCACCAATCCATGGGCACATAAAATAAGCACTGGTTTCTTACAATACACACAAATACACCAGCACTGGTTTAGTCACAATACGGGGAGTACTTTTCAGTACGCTAACATCTATACAAGGAAGATTCCAATTATGCTTTCTACAAAATAACTGAATCAAGTTTACTCTAGATACAAGTACTGAAATTATTAACAATTCACAATTATATAAGGAATAACATCATTCCTATAGCTTTCTCGAATCTCACTAAGCATTCATAATTAAATTACTAGCTAAGCAAATTCATTTCTACAGCTTAAGACTTTCGTTTATCACTATGAAGCCAAAAGAAAACACACAATTTCACATGCTTATAAACGTTCTATTTAAATCAATGCACTCTTCAATATCATTTCTAAAAATCTTATGATTAGGCAAAGAGAAGGGAAAGAGAGTTTGATAATCAAACTATTTCCTACAAAACACGCAAGATCAAACGAAGTCACGCTATAATATTAAATTTCCCACTATAAGCCTATCATTTAATTACACGGTTTTCATTTCGCTACCGTTTAGATGGAAGACAAACAGCCTAACAAAACACTTCCAATAATTATGGTTGCAAAAGGAGGTTCTAGTTTCCCAAACAAAACAGAGATCAAGAGAAGCAATCTTTTAGATAATGCAAGACCTCATAAGAACACTCACTTAATAATAATGCAATATAGACACAAGTCATAATTGCAACCGATTAGAAAAGATCACATTACGATCAAAGATAAGCAAGAAGCTATTACCCAAATAAACATATTAATGCATGCACATCAAACAAGCTTTTCATTCGCACTTTCTAAACACATTAAGGTAATTCCACATACCCAAAAGCGAGTTTGATGGAGCATTTGCTAAAATAAATCTTCAATCAAACTGGTTTAAAGAAACACATCAGACAATCTTTCAGAAAACACATTATTATTCTCTCGAAGCTACAATAACATGCTCCTTTTGAATACTTTTTCTACAACTAAGCAGTTTCACATAATTTCACTATTCGCATAGCAATGCACCTTACTAAGGTAGAATTTAATCATGCTACTCCTACAACATACACATGGAGAATTCTTTAAACGTACTCATACAGTTTCTCCCATTACCCAATATAAATTTTTTAAACCGATAGCCCCTTAATGATCCAAAAACATAAGCGTCAAAAGCTCATGCAAGGGTTCAAGAAGTCACACCCTTTCCTCTTTACAAACAAGGAAACTCGAATCAAAGATAATTACACATATCTTAATCATTACAATTTCCAGAAAGAGAGAGAGAGAGGAATGGTGATAATCATTTAATTTTCTACAAAATAAGCATACAATAATTGCTATACAAGTCCTTCAAGTGGACAACATTAAGCTAGATCATAATCTTTAAACAAACACAATTCGCACTTTCAGATTCAAGACAAGCACGGACCAATCCAAATGGGTTAGTCTAAAGAGTACAACACTCAAACACCAACACCAAGGAGGCGAAAACAAGGTGTGAACACACACGTTACACACCAGCTAAGGTCTGCTCAATCACTCACGTGAAGGAGGAGGACAAGCATACACATAAGGTCGATACACCTCACACCAATAGAGGGCACACGCGACACCAGAGATCCCAATGTTTGCAACATGGGCTCTGATACCAAATGTAATGCCCCGCCAGGAAACCCCGAAGGGATAAGCCAAAATTACACGAATAGAGTGCAAAATTTTTATTTTTATTTTTTAAAGTTACAACACATAAGATGCAGCAAAGTAACAAAGATTCAGATTACATAGCAGAAGACTTCATCTAACTCCTAAAGAGTTTCCCAACGAGATTACTTAAATTTTACAATTCACTTAACTCACACAATTAACCCAATAAGCTAATTATCTTAACAACGAGATAATTCATAATCAGGACAATTTCTTTCAAAGAACGAAAATATAAATCACAACAAAGATTCATCCATTAAGACCCATTCATCAACCTCATTCAAGCTTTTCATTTAAAATTACAAACCATACATCTACATTTTCTAATACACCAGGATTTCATCATGACATAAGAGATCTTTCCAAGCATATCTAAATTTCCTAACAACAACTGAGTATAATTCATTACACTAAGTTACATTCATTCATATACCAACTTATTGCATTAAAAGGACGATCTCACACATGCATTACGATAAGTCGCATCTCAACCAATTATGCATTCGATCCACATGGCATTCAAAATAGAATTGAATATAAGCATTTAGAGTTAATTCCATTATCCACTTAACCATTTAACATAAATTAATCATACATGATAAAGCTGAATAAGGGAAACATAAGAGAATACACCACATAACACCACAATGATCTCGGAGTTCACCCCTAAAGGGCTACATCTCCGGGTCTGCGCAACTGCAAGACCCCTCTGATAATTAATAAAGTTAAGAGTACAAGAGGTTACACCAAGTACTATCCAGCCATCAAGGCGATACATAAGCAATATACAAACGACCACATCGGTCAATAATACATAAACGATCCTTAAAAGAACAGGATCCAGCCGAACATAATCCAAGCTAATACAAGAGGTCCAAGAGAGCATCCATAAAACTGGGCCATCACCACCCAAGGTCTAACATGAAACCGACACTCACAAGGGCAGAGACAAAGGACGACTCACAAAGGTGCTCAAGACAGGACAAAACGACAACACACTAGCGAACGTAGGGACAAGTGTCATCACACGACCTGGTATGGATACCATGGCAAGTCTTCATAGGTCCCGGCCCATACATTGGTAACCCTGGCAACCTAATCCGAACTTCCGGCCCATCCAAGCCTCATGTGGACCCACACATCCTCTTGTGAAGACAAGGAAGATGGTTTGCCATTTCAGGCCTTCTCACAGCATGCCGAGTCTATGATAGCACTCGTCCCATGTGTGAGGCACATTATCTTATTTATAAATAATTTTCTAATCTACTTAGGTTATCACTTATTAGACTCACTTTTGACGGGTTATCCAGCAGCCACTTTGGGTGCGGCCCCCAATCGAAAGCCACTTTCCCATACGACACTAGACTAACTCAGACGAACTCAAACCAAGGAATACACATGGTCAGACGAACGGAGTTCAAGAAGAGGGAACAATCATCTGGTCAAACATGACTCAAGGGTAAATGCTTATTGACGGTACTCTAACTAGAGACCTGACAACTAAGGTTAACCACGAATCATTATTCGACTACACAAAAGGATATAACCAACTAAATCAACATCACAATCCATAGTCAACTCAAAATTCGAGGACTGAAACAGGTACACCAAGTCAATCCATATGACAAGGTCCTATTTAAACAGAGCAAAACATGCCATTTCATAATTAAAGGCAAATACAGAAATTAAGCTTGCAAGGCAATAATCAGAAAAGACAATAATTCCTCAAATTGATTTAATCATTAAAAGACGATCTAGTTTTCTACAAGATCTAAAACAACTTACAGTTATCTACCTCATCAAGGGATAATTTGTTCTTGGTTTTCTAACTCCTAAGGTTCAAAGCATCGAACAGGCAATTTAAGCCATAAAGAGTTTTAACCAATTCATATTAATCAAATTCAGACAACCATTAAGCAATTTAAACAAGGATACATTTAACTTCCAACAAAACGTCATTAACATACCGGTCTAAAACCGACCTCTACAGTTTCTTACTTTCAATCTCCAGATACATTATACGGGTTACGGAAGTAAAAATGCAGAAGGAGAATCTAACTGGAGATAATCATTTCCAATAACATAATATTCTATTTCGTTTTTAAATATTACTACCTCAATTAGCCAACTTCCCTAATCAGCTAGCAGGTAAGATCTAGCTTCATTAATTCAAAATCAATAGAGATATAAACAACAATATTCAATTGTGAAAATTCACATATGAAGAACTTAATTAAGAAGAAGGCGTAAATCACAAAATGAAGTTGAAAACAAGTAGCCTATAACTTCATTATAAAGTTAATCACTACCAACTAACATTTGTCAAGTTTAAAGCCTCCTTAATCAAAATTAAGAACTAACTAACACTACCATTACAATAATATTCATCATTTTATAAACCCTTTTTTTTTTTGAATGGGAAAACAAAATACATTAAAAGAAAAAAACCCATTTATAAACTACAATTTACCACAAGGGAAAACGCGTTTAAAAATGCATAAGAAAACGCATTAAACATAAACTATGATCTTATTTTATTTTATTTTTTTTAAACAACAAAAGAACGCACCTAAAGTGCGGCTAGGGTTAGGGCTAGGGCTAGGGTTAGGGGGAGATGACAGGGGGAGCGAGCGGTAGAAAGGGGAGATGTGCGGGGGGGAGAGGGGACGAGGCGCGGGGGAGCTCCGCTCCCCACCCTCCAACCCCAACCAATGGTTTTACAAAAAACAACACCCCAACAACCAGTTCGCCCCAAAACAATAAAATGCCCAGTCCATAAAACCCAATACGTTTTAAATTTGAAAAATAGGAACACACAGTTCGGCAAATAGATAAAAACGCATAGGGGTGGGGGGGGAAAACAATTAATTTTTTTTTTATAACAAAAATACACGGTCCGAAAATTACCATAAACGCCCAGCAGAGGGATTTGATAAAAATTCCAATTTTCCAAACACAATGGGGTTTCAAACACTCAACAGCAAGGAGGAAAAATACACATCCCCATTAAAATCTCCAGCCAAACAAATTGATTTTCAATCACAAATTCATTTCTTTCAATCAAAACAATAATCTCTTTTTTGCAACAAGAAGACAATTCAGAATTCCTACCTTCATTCGCAATCCTGGTATGGTTGAGGGAGAGCCCAATCCTGCCAGAATCAACCAACTGCCTCTTCTCCAAAACCCCCAAAATCTTTCCAGCCAAAATCTCCTCCAAAATGTCCATCCTTCCAAATTTCCCCAAATTTGGGTTATATGGAAGAGTTGACCCAAAAACTCTATTTTTGGAATTTAAAATCTTTATTTAAAAATAATACTTAAAAATTAATTCTTTTCAACAATAGCAACAATTTAACTTGCTTTATCAATTTAAAAATCGATTTCCTCAATTAACTGAATTTTAATCTTTCAAATACCAGAATCCAACAGAATACAATCAATCTAATGCGATAAAATACAAGACTTTCTTTTTTCAACAGCATATACAAAATGCATTTAACAATCGAAATCAGTCATTTAATCGAATTCACTCCCAATATAAAATAAGCAATTCATTAACAACAAAAATCGCACAACGAAATCTCAAACAATTTAATCCATTAATCTTCAATGCACAAACGCATAAATAAACAAAATAATTATTAAGGACTAATTAATCAATTAACCACACACACTAGGCACACAAACCGAGAAGGTCAGCCAAACAGACGACTCGCAAACCCAAACAAGAAGGGATTACCGACGACGACTGGCGATGCTCACTTGAGCACGACTAAGGCCGACTAAGGTCTTACGACCACCTAATCCAACTCTAAGGATTAAAAGGTATGCTCAACCTACAAAACCAGGTGACGACGAACCTCGCACTCATGCGACTTCGTACCTGAAATATCCTGCAACCAACGATCATACATGCATAAATATATAATAACTTAATGAATGCGTTAGCTTGATGAATACCATGAAATAAGAACACTAACAACTAGCATAAAACTAGTGAGAAAACCACATCAATAGCTATGCATAAAATCAATCATCTGACTATAACATAACATTACGATTAACTAATCAAGATTAAACCAAGGTTAGAAATAGACTAGGGTAGGGGTACTACACAAATCCACTACAAGAAAAAAAAAAAGATAAGAGATTGCTATTTATTTAAACATGAATGCTAGGCCAAAGGTAATTAAATCTAAATTTCAAGCCTTTATTAGTATAATAGAAATCAAATGGTTTTCTTGAGTCTTCATGAGGGTTAAGACAAGGGGATCTAATTTCTCCTTTCCTATATATTATTATGGCAGAGGTGCTTGGAAGATCCATTAATAAAGCTGAGATAGAAACTCAAATCAAACGAATAGTGGTAACCAGTTCCCTTCAACCTATTACACATCAACAATCTGCTGACATGACATGTTGATATTGGGGAGGGTAGCAAGCATTAGGCAAACAAGTTTAAGAGAATTTTGAAGGAGTGTTTAGAAGCATCAGGGCAAGTAGTTAATCGAGACAAATTGAAGATCTTCCTTTTCTTTGCCCCTCCCCTGATCAAAAGAGAAATTCTGGTATCTCTAGGATTTAAAATAGGTCAACGTCTTTGCTCATATCTTGGCCTACCTCTAGATAAAGGACTGAGAACTACGAAAACTTGGGATCCAATTGCTAAAAATTTGGATAGGAAACTAGAATCTTGGAAAACAAGATGATTATCATGGGCGGGTAGAATAATTATGCTAAAAGTAGTTTTATCAAAAATTCCTATTTATCGGTTATCTTTCCTACCATTATCTATAGGAGCAAATAAAAAGTGCAAATTTAAATGAGATCCTTCTTTTGGATAGGACAGTTGAAATTTTTTTGCTCCCAACTATTGCTTGGCAAAAAATACGTAGACCAACCTCAGTAGAGGGAGTTGGAGTAAGGAATCAATTGTAGTAGAATTTGGCTCTAGGAGCCAAATTAATATGGAAAATCTTCAATGAGCCCAATTTGAAATGGGTCGCATTAATTAAAGGAAAATATCTCAATTACCTGAGCCCAATTAGAAACTTTAGGGAATCAAATCCTCCTAACAGATCAAGGGTGTGGAATTTTGTGTTGAAATGCAGACTACTCATTATTGAATAGATCTCATGGGATATAGAAGATGGTAGAAAGGAATTGTTTTGGGTGGATTCATGGGGTGATTTTCTAGCTATCAACAAGTTGATGGACACTTCCAATATTAGAACATACTGTGAGCAAATATGAGGCCCTTTTGTTCCTAACTATGTGACAAGTGGTAATGTTGATTTATGTTTAGGATGGCAATGTAAATTTTTTGAAGATCTTCCCATTCTTAGAGATGGCATCACTCTTTTGAAAGAAACTTATGAATAAGACATTATCTTTCAAAACTAGAGAAAATAAAATCATATGGGATGGAGCTAAATCAAGCATTTACAACTCAAAAGATAGCTACAGAGCATTGATTTCAAAACAACAATTTCTCAAAACATAAATTCCCATTAACTTGTGTTGGAATAAGATGTGTTCCCCAAAACTAGGTAGTTTTTCTTAGGCTACTATTCAGGGTAGGATCATAACTACAGAGTGGTTTAGAAAGTTAGGTTTTAAAGAACCTTCAATTTGTAAATTATGTGAGCATAGTGAATAATCGGTCAATCACATTATGTTGAATTGACCATGTGCTAAAAAATGTTGGTAATGGCTATGTGTGAAATTAGGATGGTTTACAACCCTTCCTAATGATATTATTAGCATGTTTCAAGGTTGGCCTAAGCTGTATGGGCCTCAAGCCTCTTTGACCCTTTATGGATTGCTTCTCCCTCCCTTTTGATTTGGGATCTTTGGAAAAAGAGAAATCACGGGTTGTTTCAAGATAAGAAAATGAGTTGGGAATCTCTAACAAATAAAATTGAAGGTCCCAACATCAATCAAATTGTTCTTTGCTCAGACTACCAAATCATATGCATATGGGAGAGTAATGCCTCCGAGAGATTGGATCATCACAAATATATCTAAATTGAAAGCTTTCAATTAGAAGACAAATTCCATATCTGCGGGTTGACAAGTGGACAAAGGTATCATCTTCCAGGTTCTTTGAAATCTCATATTGAAGTCTTTCATTGCTTCATGAGGAGCTCTCTTTATAGTAATCAATTGTTGCATCAGAGATTACCTATCTACCTTATCTGAAAATCTCTTGAAGAAATGATTGCCAAGATGATCCCAATCAACTATAGAATTAGGTGCAAGAGATTTGTACCAATCTAAAGCTCTTCCTTTAAAAGAGGCGACAAATAATCTTAGAGCTACATTGTTCTCTATAACATTATGGACCATGCAAGCATCAACTACATCTTGTAGGTGTTCCCCTAAGATTTTGGAAATTTCACCAGTGAATTTAGGGATGTTTTCAATGCAAAGGTAGGAATAGGGCCCCATGTTGCGGATGGAATAGGAGGAATAAGAGGACTACCACTATTATGTCATGAAATTTTGAGGAGGAACTTGAGCCATCACTACAGAAATGGGTACTATGGGAATAAAAGGTGAATTCTGAGAAGAGGAAGTTGCGGATGACTGGATGGTTACTAGGGGTGGCAGAAGTAAATTGGGATTTGAAGTTGTTTGACTCCTGGTAATAGGTCCGTGGTTCATAAACCTTCTTAAGCTTTAAGCACAAATTAGGTCCCACTGGGCATGCCAGAAAAAGAATTGTTTACTACTAATTTTGCATTATACACTAACAACCTTATGGGAAATTTAGTGATGGGGGACCTTTGCGTGAAGTTCACTGAATAATCTCCAGGTTTGAGAAGTCAGATCTTCATAAAATGGGGGGAAGAAAAGGGAGAAAGAATACTTCAAATCTGCACTAATTAGGTGATGCGCCAAAATATTTTTAGAACATTTGAAGCACAGAAAACCCAAGTATTTGTAGTTTTCAGGCCCATTCAACAATCTACATGCCCAATACAGCTAAAGAAGAAAATCAAACAAGGCTCATTCAACATAATATGACATACACCATTCACCTAACAAATAAGAGGTTTAATAATATAGTTTAATCCATAGTGTCTTATAGCACATATCATAGAAGTTATTGAATCACAAAATAGCAAAAACATTAATCTATTAAGCTTCAAACAAAATAATCATAAAGGCCACAGGCACAGTCTGATATATTTATCGTCCACAAAGCATAATTAACATAAAGGCCAGATTCATAGAGCCAAAGTCTAGTGATCTTTTCTCAAATTCTGTACCTCTAAAACAATTGAAGGAAGGCCAATAAATATCCCTTGGGTGCCTAACAACTACTAGTAGGAAAGCACGAGAAAAAACCTTGCAACCTCTCCCTGTCAGGAATCTCCTTGCGTAGTGTCCATAGAGACACATGCAATCAAAAGGCGAAAACAACCCTTTGATAGCATTGTACTAACTACAACATGGTGACCTATGTACCTACCAAAACAAGAAACTTATGATGCCAACAACATTCCAGCTCACGAACCGATGAAGGGCCATGTGACAACTCGGAGGAGACTCAGAGCTGAGTGCAAAAGAGGAACAAGAAATTATGCATGGAGGTTCCAAGTGCCACTGATAGCACATGAAGAATGGTGGAGCCAGGAGCACATATGCCAAAGGGAAGACCTGTAGCATGTGGTAGCTCCACGCTTTCTCAATGCAAGGCAAGAAAGGCGAGCCGCTTAGAGAAACGTCATGACACCACGTGGCATGCATGGACAAACAGAAGAGTGAGTTGAAAATAGAAAGGGGGATGACAAACACTTAACCAAAATGCCACCCTATGAATGACTTCGACAAAAAATAAAAAATGCCTACTAGGGTTAATCCCTTTGGAAATGCAAAATCTAAGACCCCTTTGGGCCCCCATGTTGGTGTATCCTCATCTCAGAAGACAGTCAGTTGAAGAGGACTACAAGGACATGAATTCCTCTTAGTCTACTAGATCTGATTAAGTTCCACATTATCTTGAGAGGAAAGAGTCTAACCGTCTGTGCTCCCATTCCCCCTTTATTTTGCCTAATCCTTCACCTCAGAGTGCCTTTTTTAAAGAGGATTTTATTCTCTTTATGGGTAAGGTCAATGAACTATGCAAGGGGTTCAACAAAAATGAACCGATTCTCCATTGGCTAATGATTCAATTTGAGGTGGCAAAAAAGAAGATTAATAAGCTCAAAGTCATTCTTGAAGCAAAGGTTAGAGCCTCTAGTTGGGCAAATGATGAGTAGGAGAAGAGGTCTTTGGTGGAGGCAAGAAAATTGATGGGGATGATTGAAAAATGGGAAGCTATGGATAATTCAATTAAAATGATCAAGGAGAAAATGGGCCAAACAAAGAACATGAAAGACTTGGTTTAGATGGTGGAGGTTCTCTAGGTTAGTTAGGAAGATATGAGGTAGATTATGGAGAATATGTTTGACCAAAATTGAGAAATCACAAAGAACTCCACTGCTCTCTAGGAAATTCAAGATGAGATAGCTAGGAGGCAAGCAAGGAAAAAGAGACGTTTAGAGTCTTCAATTACTATAGGGCCAAAAGCATCAATTTACAAGGTGAAAGCTTCCATAGAGTCTTCGGTTGTGTCCTCTAGGAAAGAGTCCTCTAAAATATTTGTATGCTTGATAAAGGTAAAGACATTTGTGTCAAAAGAAAGTTTAACTTCTCTCCCACTCGGTAAGCCATTGGTTTATGCTTTTGGTGGGAGAGTTTTTCTTTTGTTGCTTTATTTTTCTGGTTCTGTTTGGTTTCCTATTTAGTTTCTAGGTTTGTTAGTTTGTTGGCATCTACTGGGTTTGGTTAGTAGCATATTTTTTATTATGGGTTCTCACTCCTCATGAGTCCCAAGTTTTTTCACTTTGATTGTGTTAGCATTTGCTTGAATATTGCATTAATGATATGTTATGTTGTCATTGATGTCAATTAACTAGTGATGATTGATGTCAAGTTATGATGTTTTTATAATGTTGTAAGGATGTTGTAATAATGTTGTCATGTAATTGGTAGGAAGAGCTAGCAAAAGGCAATGCAACTGGTAGGAGAGTTTATATTGGAAACTGGCATTACTTATGATATGGAGAGTTGAACTGATAACCCTACCTGTAGAAGTTGTCCAAACCCTAACTGATGGAGTTGAAGCAGATTATGATCAAATGGTGAACACCAAAGATTATGACATGTATGCATGTTGAATGAGGAATGTTTTAAATTATTCATGGTGCATAGAGACAACAATTTTTGTCTTGGGAATGAGCAAGTTCATTGCATGTAATGCAAACCGTGTGATGAGTTACAGAGTTCGATGAAGCGGTGATCAAGGAGTGGTCAAGAATATCTTGAGTGATGTGCATTGATTTCTATGTTATTTTCTATGTAGTCCCACGGTCATACTTGAACCAATTTGTTTGTAATCTCTATGAGATTATTAGGTTTGTGATGTGTTACCGACTTGTTGATTTGTTTATAAGGTCGGTGAGTTGTTTTGTTTGAGTGTTGGCAAACTTGTAGTTGACATTGAGAGAGTGGTTGCTGAACCTGATAATGTATCTGTAGTATGTGTAATGGCAGATAAGAGCATGAAAAGGATCTGAACAAGCAAGTGTAGTGCTATTCAAATAGATCAAGAGACCCCTATTGTTTTCTAAAATTACAATAGTTAAATCCCTTAACCGGGTAAGATCTAACAAGATTAATTATTCAATTCCTCTAGCTAGGTGATCCATTAGCTTGGATTCTAAATCCTCTATTGAGGTTACTCCTAACAGGGTATTTCTTTTAATAGGGGATCATAGTCAATCCCTTAACCTGGTGGTCCCTAACAGGATCTATTCTTAATAGGATATGTTCTTAGAAAGACTTTTTGTAAAGATTTAACAAGCTAGGCTCCTAAAAGGGTGAACTTAAGAAGAGTTCAAAATACTTGTGGGTATTCATCCCCACCGTGGTTTTTTTTCCCATTTGGGTTTCCACGTCAAAAAATATTGTGTGAAGTGGTGAATGCTTTTGTGTTTATTTTATTATTAAATTGTTTAACTATTAAATCCACTTTGATATGTTATGACAACTGGAAACAAACTGAAATATGTTTTAGCTACCATCAGTAAATTATTTGAATGGTTAAGATAAAAGATTTTTGTGAGTTTCAAGTTGTTTTACTATTAATCTATTATAATAGTCAACCCATTTATCTTGTAAGTATTATTACATTTGAATTTTAGTGTTGAAACCAGTCAGTTTAGTGTTTGTCTTGAGAGGTTGATTCTGATTTTGGTGAAAGTGTATAAAGTTTTCTATCTACTGATTCACCCCCCCTCTTAGTAGTTGATCGGATCCTTATTCTTTCATCATACCATCAATTGGTATCAGATCATTTCAGGTCCTCTAAGGTCTAAGCCTCACAACTTGATGCAAAGATCTTGTAGATCATGATGAAGAAGGAAGGTCCGAAGTTTAATAAATAGAACTACAGGATATGGAGTGATATAATAAAAATTTATATCAAGTGTTGGAAGTCAACACTGGAAACATGTTGTAACTCAATATGTTGCACCTAGTGGGACTATGCCTGATGATCAAAAGAAAGAGAAACAAGAAAAAAATCAAACACTGGAGGCTATTATCAGTTCTTTGTTTGATGCAAAATATGTTGATGTCCATGGTCTAGAGACTTCTTATGAGGCATGGAAGAAACTTGAGGAAATATACAATGGTGATGAGCATGTGAAGATTTCCAAAGAAGAGAGTCTAAGAGGAAAATTTGATGACATGCAGATGGTTGAAGGTGAAAATATCCAACAATATGGTCAGAGGATAAAAGAGATAGTCGGTGAGATCAAGAGTGTTGGTGGTAAAGTGGAAGATGCCACAATGATTAGTAAGGTGTTGAGAACCTTTCTACCAATCTATGCTATTCAAGTTGCAGCCATTTAGGAGCTAAAGTCAATTGATAAAACTAAGCTAACTCTGGATTCCATCATTGGTAATCTTACTGCTTTTGAAATAAATGGTTATGATGGTAGTGATGAGAAATCTAAGTCTGCATTTAGAGCTTCAATTTCTAACCCATCTATCAGGAAAAGTAGATATGTTAGTCACTGTTATGAATCTAGATCCAACAGAGAAGCTGTTGATGAAGACAATCTTGTTGAGCTTGAAGCATTGTTGGCTAAGCGGTTGCCCAAAGGTACTGGTAAGTACAGAGGTAAATTAACTTTGAAATACTTTGATTGTAACAAGATTGGACACACTGTAGCTAATTGTCGTAATGGTGATAATGAACATAAGCGTGACAAGTTCAAGAAGTACAAAGGTAAAGGAAAAAGAGATTGTCTTGTTTCAGTTGATGGTGGTATCACTGATGAGGAATCTAAGGATGATGCTAATGAAGAAATTGTCTTTGTTGCCATCAAAGAGGATACATCTAATCAGAAGGCATTAGTATCTCACATGGATAGTTCTAATGATTGGATCATTGATGGTGGTTGTTCACACCACATGACCGGTGACCAGAGAAAATTTATTTCTCTAAAGGAATTTGATGGAGGAGTTGTGAGATTTGATAATGACTCACCCTACATGGTAAAAGGTAAGGGAACTATTTCTCTTAATGGAAAGAGCAGTGCAAATTATGTTTACTGGGATGAAGGATTAAAGCACAATCTTTTGAGTGTTGCACAACTCAATGATAGAGGTTATCCATTGGAGTTTAAGAATGGAATGTGCAAAATCTATGGGAGCAAAGGTGACCTGATTGCAACCGGCAAGTAGACTAAAGGTAACCTGTTTCACCTGAATCCTAAAGTCAACAACTGTTTAATTGCTAAGATAGATGATAGTTGGCTTTGACATATGATGGGAAGAGGTTCTCAAAGAGAGTCACACCTGGATCAATAGGTAGGTAAAGGGTGTTTAGTGGGCTTCCATCACTCTACACTTGCTCATTTACAAGTCAAACAATCAAACTCTCTTGGAATGCTCCCTATCAATTTGTGTTTAATAGTTACTCTCAAGCATGGTTGGGATTCACTAGAGTAAATTCAACCATAAACCCATCCAAAACTTCAACATATACTTGTAGGGGTTTTAGGGGGTGTCTTATAGGTGTTTCAACTCCATTAAAGTGGTTGTTCAAATGGCATCTCACTATTTTCCCATCGCTCGCTCTTCTTCCTATTTTCTAGGCCTAGTAGCCCTAGAGCCCCAATTAGCCCTACCTTGCCAGTTTTTGGGCAAATGCTTAGAAAAATTTCAAAGGTCTCCCCAAAACCTTTGGTTTTATGAGTACCCTTTTGGAAAAAAATTTGGATCGACTAGGGTAGGTTGTCTGGTTTGTCTGTATTGGTACGGATCCCAAAAATGACACTTTTGGGGAGTTTAGGAGTTAATAGGCTTCACCAATGGGGTTTGTTTCTCTCTCCACCCTATCACACCTCCAACTCTTCAATGAGACTCTTCTATACATCACTCTTCCATGCCAAGCACTTGGCACATTCACAACTTCTCATCCCTGCAAGCAAAGACAAAATTATCACTCATATTCCTAATCGGGCTATGATAGAGCTCGCTTAGGAAATGATAGCAAGTTGCTTCCCAAAAAATTCCAGGCCATTCCAAAAATTATATACACTATACAAGGTTTCCATGACTTGAATCCCAAGTGTCATTGAACAAAACTCAAGGGATTTCAAGTTGGAACCATGACTGGGCTCTTGAACCCTTGCTCAGACCGAGAGCCATACAATATAAGGCAATTTGTAAACACACTTCAAATATGAAATAAGAGAAGATAAAATCACTCCTTGAGCAACACAATATCATCCACTAAATCTCCATGAAATAACAGTATCAAGTTCAATCCATTTGGTACAAACCGCAGCTACAAAAATGAGAAAATATATGGCAAAATCTGGAAATTGTCTTTAAATTTGATTCAAACTTTCTCTTGGATTTTCCAACCCATGTACAATCATTCAAGTAGAAATTTATGTGCCATTTTGGTCATAAAAAAATCCTCATCGGTTTACTAACCACTGATTTGCTCAAAACTACAAAGTTGCAAAAAGTTGTCAAGCAACAATGACAACTTTTGCTCAAATGTGCATTTTTGTCTTTTATGCCTTTCTACTCATACTAAACCTCCTAGGATGACTCCCTAACATCAAAATGAAATGACCAAATTCCTAATGAGGCTTTACAAGACATTTTACATCATAATGCAAAATAATGCCATTTTAGGCTTACAAGGGCTCATTGGCCAAATCTGAGAAAACCAACAAACCTAGGTGACAATCACCCTTCCAATGACTACCAAACACACATGAGGACATCTAAACAATCCATTATTAATACATTGATCCAAAATAAGGACAATCATTTCAAAATTTGAAAATACATCAACAAACTGGTTAAAAGCTAGGTTCTCCTGTACCATACTCTCCCAATGAGAAAGAAGTCAAGTGACTCCTTTAGGCAACAAAGAGAGGGGAATGCTAATATTAGAGAAGTATTCTTTAGGTACACAAGTGGCTTTAGAATCAAGAAGATGCTACCACTTGACTAAATGTTCCATATAGGCAGTGTGCCTAGTCTTCTTGAGAATCCTTGTGTCCAACACCTTCTCAGCTTGAAAATTGGATGCCAGTGGTAAAGGCAAGTCTAAAATTTCTTGAGAGACCTCTGAGACTCTACTACATTCATCTAGAAGTGTGTCCTTATACTACACCAAGTTTGCAATATTAAATATAGGAGATAAAGCCATGTCTCTAGGTAGGTCAAGTTTGTAGGTATTATTTTCATACTTAGCCAAGACCTTACAAGGTCCAATCCTCCTCATCTGAAGTTTACTAGGGACACCTCTTTGAAGCCTTGCTTTGTTCAAATGATCCATGACCAAGTCCCCAAAAGAAAGTTGTATATCCTTTCTCTTTTCATCTACTTTATCTTTGATCCTTTGAGAGGTGTCTAGTAGGGCTTTCCTAACCTGCTCATGAACCTCTTGCATGGATTGAGCCATGTCCATAGCATGCCCACTCTGCTATCCCATCTTCCCAATATCTCTGAGCTCCAACACACCTCTAGGATGAAGACCATAAACTACCTCAAAAGGGCTCTTATCAATTGATCTATTCACACTGTCATTGTAGGCAAACTTAGCTTGATGGGTGATCTGGTCATGTTCTATTGACCACCTCTATTTGGCCATCCATTTGGGGATGGTGGGATGAACTGAAAGACAAGTTAGTACCCAATATTTGCCATAAAGTCTTCCAAAAATGACCTATAAATTTTTCATCTCTATCTGATACTATACTAATAGGTAAGCCATGAATCCTAATGATTTCTTTGAAAAACAAGTGAGCAATATGACTAGCATCATCAGTCACCTTACATGGAATAAAATGGGCCATTTTGCTAAATCTATCTACCACAACATAGATGTTATCAAATCTTGATTTGGTCTTGGGTAAACCAACAACAAAATCCATACTTACACACTCCCATGGCCAGTTTGGGATAGGAAAAGGCTAATAGATAGAAACATTAGAAGAAGTACCTTTGGCTCTTTGACAAACCACACATTTCTCCACATACTTTCTAATATCCCTTTGCATCTCTGGCCAATAGTAGAATCTTTGGACAAGTTCCAAAGTCTTATTCAATCCAAAATGTCCACTTAAGCAACCATTGTGCTTCTCTTGCATCAAATTTTCTCTCATGGACCCTCTAGGTACACAAAGTTGTCCTTCTCTAAACAAAAGACCATCTTGTAAGGTAAAATATGCATATTCACCATGAAAATGATTTCTAAACTCTTGACAAACCTTGTAGATGGCAGCAAAGTCTTCATAATCCTGGTATAACCCCTTGAAAATATCCACTCCAATGCTCTTGAACTGCACTTCTTCAACGGTTAGCAACCTTCTACTTAATGCATCAACAACTCTATTATATTGACCTTTCTTATGTTTAATAGTGAAAGTATTTGACTACAAATATTCTACCCATTTGATATGCCTATGGTTCAACTTTTCTTGTGAATTGAGAAAACTAAGAGCTTGGTTGCCAGTATAAACCACAAATTCTTTAGGCAGCAAATAATGCCTCCATTTCCTAAGTGATTGAACAAGTGCATATAACTCCAAATCATAAGAAGAATACCTTTTCTTGGCATCATTAAGATTCACACTAAAAAATGTTACTGGTCTATTGTCTTGACTTAAGACTGTGTGAGCTTGAATTTCATCCTCAAAATGTTACTTGTAACAAGTTAGTTTCACAAAATACAATGGAAATACATATAGAAAATCCAAAATCCACCAATGAAACTACATGAAATACATACTAAAATAAAACATTATTTTACCTTCATGATTTATGTCTCATTGTGTCCTAACTCCATTGTTCCTAGTTGCAGATGGTGTGCTCTTAGACAATGCACTGTTGGCTTCCAAGATGGCATATGAAGAATGGACTGATAACTTGTAGTTAACTGATACTATGATATGCAAATCTACATGATTATGCTAAATGATACTATATGATAATTGCTATTTGCTTCAAAACTAAAACTCATGGATGCATATGATTAGCTTGCAAAATGCACTTGAAGTCTCTTGAAGTATAACTCTCTCTCAACTGAAGCTCTTGATTTTATAGACCTTGAGAGGATTAGGATGATGTGGCTCAGATCAACGGTCTTGATTAGATCTATAGATTTGAATGGCTATGAGCAAATGTGAAGGTTGAGAGAAAGGGGGAAGGAGAAGATAAGTGTCACTCATCTCACCTTGATTGTGTTGCTAACTGAGGGAATCTAGGGATGTTTGGAGGAAATTTAGGCATGGTAGGATAAGTGGACTCAATTCCTTCCTAAGATGTAGGGGTGTTAGAGAGAATATAGGAAATGGTTATGAAATATGTGTACGTACACAATTTTCATTAATTTTTGGTAGTTGAAGATAATTCATGAATTAATATTTAAGAAATATTAATTTCCTTAGCCACATGTTTGATGAGTTGGCAAAGGGAAGATGAAGTGGAGATGGAGGGTGAGTTGGATAAGGGATTAAATAATTTAGGAATTATTTAATATTTGAGACTATAGGATAGGAGAAAAACTATTAAATATTGGATGTTTAATTGTTTTGAAGGAGATAATTAAATATTAGATATTTAATTAACTTGGTTAGAGGAATAATTAAATATTAGATATTTAATTATTTAGAGGAATAAGATAATTAAATATTAGATATTTAAATAATTATAAGAATAGGATAATTAAATATTAGATATTTAAATAATTATAAGAATAGGATAATTAATTAATAAAATATTAATTAATAGAAAGACATGAAAATGAATTAAATAAATTAATCTTTTCAAATTAACTATTTAATAGATGAATAATTATTAAATAAATATTAAATATTTATTTAATTGCTCATAGCCAATTTTTAGGTGTATACATTTTGCCCCTCTTTGAAATGATGTCAAGACAACATTGTTTCAAAGATTAAATCAAGTCTCAATAATACCTGATAGAGATTGAAAATCCAGATTGTGTGCCCCCTCAGGAGATTGATCGTAAAATTGTTGAAAATTTAAGTTTGAACGATTAATCTCGTGATAATGTAATAAAAATACAGTCAATTAAATTTATTTGTAAAAAAACAAATTAAATTGCCCCATTTTTGAAATTAATTACTCTTCAAATAGTGAATATAAAATTAACCAAGGCTAACTTTAACTTCATTGTTATCCTTGTTTGCTTTTGGAGAGAATATTCTTGCTGAGGTGGCCAAAATGGTGATTCCAGTGGAGTGTCATCATTTCGAGCGAGTTCGGTGATATCAGCGGCCAACCGAGTATGGTTATCCGGTATGTATCTTATCCCAAGCTTTGTTTTCAAGTTTTCGTTCAAAATTTCATGTTTTAGGCATTGTTTTTTGAATTTTTGAAATTTTTCAATTTTTTCGATTTTAGATTAGCGCTTTTGCAATTTAGTTTAGTGCATATGCAATTTAGTTTAGCACATATGCTCTGTTTTTTAGCGCATTTGTATAGAATGTTAGCGCAAATGCATAAAGCAGCACATATGTTTTGTTTGTTAGCACTTATGATAAAAAAGATAGCGCAAATGCATAAAGTAGCGCATATGCATGGTCAATTAGCACATATGCTCAAAAGGATAGCACTTTTGCTGAAAATAGTGCATGTGCATCATCGATTAGCACATATGATAAAAAAGATAGCACTTTTGCTTAAATTTGAGATTGTTGATGGATACAAAAGCTAAAAATCACTTTGATGTTTAGATTGAACATGTTTGATACATATGTATGATGAAATAGAGTCATGATTGAGTGATTGCATGATTGAAGGATTGATAGATAGCTTTGATTACTAGATTAAGTAGCTCTGATTAGCTTGATTGATAGATTTAATGATTAAGTAGCTCTGATTAGCTTGATCGATATATTTGATGATTAAGTAGCTCTGATTAGCTTGATTGATAGATTTGATGATTGAGTAGCTCTAAGAAACTGATTTAGTTTCTGATTCAAGAGTTTAGAAAAGTTTTTGATCAAACTCAGTGATTGATAGTAAACCATGATTGATAGGTTTAAAATGATTTGATAGCTTAAGTTGCTTCAATTTGATTTGATTGATCGATTGATTCAGTTTGATTTGATTGATTGATTTCTCTTAAAAAATAGGAGAAACTTGATGTTCTCCAGTGTCGAGAGAAATTACCGGCCATACGTCATTTAGTTCCAGAGTTGTCCCAAGCTGAGATTAGACATATAGATGCCCATGGTTTATGCCATTTATTATTTATGCTTGAGATTACACATAATAGAGGATTGTTGACTGCCTTAGCCAAGAGATGGCACAGTGAGCATAACACTTTCCACCTGCCGACGGGTGAGATTAGTGTGACGCTTGAGGATGTCTATAGGATTTTGCACATCATGGTGACTGGCGAGCTAGTACAGTATGATTATCAGGATTGAGTTGGGACGGAGGCTTGCAGAGTCATGTTTGCTGATGAGAGCATTGGTAGAGGAGAGATCCGATGGGTAGATATGGTGATATACTACGAGACTCTTCCTGTTATTCTGGCTGGTTTGATTGGAGGATTCATATGTCCTGATAGGTGATCATGATGTTTTTCTGTTGGATGGGGTGAGGTTCTTCTAAGCATGATGCAACATTAGACACAATATGCTTGGGGTGTTTGCATGTTGGCACATTTATATCATGATCTTCACTACGTTGTGTATGATGAGAGTGCTAGTTTATCTACAGGATGTACTTTATTATAGATCTAGTGTTGGGAGTACATTGCTATTACACGGCCTATCCATCATAGAGTTCATGGAGAGAGGCAGCCATATGTTTATTTTTATGCAGGTATCCTTACTCAACATAAGTTGGGTAAGATGGAGTATTGGCATTGGGTGCTTGATTCTTTAGATAGCATTACTTGGAGACCATAAGTTGATTGTGAGCCATGGATGGATGATGCACAAACATTACCACTTATTATGTAGAGTAGATATCTTATTGGTCAGACACCTTTCATTGTTGAGCGACAGTTGATTGGTTAGATTTTGAGACAGTTTGGTATCATTCAGCCTATGCCTACTGGTGTGACGATATATACGTGGTGATACAGAGATAGGCATGATTGGGGACTGTCTTTGTCTTTTGAGATTTCTCATGCAGAGTTTATTACTACTCTAAGAGTGGCATATGATATGAGATTACACATTATGGATCCTGGGGTTACTGCAAAGTATGCTCAATATATATTAGCTCATCCATTTCCTCGGATTACGGATCCAATAGATCCTCCTCCTAGCTCAGGAGATGATGATGATGATTCAAATGATCCTGTTATTAGGAGATGGAGATGTAGACGAGAGATTAGAGCTATGCATGAGGCTGGGAGAGGTGGAGATGATGGTGGGGATGGAGGTGGTGGACCTGGATGGAGAGGACATTGATTGAGAGTCCGCGGAGGACCATTTGGACCGGCTGGCAGGATTGAGAGACCTTGTCCTATGGGTGGGAGAGATGTTGGACAGATTGGGAGGGATACTGGCAGGCTAGGGATGAGATCACCTAGAGGATTACCATTGATAGGAGGGAGGGTGACTGGAATAGATGGGGGTTGCAGGAGAGGTATTGATTTTGGACAGATTCAGTGAGATCCTAGAGTTATTGCAGCTCATGGTGGTGATGATGAGGATCCTGAGGATCATGTTCCCCTAATTAGATGACGGGTTCAAAGAGTTACTTAGACTAATATTCTAGTAGTTGGACAGGTTGGTGGGGAGGGGATTGGGGTTTATGCACCATAGCAGGTTGTACCAGTGCATGATATGCTAGATGTGGTTATACCAGAGCATGATGTGCCAGGGCATGATACTATTGATAGTCTAAGAGCACAGATTGATTAGATTTGAGCACAGATACAAACTCTTATGACCGAGAGAGACACAGCTGTTAGGAGACAGCAAGATACTCAGGGTCTTCTGGATCATATTCAGTAGGTTAGATAAGGTACTCTCTTAGTGGACACTGTTAGAACATTATTTCAAGCTGGGAAGGAGACTTCCTACTGGCGATGATGATATGAGGAGGCAGTTGTAGAGAGCCAGAGAGTAGGTACTTATCAGACCACCGTGTTGATGGACACTAGCAGTGGTGGGGTCATGGGACCTCCTTAGACTAGTGGTGAGCATGGGAGACAGGCATCTAGAGGATCTTCTCACCCATAGCCACAAAGACGGACAAAGTCAGGTGGTAGTGGTACAGGACAATCATGACTTGATTTGGAGCATTTTTATTGTTTATTTTATATCATTGTATACTTGGACTTTTATTGTTTCATGATGATCTATATGCAGACATGGATTCTATATGAGGATGCTTTTTATTATGCATGTTACTCTATTTGATGATGTTCTATATGCTTATATGCTTTGATTTTATGGATGCAATGATTAGATGAATAATGATATGATGATAATGACTTACATGATGCAAATGATAAATGCTTTTGATTTTTGATTTTACTTATCCTAGATGCAAATGAAAATTTCACTTAAATGATGTAAATGCAAATGATCTATATGAAAATGCAAATGAAATGATTGGTTAATGCTTACGATGATGTACATACAAATGATCTATATGAAATGTTTTTTTGTTTTTTTTTTAATTTTTAGCATGCAACTAAATGATAAATGGAATGATAATGCAAATAATACACTACATGATAAATGATATGTACCTTAATTGAATGAAATGCACTTAATTGAATGCAATTAATGCAATGATTTATATGGATTTACACATGAATGATTGATTTGTTTTTGATTTATATGTTATGCTTATAATGATTATGAATCTAAGTGAAAAAGATGCAACTAAATGATCTTTATGAAATGATAATGTAGATAATAATGATGATACTTTACATGGTTAATGAAATGCACTTAATTGATTGCAATTAATGCAATGATAAAATGCAGCTAAAATGAAATGGATAATGATTAAAAATGAATGCACCTACAATGATTAAATGCAAATTGTTTTTATTTGTCCAAGTATACTCAATCTTTATTTATGACCATTGATATGCTAATGAAATGATATGCTTATAATGCAGCTTACAAATGAATTCTTATAATGCAACTAAATAATGAGCTAATGAAATGATCTAACTAAAAATTGTACTACCATTCTTCATATGCTATCAGGTAACAGTGCTTGATTTCATCATTGAGCTTTAAATATTGTAAGAAAGTACAAGCAACTTGACATAATGATTCAAGATGACCTAAGTATTTCTTACATGGATTTTGATATAGCAAGTTAATACAAGCAACTTGATATAATGGATCAAGTTGACCTGAGTATTGCTTGCAGAACAGACAAGGAGTATCCCCTTTCATGCATGACTTGGAATGTCCTCCTTGATCTTTTGCCGATCATATCTTGAGACAAGTTCATACCATAGTAAGAGATAAACCACAAACAACAATCAAAGAAAATAATCATGCCCCACCATAGCTCCTCTAGTCATGGGCATCCTTGAGTTGCACAGAGTACATGATTAGCAATAAAATCAAGACATAAACACTGAATCTTGTATGTCATTCACATGTTCTTATGGTCATTAACTGATATAATCATCTTGATGAATGATCTTTGATAATCCTTTATAGCTTGCTAATTGATTCTTCGGTTTCTAAGTTTGACGATTCAGTTGTTGATGAGATGCCTTGATTTTCATTGCTTTGTTGCTTGTTATCTGTTTCAAAACCCTAGATGTTTTTGGTTTTTCTAATTTTTTCGAATGTTTTGGATTTTTTAAAGATTCAAAAGATCACCTTAGAAAAAGGAATTTGGAATTTTGTCCCCAGTGGAAACAAAAATTATTATGGATATATGAAATGATCAAGATCCAAACCATGACAGAATAGAAATGCAGATTGATATATGCTGATAAAATCTAAGACAATGACTACGACAAGTATGTCAAAAGGTTATAACTATTGGTAAGCTGCATATTTCTTGCTAATGGTTCAAAGCAATGGATGCAAAAGATGGAATCGATAAGCTAAGATAGATGGAAGCGATAAGTGTGAGAGGATGCAGTGGATAGGTGTGCAAAGTGATCTCATAGATGAAGGAACTTACTTTGTAGATAGCACCTGTTTACCAGGTTTTTACCATCTAAATTTATTGCATTTTTGTTAGATTTTATATGCTTTTTAATGAAAAAAAATTTTTCAAGACTTTATATGCTTTTTATTGATTTGTTTTTTTAGGACTTTATATGGTTTTTGTTGATTTTTTTTCAAGACTTTATATCTCAAGCATAGAATTTCTTGAGATGGATAGAATTGATAGGTTCATCAAACCAATCACCTTTTGGGGTAGATAATTTGTATGCTCTTGATCCATATGTTGCTACTATGACAAAAGGTCCTAGCTAATTTGGTTCAAATTTGCCCTTCTTTTCCCAATCTTGCTGATTTCTTGGATTTTCCCTTAGAACTATGTCTCCAATCTGGAAAATGCATGGCTTGACTTTGTGGTTATAGCTTCTGGCCATTCTTTTTTGATATACTTTTAAATGATCTGTTGCATTTTGGCGACGCTCCTAAATCAGTTCTAGTTCCTGGAGTTGATAGACTCTTTGTTCTTCTTCTAGTATAAGACCATGCAAGGATACTCATAGAGAAGGTATCTCTACTTCTATAGGTAATATAGCTTCTGATTCATAGACCAAACAATATGGAGTTACCCCTATTGGAGTGCGGACACTAGTTCAATATGCCCAAAGAGTAGGATTTAGCTGAATGTGCTAGTCTTTTCCAGCTTCATTGACTGTTTTCTTCAAGATTTTTAAAATAGTTTTGTTTGATACCTCAGCTTGACCATTACCTTGTGGATAATATGGAGTAGAGAACCTATGTTGGATATGAAACTTTTCACATAGCTCTTTTACATCTTGATTTTTGAATGGTCTTCCATTATTAGTGATAATGGTCATAGGAACTCCATAGCGACAAATTATATAATTTAAAATAAACGATGATATTTGTTTTCTTGTCACTATTGCTAAAGGCACTGCTTCAATCCACTTATTAAAATATTCAGTAGCAACCAAAATAAACTTATTTTCATTAGAAGATGAGGGATTGATCTTTCCTACCAAATCTAGGCCCCATTGTGAAAATGGTCATGATCCTATCATAGGATATAACTCTTGTGCTGGTGCATGAATTAGATTTCCATGAATTTGACATTGTTTACACTTTCTAGCATAGGTGAATGAATCTCTTTCCATAGTAGGCCAAAAGTAACCCATACGAATAAGTTTCTTAGCCAATGTAAAACCACTTGAGTGTGTACTGCAAATACCCACATGAATGTCATTAAGAACTCTCTTAGATTCATCTTTTTCCAGACATCTCAATAATGTACCATCTAAACCATGCCTATATAGGATATCAGCAATAATGGTATAGCGAGAGGACTGACGGATAAAGTTTCTTCATTGATTACGAGATAATTCCAAAGGAAGGATATGATCTTTCAAATATTGGTAGGTTTGACCATATAAGGATTGACTAGTTCCTGATATATGGCAAATTCGATAGGTATGCTGGGATTGAATGGTAGGGGTTAAGATATTTTCCACAAGAAATTTGTAATGTTGTTGATTCTCTTTATTTTGCAAGAGAGATGCTATTGTAGCCATTGCATCTACTGCTTTATTCTCATTTCTGGGAATCTGGGTGAATGTGATTTCTTTAAAATGTCCTTTAAATTCCTCCACTAGCTATTTTTATGGCATAACTTTATCATCGTTTACTTGATATTCATCATTTATTTGATTAATGACAAGTTGTGAATCACCATAGACATATAATTCCTTGACATTCCATTCAATGGCCATTTTGAGCCATATAACCAATGCTTCATACTATGCAGTATTATTGGTGCATGGAAATCAAAGTCTATATGATTTTGGAATTGTATGTCCTTGAGGTGTGATAAAAAAGATTCCTGCAACTAGTTCATATTGAGTATAAGAACCATCAAAGTACAATTCCCAAAAGTTTGTACTTACTGTCAAGATATCTGCATCAGGAAATTCAATGTGCAAAGGCATGTCATTTTGTAAAGGTGCATCAGCCAATTGATCAGCAATGATCTATCCCTTTATGGCTTTCTGGTCAACATATTCTATGTCAAATTCACTCAGTATCATAACCCATTTGGCTAGTCTCCCTGTTAATGTTGACTTGCTCAATAAATATTTGAGAGGATCTATCTTTGCTATTAGTTTTACAGAATGAATCAACATATAATGTCAAAGCTTCTGAGTTGCAAATACAACTGCTAGACATATCTTTTCAATTGATGAATAATTTAACTCATATCCAACAAGTGTTTTGTTGATATAATAAACTACTCTTTCTTTTCCTTCATCATCATGCTGAGCTAGGAGAGCGCCTAATGATACACTTGTTGCTGAGACATAGAGTAACAATGGTTTCCCTTTGGTTGGTGATATCAGTCTTGGGGGACTCATAAGATATTCTTTTATTTGCAAGGAAGCTTCTTCACATGTTATATCCCATTTGAATGGAACATTTTATGTAGAAGATGGGTAAATGGAAGACATCTACCAACCAATTGGGACACAAATCTCCTGATTGATTGCAACCTTCCTTGTAAAGATCACAATTGACTTATGTTCTTAGGGGATTCCATCTCCATGATAGCTTTAACTTTCCCAGGATCAACTTCAATGCCATGAGCTGATATAATGTACCCAAGGAGCTTTCGAGAGGTTACCCCGAATGCACATTTCTTTGGATTTAATCTCAATTGATATCTTTCCAACCTATCAAAAATCTTTCTTAAAATGTTCAAATGTTCTTTTCTTGTGTGAGATTTTGCAAGTATGTCATCGACATAATCTTCGATAAATGTATGCATCATATCATGGAAAATTGTCATCATAGCCCTTTGATAAGTCGCTCCTGCATTATTAAGCCCAAATGGCATAACATTTTAGTAGTATGTTCCCCATGCACAGGTGAAAGTTATCTTCTCTTGATCTTCAGGTGCGATTCTTATTTGATTATATCCTAAGAAGCCATCCACTAATGAAAACATCTCATGTCCTGCCGATAAGTCCACTATGATATCGATGTTGGGTAGTGGGAAATCATCTTTTGGACATGCTTTATTCAGATCTCTAAAATCTGTACAAACCCTTATGCTTTTATCTGGTTTTGATACTGGTACAATACTTGAAACCCATTTTGGATAAGCCATTGGTCTTATGAGACCCACTTCTAATAGTTTCTCGAGCTCAGTTTTTACAAGGAGAGCAATATGTGGGTGCATCTTTCTTAGCTTTTGTTTAACATATTTTTCTCTTAAATCCACATTAAGATGATGCATGATAAGATCTGGGTTAAGTCCTAGCATATCTGCATAAGACCAAGCAAAATTTATTTGTCTTTGCTTAAAGAATTCCATGTATTCTTTCCTCTCTCTTTCTGATAATGAGGTAGCAAAATGAAGTACTTTAGGATCCTTTGATGTATCAATGTTTACTGCTTCTGTTGGTTCTATCAGGATAGCAGATCTCTCTTGAAAATATGCATGAAAAATGTCAAACTTTCCATCTTCTGGCACCTCAAGGAGGTTTTCACCATCAGATACACCCTTTATTTTCTCTTTTGATTGATCTAATGTTGCCATGAGATGGTTTTCAATAATAGATCTCTTTCCTTGTTTTATTTCACTTTTGCGACTGAAAAATTTGGCATTTTCCTAACTATGAGAAACATCACTTGATTCTGTAGTGGAAGATATCTTAGGTGGGATGGGTTCAATAGCATTAAGGTACACAACTAAGTCAAGATCATTGGAAAAGACATTTAGTTTGGGGTTATCTAAATTATCCCAATCAATTAGTTCAGGATGAAGAAGGGGTAAATCATAATCACTGTCATCATTAGGTGTTTCAATGTTCATGACATAATGATCATAATTTAGCATAGAATAGGTATTGTCATAGATTGAATGTTTTTGAGAATTTTCTTTCTCAAGCATTTCTGAATTAGTCTTAACAAGATTAATATTAGCATTTTGTAGTTCACACTCAAGTGGTTCTTCAATTGACGTTTGTCCCGTAAATGAATGGATTATATCAACACACACGTCTTTGGTACTGCAAATTTCTTCTTGATTGACTTCATTTGCATTTTGAAGTTGATAGACTTGTGTACATGATAAAGAGGATTCTTTTAATAGATTTTGTCTCCTTTCAAACTCAGCTTCTTCTGGACTAATAGTTAATCCAACTTGACTATCTCTTATTTCTTCTATGGTTCTTGCATATCTGATCCTTGTTTGCGCTTCTTGTGACATTGTGTCATTGTTTTTGTCATTCTCTTTTCTTTTTGCATACGCCTCTTTTCTCTAAATTTTGAGTTTCTCTTGTCTTCTTTCTAATTTTATCTTTTGTTCTGTAATAGACAAGTCTTACTTTGTAATAGCTACTTGATCTTCATTGTGTTTTTTATTTGATGTAGTAGATAAGGCATCTGGTTCCCATTCATACTCATTGGAATCTATTTCTAAATCCTGATCTAAGATCACTCCACTATACCATACTGGAATATCATATGGTGCAAAAAGTTCTTTGATTTCTGTCATCCTATTTTTACTGCTTCTGGAATATCTTTTTTAGATTTTTCTTTTGTTTATATTTTTAGGACTTGCTGACAAGATTTTTCTTCCTCTTTGCTGGTAGTCTCCTATTCTTTCTTTTCATGTTCTTCTTGCTTCTTTTGCTTACTAGTTACTGTTTCGGCCACTTGATGTAGCTTTTCTTGTCAATTGTCTCCTTTAGAGATTGATTTCTTTCTCCATTTTTGTTGTTGAGTATTGTGTTGCTTTTGATTAGACTTTAGGTATCCCAAAAAGGATTTATCCTCTGTGGATTGTGAGTGCGGACAAATAGGTTCTGAAATACCTTGATGTTGCTTGCCAATTGGTCCTTTTCCTTCATATCCCATCTTTTGCATGATTTCATATACTTTGCCATATTGTTTTATGGGAATATTGACTTCTGCTGTTGTTGCTATAGTTTTATCTTCATCTTTGTATAACCAACCAAGAATGTCTTTGTCTTCATTTTCCTCTTCAAGGGTTCCAACACTAACAAAGGTTCCTTTAAACATATGTTTTGATTTGCTTGATATCTATGATTGAATATCTGTAGGTTTTCCATATGAATTAGGGGACAGTGGAAAATTTTTCAAAGAATAATTTCCCATTCCTTCATCATTTAACTTGAGCTTTTCTTCAAAAGTTTCCCATAAATTTGCTTGAACTTCTTTAGTAGGATATACTAATTCTCTGTTATGTGGAACTCTTGTATCTTGTGTTGGCTTCAAATTATTGTAATATTGACTAGAATCTGCAATTATAGTGATCTCTTGCCCTTCATGAGGAAATTTTACACATTGATGATATGTAGAAGGAACTACTTGTATCTTGTGAATCCAAGGTCTTCCCAGAAGAATGTTGTAGGAGAGATTCAAGTCTAAAACTTGACACAATGTATCCTTTTCCATGGGTCCTATCTTTATTGGTAGCACAATAGTTCCTTTAGAAGAATGTTCTGCTTCATCATAAGCCTTAAAGGTTATTTTCTTTTTCAGATCCACTGCATTCTCTGAATATCCCAAAGCTTTTATCAAACTTAATGCACAAATATTTAAGCTAGCTCCTCCATCTATGAGTACACATTTGACACAAGTTTTATTAATGGAGACTTCAACATATAAAGGAGCATTGTGAGGATGTTGTAAGGATGTGTCATCATTTTTAGAAAATGATAAGCAATGAGGGGCTATAAGATGTCCTACCATGTTTTGGAACTAATCTATATCCAAATCTTTTGAAACCGTTGTTTCCACTAAAGCTTTCTCCAAAATTTCCTTATGCATAGGTGAAATCTTGAGCATTTCTAGAATTGATATTTGAGCAGGTATTCATTGTAATTGCTCTACTAAATTGTATTGTTGTGATGTGGATGTTGAGTCTTTTGCTATACCTAGAAAGGTAACCTTTTCTTTTCTTCTCATGATAATGTTAATTGGTTCTGAAGATTGATTTTCGTTAACAATGATCACATTTACTACATCATCGTATGTATAAGTGTAATTTACTTTGGTTTTTCCTTTGTCATTTTCCAATTGGGATGATTCACCTTTATCATAGTTTGGAAGCAGAGTTTTAAAAGCCAAGTGTGATTCATTTGTCTTATGGCTATCCACTGTAATGGTTCCATTATCAATTAGATCTTGTATAATGTGTTTCAATCTTTGACAATCATTTGTTAGGTGTCCTTTATTTCAATGATAATTGCAAAAATGATTATCATTCCACCAATTTGGCTTGACTAGTGGTTCATAAATTCTTTCTTCTGGTAAAACAATCAATTTGTTAGCAAACAAAGTTTTAGAGTTGATTCTTAGATTCTCCAATATTTGTAAATTTTCTCTAAGGATTAGAGAAAAAGGACTTGGCTTTATTGTTTTCTAGATTGTTGTTGCTTGGGATTTGACTTGATAGATTGAAAATTGGTTGTTGTTGTTTCACAGTATTGTTATCATCATTTCCTTCATTACTGACATTCCTATTCTTTGACCAGAACCTGGGTTTGTCATTGTTGTTGTTGTTGTATGAATTATTGTAAAGTTTTAGTTCTCCTTTCTTTACCATTGCATTCTCTATTTTCAGACCTTTCGATCATTTTGGCAAAAGAGGGAGGACATTGCATCCTTAGTCAATAACTCATTTCACTGATAAGATTATCAATGAATATGTCCATTTTTTTTTATCAGGTACATCCTGGGGATACCTATTAAACATGTGTTTCCATCGTTGTAAAAGATCATAAAGGATTCACCATTCTTTTGTTTAACATTGCAAAAATCTAGCATTGTTATTTCATTCCTTATATTGTAGGAATATTGTGAAATAAATCTATTTACAAGTTCTTCAAAGGATTTGATTCCAGATGGCAATCTTGAAAACCACTCTATTGATTGTCCATTTAAACTCCTAGGAAAAAGACTCATAAAGTAAGTTTCATCGTGAGAAAATTCCATGCTCATAGTACAAAACTCCCTAATGTGATCTTGAGGATCAGATCTTCCATCGTATTTGTCATATTTAGGAATCTCACAATGTTGCGGAAATGGTATCATATTTAACTTTTTATCAAAGGGATATGTGCATATCTCTTCTAATGAATACTTCTTGGAACTTGTCCCATTTTGCATGTCTTGTATCTGCTATTATAGAGTTTGTATTTGTCGAGTAAGGTTTGATAATGGATTATCCACATTGTTTCTTTTATCATTGCGTTCTTTTCTTTTGTCATCCCTTTCTTTCCTTGTTTCTCCATTACTTTCTTTGTTCACATCTTCACTATTTTGCTCATCTATGTTTTGGGTGTTACTTGTTTCCACATCTTGTTTTAAGATTTCTATGTTAAAGTCTTTTGGTAGTTTAGCTCCAAATTTTGCCAACATCAAGAGGTATTTCTCTTTTTGTTTTGCCAATAATTTTTTCATTAGCCTATCAAATTTGAAATCTTGTTCAAGGTCTTTAATGGTGCTATTGACTGCTGTAGACGTATAAAAATGACCATATTCCTAAATAAATATTTTATGTTCATTTTCCTATTTCATTAAATCCAATTTAATTAAATTATCCACATTCTTCTATTTTATTAAGTAAATTACTCAATAAAATTCACTATACCCATTTAATGAATAATTCATTTTATTCAATTAAATCCCCCTAGCCACTTTTAATTAAATTCAAATTTAATTAAATAGTTATCCTAAATTGAATAAATCTAATTTATTTAATTTCTCCAAATTGCAACCAAATTGAATTAAATCATTAAATCAATTAAATCCTATTATCTTCCCATCCACTTGCAAAATCCTAAACCCCTTTCTAATCCCTTCTAGAATCCTCTAATTGCTTCTAATTAACCTAACCCCTCCTCTAAACTTTGTCACATCCCTAAGCAAAGGGAAGTCACTTCTCAAACCTCAAAAGTCTCCAATAACCATTAAAGGATTTCAACCTTCAACCACTAAAAGTCTCAAAGTCTTGGATAACCTTTGAAAGCTTCCAACCTTCAACCACTTAATCCACAAAGTCTCCAATAACCATTAATGGTTAACTCAAACCCTCCTACATGGTTAAAACATTTGTTTTGACTCAACCTCTACCCAACCCAAGGGTCTCATCAGACCTTTAATGCTTTGACCATGATTATCTCTTAATCATTTGCACAAAGGTTTATCCTTGGATTAACTCCTAATCTAGTGGGTAAACCTAATTTAGACTTGACCCTTAGCCTTTAGATAACCATGAGGTCTTCTCAGGCCTTTAATGCCTCCAACCTCTTCTTTCAACCCAACTCTATGTGGACATTTGTCATCATTTCATTGGTGCCAATTGTGCACATGGATCCCCAACTTTCAAACTTGGCCCTTGATTAAACCATTCAATCTTGACCATCCATTGCCCTGTTTGTGCTATAAATAGAGCTCTCATTCCTCCATTTTTAACAATCATCTTTCAAATTTGAGGCATCACACTTATGCTCAAATTCTTTCAAGCTTTCATATCATTTTTATGCTCCTCATTTAGCCTCTTTTTAAATCAAGAAGTAGACTAAATATGCATGTTTAGAGTAATTTATTTATCATTTTAGTTCAATCATAGACTAAATATAGTATGCTAGGATAGTATTCATACTAACCTCGTCATCTTATCATCTAGTATATTGCATTTTTAGCATCATACATAGCTTAATATCTATTTCATACTAAATTTAGCAAAAGCATCTTTCGTTCTCATATTTGCCATCCCTAAACCATTTTGCTCAGTAATCTGAGAGCAAAAACATTGGTTTGAGGGACATTATGAGATAGAGAACCATGGGACCCTCGTTGGGAAGCTGAGTAATATTACGTTACTCCATAGCTTGCACCAAGAAGTCCTGTGTGTGTGTGTGGACTAGTATTTAACTAAATTTTCACATTTTAAGTTTTATTCGTCCACTTTTCCACCATATATTTCTAGCGCCCACCGTGGGGCCCGACCCCAAATAACAAATCGGTTTTTCAAATTGATCAGTTTTGTAGGTCCGCAGGAAACAAGAATTGGTGCGTAAGAAACATTCCATAGCGCATCTGCCTAATAGTCTAGCGCTTCTAGCCTACTGTTTAGCGCGTGGGCTGTATTCTTTAGCGCATGAAGACCTTTTCTTAGCGCATGATTTTGTTTTAAAATTTTTTCCTGTAGGTCTTGACGTGGGTGAATCACAGAGCAGCGCATTCAACAGCCAGAATAGCGCATACGATCCCTAGTTCAATGCTTATAACCCATAATACAGCGCGTGCAACCCAAACATTAGCGCATCATATTTAAAATTACCTACAGAGTCAGGGCAGAAAAGAAAAAACACAAAGTAGTGCTTCCAACACCCAGAGTAGAGCACCCAGGGAATAGAGTAGCGCATTTATCATAAAGTTTAGCGCATAGAATGTATATTGTAGCGCGTACAGTTTGTTCTATAGCGCATCACAGATAGAGAAAAACAAAAACAAAATTTTTTTTATTGTAACCGAATTGGAATTTTAGACTTGTAGAAGTCCTCCAAATCATCTAACATTTTATTTCTTTTGTTTGCTTGCAAGATGCTAACAGTTTCTTATAGGTAAAGCGAGGAATTTTATGTTAAAAACGATTTTTTTTGTTGACATCCAAATCGAAAATTTGCTTTGTTGACTATTTCCTTTTTATAGATCAGAAAATCTTTCTTTTAAGATTAAAAAGAACATCATGTTTTTGTGGAGCAACATCTCTACATAGGTTAACAAATCACTGAATTGGAGGTTTAAAAAGAATTTTTGATTGCTTTGTCTTGAAAGTGGAAGGAATATGCTCTCCTCTTCACTGGGTGATCAAAAATCTAGACCACTCTTACTGCTTTCAGTAATTCAAGCATTAAAAGCTTTAGTAGGCCTGCCTTCCCGAAGAGTTGCAATCAACTCTTAAAGCTGTTTATGGCTGATGTGAAGGGAACGACTTTGATGCCAAGAATTCCAACCCACTATAATCAAATATGGAAAGTGACGAAATTCCTTTTCAACGTTTGCACGCAGTGATTAGCCTTCCCCCAGTATCCTCGAGATACGTAAAGCCTTTGTTCTAAAGGTTGGGAAGCCTCTTGAGGGAGTTTATCACTAACGGCCGAACGGGAAGCCTGATTACAAACCCTAGAATTAGAAACTTTGAACCGAGTCAGTAACCAAACATTTGTAATATCATAGTGCAAGGGTGGGGAAGAATCCACCCCCAAGATTACTCACCATATATCTCCCAAGATAACTACTCAACTGTGAAGCAATTCACTTTGGGTTAACTTCTGGCAAAAGACAAAAAAATGGGCGCCCTCTAGGGGGTGACACGGCTGTTTGAGTTGACGGAGTATCAAGACTAGTGGGCTATGATGTTATTTATGACTCTTAACTAAAGAGTCTGTCTGAAGTGTATTACTTGTATCTAAACCTGTTAAAACATTGGGGATTTGAACACATCCTCGCAGAACATACACTTTCTGTTAGATTAGGCGAAATGATTATACTTTGTGTGCCGTGCTTACATTTGTTATTTCAGAAAATCATCCACACTTGAAAATTTCTCAACAAAATTCAAAATCCTCAAAAAAATCACCCAAACGGAAAAATCAGGGCAGTCTAGCACATAAGAGCAACATCTTAGCACATGGAACACTTCTATTAGCGCATCCAAACCTCAAATTAGCGCATGCAGTTAAAACAGTAGCGTTTTATCATCAGGCAAAACAGTATACAATCCTTTAGCGCATTCGAAACACAGTCTGACGTGTGGCAGCAACATTTTAGTGCATAGGTGCCTATAATTAGCGCATAAAGCAAAACAGTTAGCACGTATCAGGCCTAGTATAGTGCATAGCTTTTACGAACAAATTCCACAACATTTTCAACAGTCCTAATTTTAGTGCATGACAACAACATCTTAGCACGTGGCATAGATACATTAGCGCATTCACTCAAACAGTTAGCGCATAGATTTTATACTAGTTAAACAAAAATTTTCAGAGAGTTCAAACTTTAGCGCGTGTCTAGGGGTAGCTTAGCGCATGTGTTTAGGCTTTTAGTGCATTTGGTAAATTCAGTAGCGCATGTAAACTCTATTCTAGCGCATGATCCAAGGCCGAAAAACAAAGAGTTAAAACTGGAAAAATTTTGAAAATTTCAAAAACATTTTAGAAGCCTTTTTCATCAAAAAACCAATTTTCATCAAACCAGAGTGACAAAAACAAACCATTAAAAAATTTTCTCAAGCTAAATTTGTGTCAAACAAAGTTGTCAGAATCTAAAACGAATTGAGCAATAGAGGATGTCTCTCCTATCATAATCTAGAAAATTTTCATCATCAGTATCAATAAAATCCTTTACCATCTTACGGATTTTTATCTCAAAAGCACTTGTCTAAAATTCTCAAATTGTCAAATCTAGTTTCCAGATCGGGAAACTTTTTATCCATATCATTTGGCATGCTTTGTCGTGAAGGGGCATCTAAACCTTCATTCTGATAAAGTAAGATTTGAAATTTTTAAAACAAGAATCAACTGAATCCAAACAAATCAAAGGAAATCATTGATCACTCATGCATGACTAATCCCCTTATTCTGAGAAGAAAGAACCTCTATCGTAACATCATGTTGAAGAAACAACAACCTAGCTTTTCCAAATTCATCAAGAGAAATAAGTTTTTATACATCAATCGTCAACTCTTCAAATCTCATCGGGTATTTCTTCATCACGTCAAACGTTATATCCAAAACAAATCTAGCGAATTTGACAAAGAACCCCTAAAAACAAGAGCATACTGTCAAAAGTCTGCTTTTAATCAAAAGATAAACCGTGGAGGAAAGATCAATCCAGCATTCTTGCCCGACGAGTGCATCACGTATAACACATCTCGGCCAGAACCCTCAACGCCCGAGCGACACATCGAAGAGGACTTTGTTCCTTTCATCACTGAAAGTTTCTATTAAAATGCCTGTCACTCGCTTTCAAAGAAACAAACAAAGTGAGACACACGCAGAATCAAGTATGAATCACAGACTATCAAACCCTTTTGAAGTGCCACACTCAGAAGAGCTTGAAATTACTGACGCAATTCTGCAGGAATGTCAAGAAAATCCTTCATTCCAAAAACTCATCAAAAAACTCATAGAAAATGACAAAGAAAAATATCTACTCATGCTTACGAGTAAAGGTACTATATCAACACATCTGGCAACTCAGCCCATCACAAAATTTGATGGTACCTTCATCCAATTGGGTACTCTAGCACATGAATCAGAAGATAAGGACGTTCTTAGCTGGCTATACAAAGATGAAGAAGAAGATAATAGAGCAGCCGCTCTGGACATTGTTCTACCAATGCACCTGTATGGAAAAGGCTACTTAATCATGAAGCAAATGGGATATGGCAGTAAAGGACCTATTGAGAAACACAAAGAAGGAGTCACTGAACCTATAGATTTTCCTTCACAACCTAGTAGAAATAAAGTAGGATTAGGTTCTAAATTCACTTTCCTATTGAAACGGCCACCACACACAAATGCAAAACCTCAATGGAAGGAAAAGAAGAAGTACAAGGAAGAATCCTGGTAGAAAGCACTCTTTGAATCAGCAGAAACAATCTGCAAGGCACACGAATGTCAAAATTAGAAGTTGCATCAGGGAAAGCTTTTAAATCATAAGAAGGCCATATCTGCAGTAGTGGCTCATATTCACACACCAATGGCTCAAGAACAAATCATGTCATCACAAGAAACCGTCAATCCTCCCTGAGGAAGAACAATCTATGAACAAATCCAGACCGTGGAAGATGGATCAGATACAGAATCAACATAGACTATCAAAATAGTATCCATCATCAAAGATTTGTTTTCACCATACAACATACCTATTTGCAGCACAGATAGAATTTGGGATGATGCCTATGAGACAGATTCAAATGAATATGAATGGGGTACCTGCTCCGATGCTGCTACAAATATTCCAGATGATACTGATTTCATATCCATTTCTCAAGACGAACATAACACAGAAGATAGACCTCTTGAATTTGGACCACAACATATCTATGACATTCAGGAAAGCGAACAAAAATATTATGAACAAGTCTATGTAGAAGATGATACCATCGAAGACCTCGATGAAACCCTAGACTTCTTTAAACCCAAGACCCATCATGATGACAACTCTATCCTAACACTTACAGTAGCCGAACTTGACCTGCCCAACGATTCTTTACCGCTTGTCTTCCCCAATCTCATCGACTGGAATGAACCTGAAACTCATGATATACCAATTTTCCCAGATGATGCATCTATTATCCATTACCTATGTATCGTAAATCCTGAAACAGGCTCTACCAGTGAACAAAATAATGATATCTATCAATCAGGGAGTGCCAAGTCTTTCAGTCACAAAAATGAATCAAATAAAGAATCTGATGCTGAAAACTAGTCAATGGCAGCTCTAGATCCCAAAAAAGTAAAAATAAAGGACGCATCTGAGGGTGAAAACCTTTTTAAGGCACCTAACGATGGAAGACTTGACACTCTTCCTGAACATTTTCATGAGCGATCACCCATATTGATTGAGCCCACTCAATCAATCAACATTGGTACCACAGAAGCAGCCAGAAACATTCACCTTGCAGAATCTCTAACAGAAGAAGAAAGATCAGCATTCATCATCTTCTTTAAAGGACATCAAATTAACTTTGCTTGGTCATATATTGATATGCTCGAAGTTGATCCACACTTAATCATGCATCACTTGTCCATCTCTACAGGAGTCAAGCCAGTCAAGCAAAAGCTACGAAAGATGAATCCACAAGTGGCACTCATGGTCAAAACTGAATTGAATAAATTATTAGATGTTGGATTCATCTGACCTATTGACTATGCAGAATGGATTTCCAACATTGTTCCAGTGTCAAAACCAGATGGTAGTATCAGAATATGCACTGACTTCAGGGATGTCAACAAAGTTTGTCCAAAAGATGATTTTCCTCTGCCAAGTATCGATATAATTGTAGATCTCATAGCAGGCCATGCAATGCTCTCATTAATGGATGGTTTCTCAGGCTATAATCAAATCAAAATAGCTCCTGAAGATCAAGAGAAAACAACATTCACCTGTCCTTGGGGAACGTACTATTGGAATGTTATGCCTTTTGGCTTAAAGAATGCGGGAGCCACTTATCAAAGAGCAATGACAACCATATTCCATGATATGATGCACACATTTATGGAAGACTGTGGATGATTTACTAGCAAAATCCTTTACTAGAGCTGAACATCTCGGCATCCTAACAAAGATCTTTGATCGATTGCAGAAATTCCAAGTCTGACTCAACCCTAAGAAATGTGTCTTCAGGGTTACATCAGGCAAGTTACTAGGCTACATAGTCTTAGCTAAAGGTATTGAAGTTGATCCAGCAAAGGTACAAGCCATCATGGACATGCCCCCACCAAAGAATATCAGTCAACTTAGATCTCTACAAGGATGACTTCAATCAATCAGGCGATTCATCGCTCAACTAGCAGATAAAAGTCTGCCATTTAACCACTTGCTACACAAAAATGTACCATTCAGATGGGAGACTAAGTGTGCAAAATCTTTTAACCAAATTAAACAGTACCTGATGAATCCACCGGTTCTAGTACCACCAGTTGCAGGAAAGCCTCTTATCCTATATATCTCAACAACAGATATTTCACTGGGGGCACTATTGGCACAAGAAGATCAACAAGGAAAGGAACGCACCATATATTACATCAGTCAAACATTGAATGGCTATGAGCTCAACTATACATTCATTGAAAAGGCTTGCTTAATAGTGGATTTTGCATCTCAGAAGTTTTGACATTATATGCTAGCACACACTATAAAGCTAGTGGCGAAAATTGATCCTCTCAAGTATCTACTCAGCAAGGCAGCTCTCACAGGCCGATTGGCTAAATGGGTTATGATTCTTAGTGAATTTGACATCCATTACACAGAAAGATGAGCCATCAAAGGACAAGCAATTGCAGATCAACTGGCTGAAGCACCGCTACCAGGGAAACAAACCATGGAGATCAAATTTCCAGACAGGGACGTTCTTGCTCTTTCCTCCAAACAATGGACCCTATACTTTGATGGATCCTATACACAACATGGTTTAGGGGCCAGCATTCTATTCATCACTCCTGAAGGACACACTATGCCATGATCATATAGACTTATGTTCCCATGTACAAATAATGTGGCTGAATATGAAGCATTGGTCATAGGCATCAAAATGGCCGTCAAATGGAAAATCACAGAGTTAAAAGTCTATGGAGACTCACAACTAGTCATCAATCAAATCAACAACAACTATCAGACAAAGGACGACAAGCTACTACCCTACAAACGCATGGTGGATGACTTCAAACAGTATTTTGTGCACATCACCTTTGAACAAATACCAAGGTTGAACAACAAAGCAGCCGATGCAATGGCTACGATCACTTCATTACTACAAATTCTAGAACAACAGAGTCGTTATGAGTTCCTGGTAGAGCAACTGTTCTCCCCCACCTATGACCACTCTGAATCCCAAGTTATCTATGCCTTGACTGGTTCAGATTCTCCATTATATGGACCAATATACGACTACCTCAAGCATAATATCTTACCCATTGACCAATCCCGTAACCAAAAATGTAACTTTATCCAACAAGCTGCCCGTTACACCCTTACTGCTGATACCTTATATCGTAGAGGTCTAGATGGTACTCTTCTTCATTATCTTGATCGTAATGATTCCGATTTAGCTTTACACGAGCTTCATGAATGTATTTGTGGCACACATTCAAGTGGCACTACTCTTGCTAAAAAGCTTCTACGAATGGGATACTACTAGCCTACAATGGAGAAAGACTCATATCATTTTGCCAAGAAATGTCCTAAATGCCAGATCCATGGCAATCTGATACATGCACCAGCACAGGAACTGCAACCACTCACAACATCCTGGCCCTTTTGTCAGTGGGGACTAGACCTAGTTGGAAAAATACATCCTTCATCTTCAAATGGACATAAGTTCATTATAACTACAATAGAATACTTTACCAAATGGATAGAAGCAGTTCCCATGACCATAGTGACCGGGAAACAAATTGCCTCTTTTATCCTAAATTATCTGATCTGCAGATATGGTATTCCAAGTTCAATCGTCACAGATAATGGACGACCCTTCAAAAACCAAGATGTACAAGAACTATGTGAAAAATTCAAAATCCAACATTGGTTTTCTACACCATACTACCCATAGGGAAATGGTCAAGTAGAAGCATCTAACAAGACAATCCAAAAAATCCTCAAGAAAATAGTGAATGATGTAGGCAAAGATTGGCACGTACAACTCAATCCAGCACTTTGGGCATACAGGACTAGCATTCACACACCTACAGGAGCAACACCATATTCATTGGTATATGGATCAGAGGCTATTTTACCTTTGGAGGTAGAAATTCCATCTCTTAGAGTCTCATTGAAAGGTTTAATCCCCGATGAAGAGTATCAAGTTAACCGACTGCAAGAACTAGAACTATTAGATGAAAGATGCCAACATGCTTATACTCATCTCAAAGCATATCAGCAACACATGTGCAGGAGCTACAATCACAAGGTCATTCCTCGCAACTTCAAGGTTGGTGATCTAGTCCTCAAAGAAAATCCAAGAAATCAGCAAGATAGAGAAAAAAAAGGGAAATTTGAACCTAACTGGTTGGGTCCCTATGTCATCATATCAGTCTATGGATCAGGTGCCTATCAGCTAACAAATTCTGAAGGAAATGTGCTCGATGATCCAACTAACAACATTCATCTGAAGAAGTACTATACTTAAGGTAGCCTAGTGCATGGAAAAAGCCAAAAACAAACAAAAAAATTAAAAAAAATCTAGAAAAAGCAAAAATACAAAGTACAATAAAAACAAATGGTGAAAACCTGGTAAACAGGCGCCCTTGTGAAAGAATGGCTCCTTTATCTATATCCATGCCATTTTATCCATCAAAACCCTATCGGCCATCGCCCGACACTTGGCATATATCCATTCAGGACATACTTAGCGTAGTCACTATCCTGAGTTATCCATCTGTATCTATTCTCATACCGCATTCCACCATGGCTTGGAAATCACTGTACATAATCATATCTAGAGGTACACTCAACTAGGGGCATTAAATTGTTCAAACACTTGCAAACATTCAAGACATTGCAAACATTCAAGACATTCCAACTATTGCACAAATCAGAAACATGACATCCAACAAACACAACTACGCTTCATTGCAACAACCAAAACAAAAACAATACACAAGAATCTCAAGGATGGATGATTTTCTGAAGTACTAAATGTTGCATTATCTCATAAAAGTCTTGATTATTTTGCATTTTGAACTTTTTAAATTGTTGGAATCTTCTCCTTATCTCATAAAAAGCTTCAAAGCTAGAGATCATGAGGAACTTCCAATATTTTCTTAGTCTTCTGTCTGGGAGGTGATCACTTGTACTGTGTGAATATTTGCCTCGAGACGTGATACATTACATATCACTAAAGGCCTAATTCCATTTCATGCATATAAATGATCTACTCTTGTCTGTTTACGCAATACGCACTCAAGTCATCCTGGTTCAATTATACCTTGACGCTTGTGCTATCTTGCAAAATCAAATATCATGTAAATTTTACTCAGGTCATTATTGTTCAATTATACCATTATGCTTGTATAAAATTTCAACATATCCAAAAATCAATAAATGCTCCATGATGATATTTACAAAGAAAGCAAACAAATGGTTATATCGGATGGCAAATACAGAATGAGACATGCTCCAAAAACAATTCGTTGCATATCATTTTACAATTAGCTGCACATCATTTTACAAATAGTTGCACATCATTTTACAATTAGTTGCAGATCATTCTTACATCATTCATTACCTATCATTTTACATCATTATTACATCATTCTACATCATATCATATTACAATTAGTTGCATATCAAAACATACATCTCATTTTCAAGATACATTTCACAGCATATAAAAGCATACATCTTACATCACACATTACATCATCTATGAAAACATTACATCATCATATGGAAAAGGAAGTCACTCACAAAACATGCATCCATATACATATCACATGATCAAAAATGGTGCCATCCATATATATATCTCAAAAATGATCCAAATGTACAAAATATGTCAAAACTGTGTCCAGTACAACGAATACAATGCTCAAAAATACAACAGAGACCATGTCTCTCAAGTATGACTATCCCCTGATGGAGATGGTCTCGCTCCAGATGCACCTGCCCTTGGATCTCCAAGAGGGTCCTATCTCAGTGGCCCCGTCACACCTCGACTCTCAGATCATGTCCCAGTAGTTCAAAATCGACTCGATCTCGACTGTGCAAAGCTCTCCACTCACCGATCTCTGGGTACTACAGCCTCATAATGCCGCCTATAATACTCTACCTCCTGCACTCTCTGCGTCAGCTCTCTAAGGGTGTCTCTCAATGGACCACCCGCTGCTACTCTCTGCACACTCGCCAACGTCTCCTCCGCTTGTCCTCGCCGCTCTATCTCAGTATCTCTCTCAGTGGTCAACTAAGAAATCTGCCGTTGATAAGTCAAATTCTGTGCCTACAGCTGCTGAATGGTAATCTGCAAGGTCTTGATCTGTGCATCCTCCACATGACCTGGCACTCGAACCCACAGCAGTACCTGTGCTGGAGGCACCCCTCCCACTCGCCCTATCTTTGGTACTGGAGGTGGGAGTATATCTACCCTCCTCCTCTGTGCTGGTCTACTCAGCTCCTCCTCACCCCCCACTGCAGCTAGCACCTCCGTCACTCTCCCCTCTTTCCCGGCTCCAATAGTCAATCCTCCTCTCCCCCTCTCAATCCTCCCCTGTCGTACCGCTCTCTCCACACCTCTACTTCCCTACCTCCCTCTAGCTCCTCTATCTCCTCCATCCTCCCCATCATCTCCATCATCTCCCCCGTCTCCCTCCTCTCCATCTAAGTCAAACGCTGGTGTCATCTCCTCCGGATCTGAGATCCTCGCCACTGCTCGTGCAGCAAACAAATGGGTGAACTCATCTGTCATGCCTGCATCCTATATCTCTGGGGCATAGTCCCAGATCTGTCTAGCCAACCCTGTAAACTCCTCTATAGCCACCGCACTCTCAATAGTAGGCCCCCAATCTGCAACATCCTGCTATCGCCGTGCATATAAACATGCTCCCTGAGGAATCCCCTACTGCCGCCTGAACTGCCGCAAAACTTGGGTCACCACAAACCGCTCAATGACGAACGGGGTCCTCCCAATCAGATACCTCGTCATAAATACAAAGGGCATCTCCACCCCATCCTCCGCCCACACCTCGCAACCTGTATATGGTCTCCAGGTGACCGTATCTATGTCGTCAAAAACCCTCCTCCAATGCTCTAGTTTGTCCAGCTTACGCTGGACAACTAGACCTCTATATTCGTAGGCATATGCTACACCTACGGGCCTGTCTCTATCTGCCAGTGGCCTCACTGCTGGAATGTGCTCCCAACACCATACCTGTAATAGGGTCACGCCAGCTGACAAACTGCCGTACCCGAGGTATACTACCTCATCCAGACTCCTGTATAAATGAGCCAACATAGCTGACCCCCATGCAAATCTCTGGCCCTGTGTGACCATCTGCTCCAAAACTAGCCCCCATCCCACTGAAAATCCCTTTGACCTGCGATCAGGACAAAGGAATCCCCCAATGAGTCTTGCTAGTACAGATGGCAATGGTGCATAATCCAAATCCAAAAACTCCTGCCAGGGGATCTCATAACCACAAATAGTATCATCATGAAATATGCGGCGCAGTGCCTCTGTACCACCCTCCTCTGACTGCTCATAGGGAAGTAGTGCCCCTACTATAGGAATCCACAAAATTTGATAGCAATCCTCCGGTGTCACTGTCATCTCTCTAGTGGCAAAATGAAAGGTGTTTGTGTCACTATGCCACCTCTCTACCAACGCTGTCAAAAGCCCCTGGTTCATAGTGAACCGAGGCATATCTAGAAGAGAGGTCAATCCACATCTCTCTATAATGTCCAAATCTGCCTGTGACAATCTCGGTATCAACGTCCATGGTTACGAGAATCTCTCCCTCGACTGAACAATACTCAATCGCTCCTGTCAACAAACCAAACATATCCAATATCAGTTTCCACATCAACACCAAGATATCAAAATCAAACTTACATCAACAACATGAAACAATTTGCTCATCTACAATCAAAGTTCAAAATCCTATCATTTCATATCAACTTGTAAAACAACTCAAGTTTTCAAAAACCATATCAAAACTTGTAAAACAACTCAAGTTTTCAAAAACTATATCAAAACTTCTAAAACAACTCAACTACCAAAATCACATAAACTTGTAAAACAACTCAAGTTTCCCACCCATATCAGCTTGAAAAATGACTCAAGTTTCCAACCCATATCGGCTTGTAATACAACTCAGGCTTTCATACACATTGAACTTGAAACAGATCATGCAAATACATCATATTCTGATCAAACAACAGATTGATATCTATACATAACTTGGAAAATTGCACATCAAAACAAGTTATACAAATACTCATCTTGGATAAATTCATCAAAAACCATGACAGGCAAACAAAACATATTTTCAATTCGGCCAAAACTACAAAATTTTTCAGATGCGCTAAATAACCCCCACGCGCTAGGCTGCCTCTCCTACGTGCTATCCTATCTAACCTATGCGCTAGATCCAGTCTACGCGCTAAAATTTTCACCCAATGTGCTACCTAACCTACCCCATGCACTAGACTCTACCTACGCGCTAATCTACCCTTCCTAAGCACTGCCCTTTTAGCCCTATGCACTAGGTTAGTCCTACGTGCTAAACCCCCTTCCCTATGCGAACCCCGGTGGCCCCTATGCGCTAGGTCACACCTACGTGCTACCCTGTTGGAGCGATGCACTACCCAACGCTTTACATGCACTGTTCTATGTGCACGCGCTAGCCTAAAAGTTTTATGTGCTAGCCTACATTTTTCGAACATGACCCCTAAATTTGAACTTGATGCACTACTTCGCACTTCGTATGCGCTACTGTGGACCCTAGACACACTAAACCAAAACACCCAAACTTTGAAATTCAAAAAATGACTAAAAATGACAAAACAAAAAATCAAAAAGGGGTCAAAAACGTTGACTTACTAGTGGTCCACGTGCTACTGGTCTCCGGTACCTCCGAACGTGCTCAAAACGGTGTCTGTGATAGGGAATAGGCATTTTCTCTCCAGAGCAAATTCTCTTTCTTCAAAGTCAACAAAGCACAAATGACTTTAAATCAAGCCCTTTTCCCCTTTTATAGGAGGAAAATGAAATTAGGGTTAGCCGTATGGACCTGTAATATGGTTGCGGTCTCCCCTATACCAAAATAGTTGTAACTTATCGGGAGATGAATCAATCTGCACACTTTTTACATGCACGAAATCACACACATCATACAAACTTCATCAATTTAAAATCAAAACTTTTTCAAAATATTGATTCATCTCCCGAGGGGGCATCACCATCAAATTTTGAATCTGGGGCATCACCATCAAATCTTGAATCTGGGGCATCACATCAAATCAAAACCGAGGCATGACTGGCAAATCAAAAGAACGACACAAAAATTGCATTTGATCATAAATCATGATAAGACATCATTTTCTTTGAAATAACATGTGCACACACGTCACTTCAAAGAGGGGCAAAATGTAGACGTATAAAAATGACCATATTCCTAAATGAATATTGTATGTTCATTTTCCTATTTGATTAAATCCAATTTAATTAAATTATCCACATTCTTCTATTTTATTAAGTAAATTACTCAATAAAATTCACTATACCCATTTAATGAATAAATCATTTTATTCAATTAAATCCCCCTAGCCACTTTTAATTAAATTCAAATTTAATTAAATAGTTATCCTAAATTGAATAAATCTAATTTATTTAATTTCTCCAAATTGCAACCAAATTGAATTAAATCATTAAATCAATTAAATCCTATTATCTTCCCATCCACTTGCAAAATCTTAAACCCCTTTCTAATCCCTTCTAGAATCCTCTAATTGCTTCTAATTAATCTAACCCCTCCTCTAAACTTTGTCACATCCCTAAGCAAAGGGAAGTCACTTCTCAAACCTCAAAAGTCACCAATAACCATTAAAGGCTTTCAACATTCAACCACTAAAAGTCTCAAAGTCTTGGATAACCTTTGAAAGCTTCCAACCTTCAACCACTTAATCCACAAAGTCTCCAATAACCATTAATGGTTAACTCAAACCCTCCTACATGGTTAAAACATTTGTTTTGACTGAACCTCTACCCAACCCAAGGGTCTCATTAGGCCTTTAATGCTTTGACCATGATTATCTCTTAATCATTTGCACAAAGGTTTATCCTTGGATTAACTCCTAATCTAGTGGGTAAACCTAATTTAGACTTGACCCTTAGCCTTTAGATAACCATGAGGTCTTCTTAGGCCTTTAATGCCTCCAACCTCTTCTTTCAACCCAACCCTATGTGGACATTTGTCATCATTTCATTGGTGCCAATTGTGCACATGGATCCCCAACTTTCAAACTTGGCCCTTGATTAAAGCATTCAATCTTGACCATCCATTGTCCTGTTTGTGCTATAAATAGAGCTCTCATTCCTCCATTTTTAACAATCATCTTTCAAATTTGAGGCATCACACTTATGCTCAAATTCTTTCAAGCTTTCATATCATTTTTATGCTCCTCATTTAGCCTCTTTTTAAATCAGGAAGTAGACTAAATATGCATGTTTAGAGTAATTTATTTATCATTTTAGTTCAATCATAGACTAAATATAGTATGCTAGGATAGTATTCATACTAACCTCGTCATCTTATCATCTAGTATATTGCATTTTTAGCATCATACATAGCTTAATATCTATTTCATACTAAATTTAGTAAAAGCATCTTTCGTTCTCATATTTGCCATCCCTAAACCATTTTGCTCAGTAATCTGAGAGCAAAAACATTTGTTTGAGGGACATTATGAGATAGAGAACCATGGGACCCTCCTTGGGAAGCTGAGTAATATTACGTTACTCCATAGATTGCACCAAGAAGTCCTGTGTGTGTGTGTGGACTAGTATTTAACTAGATTTTCACATTTTAAGTTTTATTCACCCACTTTTCCACTTTAGGTCATTCCCCTCTTACTGGCCCCCTCAAGGCAGCTCATGAAGGCAGGCCCTCTAAAGGATTAATTTCTTAAAAGTAAAGAAAGGATAAAAGAGTGGGTTTGGCATTTTGATCACCCAATTAAGGGGAGAGCATATACCTACCACTTTAAAGACATGGAATACAAGCGTTCTTTTTAACCTTTTCAAAGCAATTTGTTGGCTAAGTCCTATTTGGAGATGTTGCTCCAACAAGCATGGTGTTTATTTTAGCCCCACATAGCAAAAAATTTTCTAAACTAGGAATTGGAAATCCTGGTCAACAAAATGAAAATCGTTGCAAAAAGTAACTTGCTTTGTAAGAGGACAAGTTGATTGTTCTTTTTAACTTGCAAAATATAAGATTGATTGTGATTTTTACCTTTGCAAGAAAATAAAAGATTGTTGTTCTTTTTAGAGCCCAAAATTTGAAGTGTGAATGTCCTAACTTTGCAAGAAAGTAAATATTTGATTTGTTGTTCTTTTTACCTTGCAAATGTGATTATTTTTAGAGCCCCAAAAAAATAACTGAGGTACTTTTTAGAACACCAAATTGAAAAATGAAGTTCTTTTTACCCAAAAGGAAATATGACTTCTTTTTAATCAACTTTGAAAAAGCTAGAAAAGAAATCACTAAATCCTAACTTAACTCCTCCAAATCTGCAAGAAATTGTTAGAAACCTGCAATAAAAAGAAGTTAGTGAAAATCCAAAAACCTTAGGTGGGCTTCCACAAGCCTAATTTCAAATCATAGTTACAAATTTTTCATTGCGCTAAATTATCTGTCAAATGAGCTAGTCCTTGTTACAAAAGCGCTAACCTACATCAAAAAAGCGCTAACCTAAGATGCAAAAGTGCTGATTTTCAGACAAAAGCGCTAAAACCTACATGACATATGCACTAACCTAAGATGCGAAAATGGTGATTTTTGGACAAAAGCGCTAACCTACATAACATATGCACTAACCTAAGATGCAAAAGCACTGATTTACAGACAAAAAAGCTAACCTACATGACATATGCACTAACCTATGATGCAAATGCGCTAACCTATCGAACAAAAGCACTGTTAAAATTCACACATGTGTGAATTTGTATTACAAATACATTAATTTTATTTTTTTGCAAGATTTTTAAAGGTATATGTGAGGTCCAGCCCCACGATGGGCGCCAAAATGTGTGAGCTTGAATTTCATCCTCAGAATGTTACCTATAATAAGTTAGTTTCACAAAATACAATAGAAATGCATACAGGAAATCCAAAATCCACCAATGAAACTACATGAAATACATACTAAAATAAAACATTATTTTACCTTCATGATTTATGTCTCATTGTGTCCTAACTCCACTGTTCTTGGTTGCGGATGGTGTGCTCTTAGATAATACACTATTGGCTTCCAAGATGACATATAAAGAATGGACTGATAACTTGTAGTTAACTGATACTATGATATGCAAAGCTACATGATTATGCTGAATGATACTATATGATAATTGTTATTTGCTTCAAAACTAAAACTCACGGATGCATATGATTAGCTTGCAAAATGCACTTGAAGTCTCTTGAAGTTTCTTGAAGTCTAACTCTCTCTTAACTGAAGCTCTTGATTTTATAGACCTTGAGAGGATTAAGATGATGTGGCTCAAATCAATGGTCTTGATCAGATCTATAGATTTGAATGGTTGTGAGCAAATGTGAAGGTTGAGAGAAAGGGGGAAGGAGAAGACAAGTGTCACTCATCTCACCTTGACTGGGTTGTTGACTAAGGGAATCTAGGGATAGTTGGAGGAAATTTAGGCATGGTAGGACAAGTGGACTCAAGTCTTTCCTAAGATGTAGGGGTGTTGGAGAGAATATAGGAAATGGCTATGAAATATGTGTATGTACACAATTTTCATTAATTTTTGGTAGTTGAAGATAATTCATGAATTAATATTTAAGAAATATTAATTTCCTTAGCCACATGTTTGATGAGTTGGCAAAGGGAAGATGAAGTGGAGATGGAGGGTGAGTTGGATAAGGGATTAAATAATTTAGTAATTATTTAATATTTGAGACTATAGGATAGGAGAAAAACTATTAAATATTGGATATTTAATTGTTTTGAAGGAGATAATTAAATATTAGATATTTAATTAATTAGAAGAATAGGATAATTAATTAATAGAAAGACATGAAAATGAATTAAATAAATTAATCTTTTCAAATTAACTATTTAATAGACGAATAATTATTAAATAAATATAAAATATTTATTTAATTGCTCATAGCCAATTTTTAGGTGTATACAAAGACCGCTCCAACTGCTATGTTGTTTGCATCACATTCAATGGTGAAGAGCTTGTCAAAGCTTGGAAGAACTAGTACCGGTTGAGTAGCCACCTTTGTCTTTAAGAGATCAAATCCACATTGTGCTTCTTTTGTCCATTGAAACTTAGTCTTCACACATCCTTTGATTGTGTCAAGCATAGGTGCACATATCTCACTGAACTTGTTATCACTGTTTAAAAAATGGGTTTTCCTTTCCCATAATCGGCAAAGTTTTGAAATTTTGAATTAGACACGCTATTAATTGCTTCAGCCCTGTGTTAGATCCTAGGGGTTTAGGGTTTTAATTTTAAATCGTTCAATGTTTTATAAAAAATCCTTTGGTTTCTATTCCTTCGTTACTTTATCCACTTAAATAATGAGTCTCAAGGTCATAGGAAGTGTCCCCCCTTGTCATTTGCCTAGGCGGTCATTTGAATTAATCATAAAATTTTATGCCTTATGTATTTTCTTCCTAATGTTGTCGGTCCTAGTAAGTTGTGCGCAACTCTCAGGTAGATTTATGGTTTTCGCTATTTTGTTAGGCAAAGCAGTGCGAAGTTTAAGACTCGCGAAATGGCAAAAGGAAGAATCATTCTAAATGGTGTTTTTGGTCTGAATTAAAGAGGTTTCATCTTGTCCGAGATCCAATGGTTGGCATTATTTTGCAGCCTAAACTTGCAAGTGAAATACCTTTTGCGAAATGGCGAAAGCATTTGGTGGGACCTTGCAGTGAAGGCTTTCTAAACGACTAAAGGGTGATCAAGTCTGATCTGATTCGACGGTTCGCGTTGGTTCGTAGGATGAAGATGCTCAATAGTTAGCTTTCGCGAAGTGGCAAAATGACATGGCACTCCGAGTAGACGGTCCAGCTAGTTGAGAGGGCGAGTAAGATGATGACACGTGGAAGAGGCCACAATAGTCATCAAGGTGGGTCTAAGGGTTAAAAGGTGGGTCCCAAAGGTGAGTCATTTCGCGGGGTAAGAGGTGACCTGGCAGATACAGGTGGCAAGGATGAGGTGGAACCTAGTGTTTTCTCTCAGCAAATGAAAGATTGACATGTCAGCTTTGAAAGTGACTCGATATCAAGTGTTTGAGGTTGAGTCGGAGGGCCCATGTCTGCCCGAGTCAGTTCAGATGGTTAAGCATTGAGTAAGTCAAAGATAATGTAACGACCTGCGTGAATTCACAAGGGTAAGATGCTCATGCTTTATGCCCCATGAAATGGCGAAAAGGTTTTTCGGCTCCAAAGACCGATAAAGCATGAAGTTAAAGGAGGATCAACTTTGTTTTCATCCAACGGCTTGCATTATTTCACAGTTAAGAAGTGCTTGAAGGATATGCTTCATGAAATGGCAAAAAGAAGAAAAGGTATCCAGGTGTCAAGCTAGATGGTGATGTGTCCATGGACATGTGGTTTCAGAAGAAGTTGAGGGCACGCCAAGGTGTAACCGATGGTTATAAGGGAAGGACACATGGTTGACATTGAACTAGGCTTGAACGGTTTTCTAAAACCAATCGTTGATTGCCACGTAGTAGCTAGTAACCAATGAAAAGGCGGCATAAGTAAAGCAAGCATAAAGGTTTCGCTTAAAGGATGGTCATCTCTGATCTAATCCAATGCTTTGCATTGTTTCATGGCCCGAAGTTGAAAGTTGTTTAAGCTTCGCGAAATAGGGAAAGACCGCTAGCAGTCAAGGTAAAGGTGCAGTTAATGAAGATGTTGACGGTTTCGGTAAGAGTTAAGCATCGAGCAGTTATAATTCCATCAAATGTCTGGCGCGGCTTCATGAAAGAGAAGTGCTCAAAAGATAAAGTCTACAAAATGGGGAAAAGTAGGTAGGGCCCAGTGCGAAGGCAAGACTGTTAAGTCAGTGTAACGACCGATCAAGTTTCTTTTGATCGGACGGTTGGTGCGATTTTGTTTAATGAAATTGCCTAAAGGTTATGCTTCACAAAATAGCGAAAGAGCGAAAGGAAAGAATGTGCAGGAATGTTGTGACCTGTTGGAGCAAAAATTTGAATTCTCTTAGGAATTCAATTCTGAAGGGACGACCGAAGCATGCGGTATCAATGTCATAGTTAAGACCTTGGGTACCATATATGATCTCCTGTCGATTGAGTAAAGGTATCATTCAAAAGAATTGTTGTAGGAGAGCAGATACAGAGCCATTGTATTCAAATATAGAGCCAGTCAATTCAGTTGCAAAGCAGTTTCCATTGAGCTAAAACAGGTTTTCTTGTACTCTTGTGTGGCAATTTCTTTGTGGTGTTTTAATTAAGGTCTCGATTTGTCACTGAACCATTTGGGGGTAGTATTTTAATTGCTTGCATTTTCAAAATGGAACCTAAGAGAGAATTTTCCATGAAAGGTAATTATCAGGAGAGAGCCATTTGTGATGATTTTCTCACGCAATTGACGTCGTCAACTAATCAGGCATCAAAAGTAAAAGAATTAGTGCCTAGAGCTCCTTACTTGAAGATAGGGGAAGGGTTGTATGATAAGGGTAATTGGTTGAGAGATCCATAGGTTGGGTTGTCTGGGTTGGGGTTATTCAAAGTTGGATTTGAAATGAGAAATTCTCTAGCCCCGCAAAATAGCATCTGGGAGTTAGATGTAGGGAAGTTGGTAGTTCCAAGAGTATTCATGGACATGGATGTATTGACTCAAATTGCACATAATTATGATCCAGTCACAAGAAGCATTAGAAACATAAATGGGAAAGCCCTTATTGAAATCAATAATGAAGAGTTAAGAAGTGCTTTTGGGCTCAATGAGTTTACAAATTTTCTGGAACCCGTTAACTTCAAATCATTAGTTCAAATATACATGCATAGAGGAACCACCTTAGAAATGGGCCTCTTAAGGAATTTTTTGTGAAGATAGGTGGGTTGATAGTTGTAGGACCCAACACTGAAGAGCCCTTTTCATTGAATCTATTCACTCTTAGGGCTAAGGGAATGTATTGGTCACTCTGCCAGATTTTGGTAGAAGATGCTGAGGCAAATATGCCCAATCACTACTTGCTAATGATTACTCAGATTCTGAATCCTTCTCTTGCAATAACATTTGATTATGCTTCTTTCATTACTGATGCTATCCATGAAGGGTTGATAGGAATAAAAAATGGGAAGTTGGATAGGCCTTCCAGATGGTATTCACTCCTCATGCATCTATTTTTGTTCAAGGGCGGTGATTACTTTGCCAGTGGATTAGACCTCATGAAAGAGGAGGGAGAAAAGATGCCAGTGCAATTATGGAGCACTGTGCTTTCATGGGACAGAGATGATACCAATTTCTTAAAATTTGATAAATATTTTGTATCAAATATTAGGACTCTCCTCTACTTAGAAAACCCAAGAATCCCCAAGGTTCTTTTGGAATTTTTTAGACCAAAAGAATTTGCAAAGAGTATAAAGATTGTTCATAATTGGGGTGATATTTACCTATACCCAATCTCAATAGTTTTTCAGAGTTTTTGGTTTCTGAGGCACTCCATTCTTGTTGCCCTATCAGGCCCCTCTCAAAGTGGGAATTATAGAAGTCCTCAGACAGATTGGTAGTGTACAAGAGGTAGAGCTGACAGGCAGGGGTAAAGGGACTATTTTCCCTACAATTACCATAGCCCATCAATTTATAATAAGCAAGGGAGGTTGGAATTGTTTTGAGGACTTTCTCAAACCTTATCATTTTTCAATAGCAATATCTAGGTGTGTCGATCCAGAAGACTTCTTCAATGGCATTTTTAGAAAGAGAGCAGTGTGCAGAGGTAGACCCCATCAATTCCAATTTCCTAAAGACCTCATTAGAAATGAGTTTGATCTAGATGAGCAGGAGCTGAGGAAGGAGAAATTGGTGGCTTATAAGAAAGCCTTAGACTTTGTACATCAGTTTCATGCCAGCTATGATGCATTGTCTAGCTTTTTCCCTTTTGAGGAAAAATAAAGTTCTTAATTGTTTGCTTTGAGGATGTGATGTAGACTCTAAAAGAAAAGAGGGAGGCTGTGATTAAAAGCAACCCTGAAAAGGCAAGAATGATTCTAAGTAGGTCTACCTCCACTAGAGCAATCCCTCCTAGTGACTATACATTGCACAAGAAATCTAGTTATAGTGTGTTGATGCCTACAACAGGGGAGCCCTCCACCTCCAAAGGAAAGAGAAAGATACAAGATATCGTTGACATCCAAGAAAGCCCAAAGAAGCAGGGAGTAGGAAAGGAAGTACAATCTAATACACCCTTGTACTCTCCATCCCAATCCCCTATTCACATAGGAGATGAACAGGCAGCAACTGAGCAGCCGATATAGTTAGGTAGTTTAGGAGAAATAGCCTATACTTATGATGAGGTAGAAAAGGGAATGCCAAAAGAGCCCCTTACTGCTGAAATGAACATCACTACCAATGAACTTAAGGGCTAGGAGTGGTATCCTAAGATCAATGAGGCCAATGATGACTTCTTGGTTGATAACAATTTTGTTACATCAAGAGCATTTATGCAGTTTGTATGGAAACAAAATATAGACAAATATAATGCAAGATGTGAGAAGAGAAAAGGTGGGCAGCCTCACAAAGATTCAGCTCTGGTGGAGGAGGAAGTAAAGCAAGAAATGATGGATGAATTTAAGACCATTACCCCTAAGCAAGGAAGAGATATGGTGGCACAAGCTGGAGTACTTATTCTCCCTGAGTGGGATATAGCAAATGCCCTAATATTGGAGGCAGTGAGGAAAGAAACCAAGCCCATGGAGGGAATTACTTTTAGCAAAGATAATGTTGCACTCGTCATGTGGTATCTCAAGAGAGATGAAAATAAGACAAGAAAAGATACCCTAGGGTCAAGCTACCTTGGTGGAATGATAGTGAAGAGAGTTCAGAACACAGGGGTGGTGGAAGCTGTTAGCACTATGTTAGAGACTGCAAAATTTAGTGTTACAGTAGTACAAAAAGAGGCCAAGGAAAACGAAGACATACAAGTCAAGTTGGAGACAATTTTGAAGGCTTATAACAGTGCTAAAGAGGAGGTAAGAGGTAAGGATAGCATCATTGCTAAGTTGCAGAGCTGGTTGGTAGGATAGTACCATCAAGGTGAGTCTTCAACACTAATGATCTCCTCCTCTCCTACAAGACCTCCACCTAGCAGCCCCATCATTGAGTTCCCACCATCTCCAACATCTTCTAGCTCCCAAATGATTGAGATCACTCCTCAAGAGTTAGAGAATTTAAAACAGGCACAGGCCTTATATTCAAAGAAGTATGAGGAAAGAGTAAGGGCTACTATTTCATGTTTTGCTGATACAATGAGTGCTTCACTATTACATAACAACATAAGCAAGATTTTGGATATGTGGAATGAGCTCAATGGAGATAAGGCCATTTTGACACCTATTTTTGACAAGTGAAAGCCTAGAGAGAAGGACTTGGAGCTTATCTATGTATCTTATGATGAAGCAGGGGTTGATCCTATCATCAAATTCACTTGTGACACCACCAAGGACTTAGTAAAATTAGCAGAAGGGGTGGATAATGCTGACAAAAAAATCAATTTGTACAAAAAGTAGTATGCTGAGTAGGTTTATGAATTGCTCCCAAGAGTTTTTATCAGCCCAGGTCAACTGAAGGACAAACAAGTATGGCTTAAGGAATTAGAGGCCAAACTGTCAGCCAGAATAAAAGGAATTGTTGATTTAGATGATGCTTCCTTTTTTTTTGTAACATTTCAGGAGATAGAGAAAATCAAATCTCATTATGGTTTTCTCAATTCAGAAGTCAACAAGATGAGAAATTCCTGGAAAAGGTTGACCAAGGCTAAGACAACAGTGATTAATTTCGTGTGGCCAACTGATGATGTGTATAATGAATGGACAAGAAAATATGCCAACCAAGATGTAGAGCAGTTAGAGGGAGCTCCTAAATAGTTAGAAGAGGTTGCAACCACACAACAAGTAGAAGAAGCTATAGAGGTTGAAAAGGACTTGTAACTATTTTTATAAAAGGCTTTGTAACTTCTTTTGAAAAATAAATGATTGTAACAAATTCTCCTAGGAAAGTTTGAAGCTATGTGCATCCATATTGTTATAAATGGATACGAGGACTAATAGAAAAGAGATGGCAAATAATTGTAAGAAAATGTTGTAGAAATTTATATATGAGCTTTTCTAAGTTTAATGTAGAATATTCAAAAGTTTTTGTAATACTTTCTTGAAGAATATATCAATATACAGACCATTGGTTTCAAGTAAAACTTTGTGTCATCTTCAAATGTGTTTGCAATTGTTTACTATTTCATTCTGAATAATCCAGGGTTATTTTGTTTGAATAGGGTTGTAAGGCAACTTTCAGTAGAAGTGTTTGCTAGCTTTTCTCTTTAGGAGGGAAATTAAATATGCTGGGATCACTTCGACTAGTAAATTCTCTGTAGGATACTTTGAATCTTGATGAGCATAGTTTGATTTGGTATGCATAAATTCTCATGTGTGTCAAGCATTAACAAAATCTAAGCCAATGGCATGTGTAAAGATATTTTGTTTGGGGAGTATTGTTTGAATTTAGATGGCTCTTGACCTTGGATAAGGCACTGGTATAGATCGAAGTTGTCTATTACATGTTTTGTAGGTCGAAATACTGAATATGAGTATAATTTTCATTCCTTTATTTTAGTTAGTTTCAAGATGATTAGATCCACTGGTTTTCTGGACTGGTTTGCTGTGGATTTATCTTTTGAAAGTGTGAATTTAGTTCACAAAGGTATACCTACCTAGACTCTGAGTAGGTTCGAAGTGTAGAAGGTTAAATCAAACCTTGTCATATGTTGTCCTAAGAGTTTCTTTCCCTTTAACATCTCTCCTGCACAGAGTTTAATCATTTTCTTATAAGGATATTGAAGTGAATTAGATTTTGAAGACAATAAAAGTGGCGACTCTACTAGGGAGAGTCACATTAAAAATCCAGATGCAGATTTGTGCTTAAGTTGTAAAGAAAATCATTGTGTTTGTGGAATTCCTGTGTATTATTCTAAAGCTTGTTTTCATGATTCCCATATTCTTGTGGGTGGCGACTCTGGTCTTTTGAAACCAGTCCTTGTGAAGTACAAATCATCTTAAAAGGAAAACAAGCATAATGCAAGGAGGGAAAAATACTAGATCATTCATGAAGAAGCATCCTCGTGAAACTTTGCAGGAAGGTTTACCAGAGCAGTCACGAAGAGGCCAGAAGAGATCAGTGTTACATGAGCCATCAAATGCTGCTTGGGTACAAAAGAATAATAATACTAGTAAGATGCCTGATCGACCTATTTATGCAAAGTCTAATTCTTTTTTTAGAGATTCTGAGCAAGATATATTAGGTTTCCATTCTAGATTGTTTGGAAATATTGATAATGCACATGTCTTAAATCAAGATTTATCCCATGTTAGTGTTTCTGCAAGAGATAGGACCAGTTCAAATGCAATTAGACACTCTGTGCCTAGAACAATTGATGGAAACATTAGTTTGATTGACATAGATCAAGTCAATATATCAAACTCTGAGGAAAATTTCCTTGATGAAGATAAAGTATCCCAAGAAATTGAAGATCTGAATAAAAGAGTTCACCATCTAATTTCCCTAAGAGCCCAAAAGGAAGCAAATAGGGAGAAGGAAGTCAAAGCTAAATTAATGGAGAGAGATAGGATTCTTAGACAAATAGCTGATCTCGAAGTGCTAGCTAAGGAAAAGGAAAAGAGTGATGGGGAAGGCCCTGTGATCAGAGAAATCCTGATCCCCAAAGCCAAGCAAGCATATAGGTCAATAGTCCAACCAAATAGGGAAGTATTTAGTGATTCTCAGCTTCCTAGGACTAATGTGGATAAAGGAAAATAGAAATGGGTGGATGATGGAATTGAATCTAAAACTGTAGAGGAGATTTCTCATAGGTTGTCAGCACATGAGAGGGAAATGGAGAGAATGAGGAAAGAAAAAGAAGATCTCCAAATGGAACTAGAGAAAGCTGAATTGGAAGTGACAAATTAGGAAGTAAAAAGAAAAATTAGTTACTTAAAGGCTCCCCCTATCATGTTTCCATTAGAAAACCTTAGTAAGCTTGATCCTCAGCAAATTTCCCTTCCCCCAGTCAAGATTCAACCCACAGTGCCTGCTAATATAGCCTCAGTGAGTCAAATCCCTATGAATAGTCAGTACACCCAAGTATCTTAGTCTCCAATTCCAAAAGTTAGGATGACCATGGGAAACAATAATGCTATTACCCTTTTTCAAAGGAGACCAATCAATTTAGAACAATATAGACAATTGTTCTTTGATGGGATCCCAGGTTATCCCAATCATGTTCCTACTGAGTTAAGAGATAGACTCCATAAATTTGTTGGGAACAATGCAATTAGTGTTGAGGAACATCTAAAATCTTTTGGGGACCTAATAAACGACTATGAGATAGTAGATGAGGATGTTATCATGAAACTATTTGTCCAATCCTTGGTTGATGATGCAAGAGATTGGTACAAAGGTCTTCCAGTTAATAGCATAGGGTGATGGGAGGATTTTAAAAACTGTTTCCAAGAGTAGTATGGTGATAAGACTAATGTGAGATTCATGCTCAATGAATTCAATAACATCAGAAAGTCTAATAATGAAATGGTCACTGACTTCAATGCTAGATTCCAAAAGTCCATGCACATATTGTATCAAGTGATGAGATTAGATGATAACATGTGTTTAAATACCTACTACAATGCATTTGATTCTAAGATGGCCTATATCCTGAGAGATAAAAATCCACATAACTTGAGAGATGCATTTAGAATTGTCATAAATGTAGAAAGTAATAGAAAAGCATCTGGGAAGTTAGGCAAAAGAACAGATGGTAGATTATGGTAAGAACCAAAACAATAGCCTAATAAAGTTGCTAGAGAGGAAGATAAGATAGAGAAGTCGGTTAGTGCAATGAAGGAGCTGACTGCCAAGGTAAACAAAAATGACAAACCTCATTATAACTGGCAAGATAGACCCCCTAGATTGCATGACATGCCATATAATACCAATTGGAAAGATGGCAAACCCCAAGATGAGAAGCCCAAAATTGCTCAGAATCAGGACACTCCAAATCCCTTAAAAGGGAAAACTGTCCATAATATAGAAAATACTCCCTGGTGTATTGCTTGTGATGGACCACATTCTCCTCATCAGTGTGCAGTGGCTTAGGCTCTTGAAGAATCTATGAGACAAGAAGCTGAGCCTGACATCAATATGTTTGAAACCATTATAGAAAGTGATAAGAAGTCTATACAAAGTGAATACAGTGATGTGCTAGATAATGAAAGGTTTGTTTAAGGACAACTAACCTTAGATTGGCATCCTACATTGAATGTGGTAACAAGTTTGGATGAAGAAGTTCATCTTAGAAGGCCTAGTGAGGAAGAAGTTAAAAATCTCACTAAAGCTGCCATTGCCAAAGCAAAACATAACTATAACTTGAGGAGCACTAAGAAGGACACTGATCAGGGTGAATCGGGTTCCATGTTCATAAAAGAGGTCACTCAAAAGGGGGCATCAAGTAGTGCTACTACTATTCCTAAGATTGGTCAAGAAAACAGGGAACAAGTGAAAGATGTACCCAACAATACAAATGATAAAAACACTAGTGATATACAAGGAGCTGCCACAGTGAAAAAGGCAAGTCAGCTCAAGACAAAAAGAGTTAGAGCTAGTACTGAAATAAGCAATAGTTCTACATTTGATATGGCTCAAGCTCTTACTTAGGTGAAGGTTACTGTCCCATTAGTAGAATTACTGAAGATTAAAGAACATAGGGATGCAACTTTGTCTTTATTCTCTAGTATATCTTATAATGACATAATCTTACCCACTGGTTCAGCTAGAATTGGAAAGGATCAAGAGTTCTAGACCCCAGAGGTTTATGTTGGAACCACTATCACTCAAGAGCCTTCACAGGTAGACCCTTTCTATGTTACTTTGTTAGTAAACAACCGGTTGATAAAAAACTGCATGATAGATTCAAGAGCTGCTACTAATGTAATGCCCTATGGTGTTATGAAAGAATTAGAACTATCAGTAACTACTGTATATGGAAAATGCTATGCTACAGATAACAGGGAAGTACCTGTGATAGCTACAATGAAAGATGTTGAGGTAAAAATAACAGCATTCCCTGAGGCAACTTATAAAATGGATGTTATTAGTACTGATACCAAGCCCCATTATGGTATGTTACTGTCTAGGCAATGAGTAGCAGTAGTAGGAGGAAATGTTCAACTGGACTTATCCTATGCCACTATTCCAATCAATGGAAATTGGGTTAAATTGTACAGAGAGCCACGTGCTCCTAGGGTAACTGAAAATGTAGACCCTAATATGCTCAATTGTATGATTGATGTAGATCTTGATAATTTTAGACTTCAACCAATTTTACCCCACTTGAAGAATACTGACCCCATTGTGGTCGAATTAGAAGCACAACAGTATGGATTATGGCAGATGTATTTTGATGGAGCTTGCTCCAAAGAAGGATCTAGAGCAAGGGTTCTTTTTGTATCCCCATCAGGTATAACTTTTAAGTATTCATTCTTATTGGCCTTCCAGTGCACAAATAATACTGCAAAGTATGAAGCCTTATTGTTAGGGCTTGAGGTTGCAAAGAAGCATGGAATCCAGTTGTTGACAGTGTTAGGGGATTCAGAATTGGTTGTATCTCAAGCAAGATCCAAATATGCATCCAAGAATGATAGATTAAAGAGATATAAACATGCAGTTTGGGATTTTATTGAGCATTTTAGTGCATTTTCTATTAATTGGATAGAGCAATCAAAGAATATTATGGCAGATTTCCTAGCTAATGTTGCCTTGAAAAATGATGATGCAACATTAACTAGTATTCCCACTATGGAAATAAAATCTAGGCCTGCTATTCCTGATAATGTGTACAATTGGCAAGTCTTTGCTGATGATGAAGACATTCTTAGGTTCATCCAATGTGTTGATGATTATGATGGACAAAAGATTGATTGCAATGCACTAGTGGAGGTGGTTGATAATAGAGAAAAAGTGTTTGGAAATGATTTGGTCCAGTTGGAAACCAATGAAATACCTAAAGGGCTAGTAGAGATGGAAAGCATGTTTAGTTACAATGACAGTCACTTACATCAACAGTCTACCACCAAGTTGGAAGAACTAGAGGAGGTGAACCTGGGGATTGAGTCATCTCCTAAGTTAGTTTACATTGGGAATAAACTACCCCCTCATGTCAGGACTAACCTTATTAATTTATTGAGGAAATATAAACATGTTTTTTCTTGGTCTTATGAAGACCTAAAGGCATATAGACAAGATCTTTTTCAGCATGAAGTTCCTTTACTTCCTGATGCTAAGCCTTTCAGATAGAAACAGAGACCCATTAATCCCCTATTAGAAACTAAGATGCAGCAAGAGTTGACTAAATTAAGAGAAGGGGGGATTATTAAACCTATAAGATATTCTTCATGGGTCTCCAATCGGGTCCCAATAAGAAAGAAGAATGGGAACATTAGATTGTATGTAGATTTTAGAAATTTGAATGTGGCTTCCTTGAAAGATAACTATTCTCCCCCAAATATGGAAGCCATGCTGTAGAGAGTGACAGGTTGTGAACTTTTATCCATGATGGATGGTTTTTCAGGATACAATCAAGTGTTAGTGAAGGAATCTGAATAGTTTAAAAATGCCTTCACTACTCCATGGGGGACATATGTCTATGTGAGAATGCCATTCGGTTTGAAAAATGCTAGAGCTACATTTCAGAGAGCCATGGATGTAGCCTTCAAAGAATTTATTAATATCATCATGGTGGTTTATCAAGATGATCTAACCTATTTCTCTAAGAAGGCTGATGATCATTATGGACATTTGGAGAAGGTGTTCAATAAAGCTTTGGAATTTAGTGTGTCGCTAAATCCCAAGAAATGTCATTTTGGAGTCACTGAGGAAAACTACTGAGACACATTGTTTCCAAGGAAGGGGTAAGGATAGACCCTGAATGAATTGAAGCAATAAACAAGGTGTCTGAACCAAAGAATGTAAAAGGTATTCAATCCTTTCTGGGCAAAGTAAATTTTGTTAGGAGATTCATTGCAAACTTTGCGGAGATAGTGAAGCCTATTGTCAAGTTGCTCAAGAAGGATACCAAATTTTGTTGGGATCAAGAAGCCTCAAAGGCTTTTGCTGAAATTAAGAAAGCCATTAAGGAAGCACTAGTGTTAAAATCTCCTGATTATAGTAAACCCTTTTCTCTATTTTCTTTTGCTTCATATCATACAGTAGCTGTAGTGTTGTTACAAAAGGGCAATGAGGGATATGAACATCCCATAGCTTTCTATAGCAAGTATTTGCAAGCAGCAAAATTAAAATATGAAACCATGGAGAAACAAGCTTATTCTTTGGTTAAAGTTGTCAAGGCTTTTAGGCCATATTTGGTGAATGCAAATATCATTTCTTATGTCCCACATGCTGCAGTTAAGGATATTTTGTCCTAGCCTGAGGTTACAGGGAAAAGATGTAGATGGATTAATAGAATTCAAGAATTTTACTTGGAGATAAAGATCACCAAATTGGTGAGAGGTTTAGGTTTGGCTAAGCTCATGACCGAGTCTAATCTTATGAATGTAGAAATACATAATGTTGAAGTTAGAGATACCTCAGTCACTAGCATTGAAATGCAACCTTGGTACTTAGAGATAGTCCGATTCCTAAGAGATGCTGCATTCTCAGAAGGAATGACACATAATCAGAAAAGAACTTTGAAACTCAAGTCGCAAAAATATGTGCTCATTCAAGGTGATTTGTTTTGGAGAAAAAGAGATAGAGAGTTTGGTGCAGAAGCACCTAGACATCAAGACATTGGAGGAGATCCTGAGAGATATTTTAATCCATATGTTTGGATATGATATTCAATGTAATAAAATAAAATGTAATGCCTAAGGGAAAACAAAATTGTAAAATTGTCATTTAGTTGTCATTTTAAGAGTCATGTGATGTGTTTTGTAAAGCCATGAAGTCATTTATTCAAAAGTGTAAAAGTTGTCAACTTGACAATAAAATGTTGTCAAGCAAAGTTGCAAAAATGCAACAAAAGTTGAAAAAGGGTTAAAAGTTGGTTATGAGAGGTAGTTGTAAGGTCAAAACTGACCAAAAGTCTATAAAAAGTCATTTTATGGTCGTTCCAAATCATAAAGGAAAGAAAGGAAAGAAAGGAGAACATTTTGATACATTTTGGTGCATTCTACTATTGTTATTTTGATTGGCTTTCCAGTTTTTATGTTAGTTCCAGGCCTTGTACGACCATGTATGGCCTAGGAACCTTTGTAAAATGTATAATGGATGGTTAGATATGTGAAGTAAATTTCTTTTCCTTTTTATTTGGAGTGATTATGTTTAGAAATGAAGAATTTATGAAATTTTTGGTGAAAGATGTTGATTGCAGATTTGAGGTTTTATGAGAACAGTCATGTTGCAGAACATGGTACGGATTCATATGAAATTATTATGACCTATAAATAGATTCATTGGATAGATATGTGAATTATCTTTCAGTTCCATTTGGTCTAAGTCATTTTTATTTAGATTTGTGGAAGTTATGAATATTTTGGTGAAAACTGGTTTTAAAAGGTCTTCAATGGAGTTGCAGGCAATGGTTTGACATTATCTCATGATTTAAGAATTGTAAAATTTAATGGATTACATATTATGAATCTATATTCATAAATATTTCATATGAAATTGGTTTGGTGTCATTTTGTTATGTTTTGTGAAAGATATTTGATGCCCTAGGCGGACTGGGCATGCACATGCTTTGTTTGGGAACAGCAGTATTGGGTCTCGGTACATAGGCCATAACTTTTAATCTAACCATTGGATTCTCCTAAGTTTTGGATATGTTTTAAGAAGTATAGTTATCTACATTTTCACCAAAGGGATCTTTGAAATAATATCTAGGTCAAAAGTTATGAATGACTGGGAACTTTAAAGATTGAAGTGTGAACCATGAATATGGGTTATTGCATTAAGTTGATATTAATGAAGAGATGATTGAAAGAAGTTGTTATTTTGCCTCTAGAGAATGAGTTTAAATGGATATTGATATTTGAATATGCAGATAGGGAAAAAGTCTTTGTTCCCTCTGCATCAAATTGGTATTAGAGCTAGAAGAGCCTGAGTGTGTGGGTAGAGCGTCGAAGGAGGCAATCCACACCAGGACCTAGCCCAAGGAGAGTTGAAATTTTGTGTTGCTAATGTATTTGGTTGCAGGTTATTGTCCATCTAGCTACAAGAGGAATTTGGTGTTGTGTGTGGGCAAACAAGGAAGGTCTGTCAAGGGCCAAAGAGATGGTCCAGGGCCATGGGATGGTCCATTGGTTGCCAAGAGACTAGGGAGAGAGGCAAAGAGGAGGACTCCTAGGTGAGGCAAAGGTGAGTTGTTTGTTGGTGAGGTGATGTAGCATGGAGAGGTGGACTTATGGTTGGTAAAAGCACTTGGATGGCAGCCATTACATACTCCACTAATAGGAGTTATTGAGGAGGTAGATACAAGGATAGTCCTATGTCCTTTTGGAGATGGTGATTGCAGTAAAGGCATGAGAATGGTGATAAGATGAAGAGGCGAAGACAAAGATGAAGGTGATGATTTTAATCCAAAGCATAAATTTTATTTTCTTGCAGGTTATAATCTCTATGTTTCCAAGGGACTTGGAAAGCTTTCAAGGTCGGTAGTATGGTGCAGAAGCACCTAGACATCAAGACATTGGAGGAGATCCTGAGAGATATTTTAATCCATATGTTTGGATATGATATTCAATGTAATAAAATAAAATGTAATGCCTAAGGGAAAACAAAATTGTAAAATTGTCATTTAGTTGTCATTTTAAGAGTCATGTGATGTGTTTTGTAAAGCCATGAAGTCATTTATTCAAAAGTGTAAAAGTTGTCAACTTGACAATAAAATGTTGTCAAGCAAAGTTGCAAAAATGCAACAAAAGTTGAAAAAGGGTTAAAAGTTGGTTATGAGAGGTAGTTGTAAGGTCAAAACTGACCAAAAGTCTATAAAAATTCATTTTATGGTCGTTCCAAATCATAAAGGAAAGAAAAGAAAGAAAGGAGAACATTTTGATACATTTTGGTGCATTCTACTATTGTTATTTTGATTGGCTTTCCAGTTTTTATGTTGGTTCCAGGCCTTGTACGACCATGTATGGCCTAGGAACCTTTGTAAAATGTATAATGGATGGTTAGATATTTGAAGTACCTTTCTTTTCCTTTTTATTTTTAGTGATTATGTTTATAAATGAAGAAGTTATGAAATTTTTGGTGAAAGATGTTGATTGCAGATTTGAGGTTTTCTGAGAACAGTCATGTTGCAGAATATGGTACGGATTCATATGAAATTATTATGACCTATAAATAGATTCATTGGATAGATATGTGAATTATCTTTCATTTCCATTTGGTCTAAGTCATTTTTATTTAGATTTGTGGAAGTTATGAATATTTTGGTGAAAACTGGTTTTAAAAGGTCTTCAATGGAGTTGCAGGCAATGGTTTGACATTATCTCATGATTTAAGAATTGTAAAATTTAATGGATTACATATTATGAATCTATATTCATAAATATTTCATATTAAATTGGTTTGGTGTCATTTTGTTATTTTTTGTGAAAGATATTTGATGCCCTAGGCGGACTGGGCATGCACATGCTTTGTTTGGGAACAACAGTATTGGGTCTCGGTACAGAGGCCATAACGTTTAATCTAACCATTGGATTCTCCTAAGTTTTGGATATGTTTTAAGAAGTATAGTTATCTACATTTTCACCAAAGGGATCTTTGAAATAATATCTGGGTCAAAAGTTATGAATGACAGAATACAGGTCTATGACTGGGAACTTTAAAGATTGAAGTGTGAACCATGAATATGGGTTATTGCATTAAGTTGATATTAATGAAGAAATGATTGAAAGAAGTTGTTATTTTACCTCTAAAGAATGAGTTTGAATGGATATTGATATTTGAATATGCAGATAGAGAAGAAGTCTTTGTTCCCTCTACATCAGAGTTACTAATGCGTTTGGATGAATTCCAAGCTAAACGAGTATTAACTGAAATGCATGGTGGAGTATGTGGGGGTCATTACTCTGCTAAGACAACTGCTGGCAAGATAATCTAGGCTAGATACTTTTGGCCTACCTTATTCAAAAATGCTCATGCATATGTTCAAAAATGTGACCCATGTCATAAATTTTCATCCAAGTTGAAGTATGAAGGAGCCTTACCCCTAAATCCAATCTCTATGGAAGCTCATTTTGTCTAGTGGGGTGTTGATTTTATTGGAGAGATTGTTAAGAGCTCAGGGAGAGGTCACATATGGATCATAGTAGCCACTGACTATTTCACAAAATGGATAGAAGCTATTCCTACAAGAAGAGCTACAAGTAAGGTTGTCACTGATTTCCCGATGGATAATGTAATAACTAGGTTTGGAATACCTGCTAAATTGGTAATGGACAATGCCATGAGTTTCAGATCAGAAGAGTTTGTAGGTTGTAGGATTTTGTACTAGTCATGGAATACTCATGTCTTACTCTTCACCTTATCACCCTCAGGGAAATGGACAAGCAGAATCCAGCAATAAAAGCCTTTTGAATATCATCAAGAAAATCCTAGAAGAAATAAGAGATCTTGGGATCAAAAATTGAAGTTAGCTTTGTGGGCAGATAGAATAACAGCCAAGAAGGCCATTGGAATGTCACCTTTTAAACTAGTTTATGGTACTCAAGTCAGATTGCCAGTGAATAATCTTCTTCCAATTTACAAGTTCTTGGAAGATGAGGACATGGAGCTATCTGAACCTATGGAAAACAGAATGATACAAATCGTGGAGGTGGAAGAGCTTAGAGCTTTATCTCCTAAAAGAAATCAGAAGATCCAATTGCAGTCCAAATAACTTTTTGATAAAAGGACATCATTAAGGAAGTTTCAAATTGATGACATTTTTCTTCAGTGGAATGCAAAAGGACAGGACAAGGGAAAACATAAAAAATTTGAATCATTATGGATTGGCCCTTTTGTGGTCTGTGACTTAAATGGTAAGGATTCATATTTTGTGAAGAATATGAATGATGAAATGCAAGAATTTCTAGTGCATGGACAATTCTTGAAACATTATTTGTCTTGATGTCCATGCATAGTAGGTCCTTTGTTTGTACATCTTTTATTTCTTTCCTATTTTTCTGTTTGGGTTTGTGTTTTGGTCTATTTCTCCAGAGTTTCTGGGTTTTCTTGTGTTGACCTTGTGATCAACCATCCCCAGTTAGAGCCACTATTATCACTGTTTAAAAAATGTGTTTTCCTTTCCCATAATCAGCTAAGTTTTAAAATTTTGCATTAGACACGCTATTAATTGCTTCAGCTCTGTGTTAGGTCCTAGGGGTTTAGGGTTTTAATTTTAAATCATTTAATATTTTATCAAAAACCCTCTGGTTTCTATTCCTTCGTTAATTTATCCACATAAATAATGGGTCTCAGGGTCATAGGAAGTGTCCCCCCTTGTCATTTGCCTAGGCAGTCATTTGAATTAATTGTAAAATTTTACGCCTTACGTATATTTCTTCCTAATGTTGTCGGGCCCAGTAAGTTGTGTGCAACTCTGAGGTAGATTTATGGTTTTTGCTATTTCGTTAGGTGAAGCTGCGTGAAGTTTAAGACTCATGAAATGGTGAAAGGAAGAATCATTCTAAATGGCGCTTTTGGTCTAGTTTAAAGAGGTTTCATCTTGTCCGAGATCCAACGGTTGGTGTTATTTTGCAGCCCGAACTTGCAAGTGAAATAGCTTTTGCGAAATGGCAAAAGCATTTGGTGGGACCTTATAGTGAAGAATTTCTAAATGACTAAAGGGTGATCATGTCTGATCTGATTCGACGGTTTGCGTTGGTTCGTAGGATGAAGATGCTTGATATTTAGCTTTTGTGAAGTGGCAAAATGACATGGCACTCCAAGTAGACGGTCCAGCTAGTCGAGAGGGCGAGTAAGATGATGGCACATGGCAGAGGCCACAATAGTCATCAAGGTGGGTCTAAGGGTTAAAAGGTGGGTCCCAGAGGTGAGTCATTTTGTAGGGTAAGAGGTGACCTGGCAGATACAGGTGGCAAGGATGAGGTGGAACCTAGTGTTTTCTCTTAGTTATGAAAGACTGACATGTCAGCTTCGAAAGTGACTAGATGTCAGGTGTTTGAGGTTGAGTCAAAGGGCCCATGTCTGCCTGAGTCAGTTTAGATGGTTAAGCATTGAGTAAGTCAAAGATAATCTAATGACCCACGTGAATTTGCAAGGGTAAGATGCTCATGCTTTATGCCCTGTGAAATGGCGAAAAGGTTTTTCAGCCCCAAAGACAAATAAAGCATGAGGTTAAAGGAGGATCAACTTTGTTTTGATCCAACGGCTTGCATTATTTTGCAGTTAAGAAGTGCTTGAAGGATATGCTTCATGAAATAGTGAAAAGAAGAAAAGGTATCCAGGTGTCAAGCTAGATGGTGACGTATCTATGGACACGTGGTTTTAGAAGAAGTTGAGGGCCCGCCAAGGTGTAACTGATGGTTATAAGGGAAGGACACGTGGCTGACATTGAACTAGGCTTGAACAGTTTTCTAAAACCAATCGTTGATTGCCACGTAGTAGCCAGTAACCAATGAAAAGGTGGCATAAGTAAAGAAAGCATAAAGGTTTCGCTTAAAGGATGGTCATCTCCAATCTGATCCAATGCTTCGCATTGTTTTGTGGCCTGAAGTTGAAAGTTGTTTAAGCTTCGTGAAATAGGGAAAGATCGCTAGCAGTCAAGGTAAAGGTGCGGTTAATGAAGTTGTTGATGGTTTTGGTAAGAGTTAAGCATCAAGCAGTTAGAATTCCATCTAACGTCTGGCGCAGGCTCGCAAAGGGGAAGTGCTTGAAAGATAAAGTCTACAAAATGGTGAAAAGGAGGTCGGGCCCAGCGCGAAGGCAAGACTGTTAAGTCAGTGTACCGGCCGATCAAGTTTCTTTTGTTCATACAGTTGGTGCGATTTTGTTTAATGAAATTGCCTGGAGGTTATGCTTCATGAAATAGTGAAAGAGCGAAAGGAAAGAATGTGCAGGAATGTTGTGACCCATTGGAGGGAAAATTTGAATTCTCTTAGGAATTCAATTCTGAAGGGACGGCTGAAGCATGCAGTATCAATGTCGCAGTTAAGACCCTGGGTACCATATATGATCTCCTATCGATTGAATAGTAGATACAGAGACATTGTATTCAAATACAGAGTGAGTCAATTTAGCTGCAGAGCAGTTTCCATTGAGCTAAAACAGGTTTTCTTGTACTCTTGTGTGGCAATTTCTTTGTGGTGTTTTAATTAAGGTCTCAATTTGTCACTGAACCATTTGGGGGTAGTATTTTAATTGCTTGCATTTTCAAAATGGCACCTAAGAGAGAATTTTCCATGAAAGTTAATTATTAGGAGAGAGCCATTTGTGATGATTTTCTTGAGCAATGAACGTTGTCAACTAATCAGGCATCAAAAGTAAAAGAATTAGTGCCTAGAGCTCCTCACTTGAAGATAGGGGAAGGGTTGTGTGATAAGGGTAATTGGTTGAGAGATCCATAGGCTGGGTTGTCTAGGTTGGGGTTATTCAAAGTTGGATTCAAAATGAGAAATTCTCCAGCCCCGCAGAATAGCATTTGGGAGTTAGATGTAGGGAAGTTGATAGTTCGAGGAGTATTCATGGACATGTATGTATTGACTCAAATTGCACATAATTATGGTCCAGTCACAAGAAGCATTAGAGACATAAATGGGAAAGCTCTTATTGAAATCAATAATGAAGAGTTCAGAAGTGCTTTTGGGCTCAATGAGTTTACAAATTTTTTGGAACCCATTAACTTCAAATCATTAGCTCAAATATACAGTGCACAAAGGAACCACCTTAGAAATGGGCCTCTTAAGGAATTTTTTGTGAAGATAGGTGGGTTAATAGTTGTAAGACCCAACACTGAAGAGCCCATTTCATTGAATCTATTCACTCTACCAGATTTTGGGAGAAGATGCTGAGGCAAATATGCCCAATCACTACTTGCTAATGATTGCTCAGATTCTGAATCCTTCTCTTGCAGTAACATTTGATTATTCTTCTTTCATTACTGATGCTATCCATGAAGGGTTGATAGGAATAAAAAATAGGAAGGTGGATAGGCCTTTCAGATGGTATTCATTCCCCATGCATCTATTTTTGTTCAAGGGCAGTGATTACTTTGCCAGTGGATTGGACCTCAGAAAAGAGAAGGAGGGAGAAAAGATGACAGTGCAATTATGGAGCACTGTGTTGTCATGGGAAAGAGATGATGCCAATTTTTTAAAATTTGATAAATATTTTGCATCAAAGATTAGGATTCTCCTCTGCTCAGAAAACCCAAGAATCCCCAAGGTTCTTTTGGAATTTTTTAAACCAAAAGAATTTGCAGACAGTATAAAGATTGTTCATAATTGGGGTGATATTTAACTATACCCAGTCTCAACAATTTTTTAGAGTTTTTGGTTTTCGAGGCACTCCATTCTTGTTTCCCTATCAAGTCCCACTCAAAGTGGGAATTGTAGAAGTCCTCAAATAGATTGGTAGTGTACAAGAGGCAGAGCTGATAGGTAGCGGTAAAGGGACTATTTTCCCGACAGTTACCATAGCCCATCAATTTATAATAAGCAAGGGAGGTTGGAATTGTTTTCAAGACTTTCTGAAACCTTATCATTTGTCAACTTCAATATCCAGGTGTGTCAATCCAGAAGACTTCTTCAATGGCATTTTTAGAAAGAGAGCAGTGTGCAGAGGTAAACCCCATCAATTCCAGTTTCCTGAAGACATCATTAGAAATGAGTTTGATCTAGATGAGCACGAGCTGAGGAAGGAAAAATGGGTGGCTTATAAGAAAGCCTTAGACTTTGTACATCAGTTTTATGCTAGCTATGACGCATTGTCTAGTTTTTTCCCTTTTGAGGAAAAAATAAAGTTCTTAATTGTTTGATTTGAGGATGTGATGCAGACTCTAAAAGAAAAGAGGGAGGTTGTGATTAAAAGCAACCCTGAAAAGGCAAGAATGATTCTAAGTAGGTCTACCTTCACTAGAGAAATCCCTCCTGGTGACCATACATTGCACAAGAAATCTAGTTATAGTGTGCTGATGCCTACAATAGGGGAGCCCTCCACCTCCAAAGGAAAGAGAAAGATACAAGATATCATTGACACCGAAGAAAGCCCAAAGAAGAAGAGAGTAGGAAAGGAAGTACAATTTGATACACAATTGTACTCTCCATCCCAATCCATTATTCACATAGGAGATGAACAAGTAGTAGCTCTGCAGCTGATATAGTTAGGCAGTTTAGGAGAAATAGCCTATACTTATGATGAGGTAGAAGAGAGAATGCCAGAAGGGCCCCTTACTGTTGAAATGAACATCACTACCAATGAACTTAAGGGCTAGGAGTGGGATCCTGAGATCAAGCAGGCCAGTGATGACTTCTTGGCTGATAACAATTTTCTTTCATCAAGAGCATTTATGTAGTTTGTATGGAAACAAAATATAGACAAATATAATGCAAGATGTGAGAAGAGAAAAGGTGAGCAACCTCACAAAGATCTAGCTCTGGTGGAGGAGGAATTAAAGCAAGAAATGATGGATGAATTTAAGACCATTACCCCTAAGCAAGGAAGAGATATGGTGGCACAAGATGGAATACTTATTCTCCCTGAGTGGGATATAGCAGACGCCCTGGTACTGGAGGCAGTGAGGAAAGAAACCAAGCCCATGGAGGGAATTACTTTCAGCAAAGATAATGTTTCACTCGTCATGTGGTATCTCAAGAGAGATGAAAATAAGACAAGAAAAGATACCCTAGGGTCAAGCTACCTTGGTGGAATGATAGTGAAGAGAGTTTAGAACACAGGGGTGGTGGAAGCTGCTAGCACTGTGTTAGAGACTGCAAAATTTAGTGTTGTAGTAGCAGAAAAAGAGGCCAAGGAAAAAGCAGACCTCCAAGTCAAGTTGGAGACAATTTTGAAGGCTTATAACAGTGCTAAGGAGGAGGTAAGAGGTAAGGATAGCATCATTGCTAAGTTGCAGAGCTAGTTGATAGGATAGTACCATCAAGGTGAGTCTTCAACACTGATGATCTCCTCCTCTCCTACAAGACCTCCACCTAGCAGCCCCATCATTGAGTTCCCATCATCTCCAGCATCTTCTAGCTCCCAAATGATTGAGATCACTCCTCAAGAGTTAGAGAATTTAAAACAAGCTCAGGCCTTATAAGCAAAGAAGTATGAGGAAAGAGTAAGGGCTACTATTTCAAGTTTTGCAGATACAATGAGTGCTTCACTGTTACATAACAACATAAGCAATATTTTGGATATGTGGAATGAGCTCAATGGAGATAAGGCCATTTTGACACCTATTTTTGACAAGTGAAAGCCTAGAGAGCAGGACTTGGAACTTATCTGTGTATCTTATGATGAAGAAGGGGTTGATCCTATCATCAAATCCACTTTTGACACCACCAATGACTTAGTAAAATTAGTAGAAGGGGTGGATAATACTGACAAAAAAATCAATTTGTACAAAAAGTAGTATACTGAGTAGGTTTATGAATTGCTCCCAAGAGTTTTTATCAGCCCAGATCAACTGAAGGACAATCAAGTATGGCTTAAGGAATTAGAGGCCAAACTGTCAGCCAGAAGAAAAGGAATTGTTGATTTAGATGATGCTTCCTTTTTTGTGGTAACAGTTCAAGAGATAGAGAAAATCAAATCTCATTATGGTTTTCTCAATTCAGAAGTCAACAAGATGAGAAATTCTTGGAAAAGCTTAACCAAGGCTAAGACAAAAGTGATTAATTTCGTGTGGCCAACTGATGATGTTTACAATGAATGGACAAGAAAATATGCCATCTAGGATGTATAGTAGTTAGAGGGCACTCCTGAACAGTTAGAAGAGGTTGCAACCAGATAGCAAGTAGAAGAAGCTGCAGAGGTCGAAAAGGACTTGTAACTGTTTTTATAAAAGGCTTTGTAACTTCTTTTGAAAAAGAAATGTTTGTAACAAATTCTCCTAGGAAAGTCCGAAGCTATGTGCATCCATATTGTTATAAATGGATACCAGGACTAATAGAAAAGAGATGGCAAAGAATTGTAAGAAAACTCTATAGAAATTTATATCTGAGCTTATCTAAGTTTAATAGAGAATATTCAAAAGTTTTTGTAATACTTTCTTGAAGAATATATCAATATATAGACCATCGGTTTTGAGTAAAACTTTGTGTCATCTTCAAATGTGTTTGAAATTGTTTACTATTTCATTTTGAATAATCCAAGGTTATTTTGTTTGAATAGGGTTGTAAGGCAACTTTTAGTAGATGTGTTTGCTAGCTTTTCTCTTTAGGAGGGAAATTAAATATGCGGGGATAACTTCTACCAAGAAATTCTCTATAGGATACTTTGAATCTTGATGAGCATAGTTTGATTTGGTATACATAAATTCTCATGTGTCAGACATATATAAGGATTAATAGAAGCCAAGCCAATGGGATGTGTAAAGATATTTTGTTTTGGGAGTATTGTTTGAATTTAGATGACTCTGTGACCTTGGATAAGGCACTGGTATAGATCGAAGTTGTCTATTACATGTTTTGTAGGTCAAAATACTGAATATGAGTATAATTTTCATTACTTTGTTTAAGTTAGTTTCAAGGTGATTAGATCCACTAGTTTTTTGGACTAGTTTGCTGTGGATTTATCTTTGGAAAGTGTGAATTTAGTTCACAAAGGTATACCCACCGGACTCTGAGTAGGTCTTAAGTGTAGAAGATTAAATCAAACCTGGTCATATATTGTCCTAAGAGTTTCTTTCCCTTTAACATCTCTCCTACACAAAGTTTAATCATTTTATTATAAGGATATTGAAGTGAATCAGATTTTGAAGACAACAAAACCCTCTTATAAACTTCCTATAAGATTGTGCCAAGACATGAAAACTCCTCACTTCACTTGTTGTCTTAGGTGTAGGCCAACTGATTATGGCTTCCACCTTAGAGGTATCCATCTTCAAATCACCACTTGAGATTACAAACCCAAGATATATCAACTCCTGTTTCATGAACTCACATTTCTCCAAATTGATAATTAGCTGCTCATCACATAATTTCTTCAATACAATCTCTATATGCTTAATATGTTCATATTTTAACTTGCTAAAAATTAAGATGTCATCTAAATAAACTATGAGATTTTGCCAAGATCAAGAGGCAATGGAAAGCAAAAATAAGAGAGAACAAAATAGATGATAGAAATAAACTGTATTCTATCAAGATGAAAAATATGATCAATTGAATCATTAAGCGATACATACAATGAATATGAGCCTGCTTATATAGGCAAGGCTATGTGGATATGTGAGCACACAAACATGACATGTGGCTCAATAAGAAATAAGGGGAGGTAGGAAATAGGTGTGGGTAGGTAGGAGAAACAATATAATAGTCCACATGAGGTGGATCACCCACTGAATGTGGAGTGTAACAACAAGATCAACACCATAAAAGGTGGAAATTCTCCTACACACACTATCCCAATGTGGCACAAACACCCAAGTGTCTCATACCCAAACTACTATGAAATGCATTTCCTAAGTAAACTTAAGTAAGTGTAATAATATCCAAGATGAATAATTATTTACACCAACACCCCCCCTTAAGTGCAACTTAGGGGAATGCACTTAAGTCTACAATGCAACTAAGCAATGCAAGATGGGTCCTGACTACTAGACCATGTTAGGTACCCATGCACAAATGCAAATGCATGCAAACCAATGCAATGAAGTCTCTCACAAAGTGGGGAAAGAGAGAAAAACCCTCCCCCAAAAAAGAGATGAAAAACATACAAGAGAACTCTCATAGAAGAATGTGAGGAACAAAACCCCATGTGAGGAAAAAGTCCCCCCCATGTGAGAGAAGAAGAGAAGCTAGGAAGCCCCTCCTTAATGTGGAATCTACACCAATGATAGAAGCTCGATGTATGAAGAAAATGCTCCATGAACATCAAACAACATTTCTCCCCTTAGAAAGAAACAAAACCAAAGATGTATCCATGAAGTCTCCCCAATCATGAAAGGAAGATGTATGAAGAAAACTCATGATGAAAGGAATCTCTGAAAACTACTCAAGTGTCCCCATGTCGATGTTGAAAGATACCCCCTCCAAAGGTGGTAAACTGTGCCACACTACTGAAAAAGGTACTCCAAGATCTAGTGGAGATGGATGTAGAACATGTCCCAAAGACTCACATGTCTCCTCAAAAAATAAAGAGACCTCCTTCAACTATTGTACATAAGTATCCACAATCATGTCAACCTCGAAAGAATGATCATGTAGATAATGAACAAGAGGGTCAGAGTGTTCCCTCACAACAATCGAAGAAGGACCACCTTCATGAAAGAGAAGATGAATGTCATCAATGATATCTCCCAAATCTACAATGTAGGATTCCATAAATAAACCTGCAATGTCTGTCAAGTAATCATCCCATGAATCTGAAGTTGGAAGACAATGAATATCCTACTGCACTGAATCACATGAAGGCAAAACTGTCACACTATCCGTATCATCAGGTGCAATAGGTGATGTGATATAAATATGAGGAGATGAAATACAAGACTCAAGAATGGGTTCACATGTGAGAATCCCCATGTTCAAGTGTCCAAAGTTCTCCTCAAAAATTGAACCATCACAAGAAGTGTGATCATCATGTGTAGAATCATCAAATGTGAAATCATCATCATCAACAAAATTTGAAAAGGAGTATAACTAAGATGCATGATCAACCACCCCAGTCGCAATGATAGCTCTAGTCTCCAAGTCTCTAATGAAAATTGACTCTGGTGTGAACTCCACAACTCTCTTAGTTGCACCATGTGTGATTTGATAGATGGAAAGGAGATTGTTTGTCAAGTGGGGTACACACAACACATTATTGAAGGAGTTATCCCCAATGTCAATAGATCATTTCCAAATCACATCCATGTATGTATGATTTCCCATCAAAATCTATAGCATGGTGCAAGGCTCAAATGTAGAGAACATAGACTGCGAAGATGCTATATGATGAGAAGCCCTTGAATCTAAAAGCCATCTCTCTGAATCATGACTGATAGTAGCACATAGATCTTTTATTTTTCTTGTCCCAAAAGAATGAGTCTTCCCACTTGTAGAAGCCATGAATGCTTGCCCTTTTCCTTTTGAATGTGAGGAAGTGGAAGTTGGTGAATCATCCTTCTTGTAGACATTAGGCAAATCAATGTTATTCTTTTTGATGATATGTGTGAGCTCATCAATCTTTTTAAAATGGCAACAACGCTTCTCATGACCAACCTTTTTACAATAGGCACAAGTAGGTCTCTCCCTCTTTGGTGAATTATCCCTCTTGGAAGAGGATGAATCTCCTTGTTGTGGAGAAGATGGTGCTTTGTCCTTAGGCTTTGATTGCCATTTCTTCTTGTTTGAGTTGTCCTTTCCTTGATTTACCACTAATGCTTGAGACTTAGAAGCCTTAAGAATGCCCATTCTTATCAACTTAGTTTGTTCCATCATCAACAGTTCATTGAAAACATCAAATGTAGGCATTGTGTAGCTTGAACCCATTGTCATCCTATGAGTTTGGAAACTAGAAAAAAATGTTGCATATTCTTGTGGAAGCTTGCCTATCAAGTTGAATATCAATTGAGTATCCTTCTTATCAATGTCACAATCTTTGAGTTGTGCCCTCAACTCATTTGCCTTGGTGACATAATCTTGTATAGTATCAAAGTTCTTGGGATCCAACATGGTGAGATCACTATCAATTTGATATCCCCTAATCTCATCAACTTGACCATACAAGTCTTGAAACTTTTTCCAAGCATCCTTGATTAGAGTACACTTCTCAATATGAAAAATGAGATCCTTTGATACATACTTTCTTAAGGTACCAATTGCCATGATATTTTTAGTGAGCTAATCCAAGTGACCAACTAGATCAACCTTAGGATCAGCGGGAGAAACAATAGTTCCATCAATGTAATGAGTTAGTCCTTTTTCCATAAGTTTACTCCATGCATCAATTTTCCAAGTAGCATAATTATGAGGAGTTAAGAGAGGAAACTTAGAAGAACCCATAGCAGTAGAAAGGAAGGAACACAAGAGCACAAAAGCACAAGAGACACCCTCCCAAATTCACTCAATCAAAGTACCCCCCAAAATGGTGATTTTGGCGCTTTATATGTAGTGTGTGTACAATAAGCCACTTGCAAAACAAGGCTAAGTGGACTTCTGATTTCAATTTACAACTTCTCAAAATGAGATCTAAGAGACTTCAACAAATACTACTAGTGATCTAAACTAAGATCCAAGCAAAATGAAAGTACCAAATATGCCAAAAATGGCCAAATAATGAAAGTACAATTTCTACTTAAAATTACTGCAAACAAATGGCAGATTATGAAAGTAGATGAAAAAATATGCACTTTCAAAAAAAATGGCACCTAAAAAGGAGTCTATATGAGCCCAAATGAAGCCTCCAAAGTTGTAAAAATTGGGATTTAATGATTTCTGAAAAACTTGTATCCGAGAAATAGAAAAATCCTGCACCATTGTACAGATCACAAAATTCTACCCCAAAACAAAAAAAATTGCTCGAAAAAAGAAGTTTGGATGAGTGAGATATCACTATTTGAAAATTGCCTGCAAAATTATAATTTCTGGAAAATTTTCGTCACGGCTTCAAACTTCAAATGCCTCTAAATTTGGCCTCTGAAGTCCAATTTGGATAAAACAAAAGGAAAAATTGACTTTCTTGGACCTCCTCAATCTAATGGTAACCTCAGATTTGATCCATCAAGCTTCAATAATAACCTGCAATAGAAAATTCTAAAATGCAAACCCTAAATAACATCAAATTTCTCTCAATTGGCAAACCAATGACACTCTAATGGCTCTGATACCATGTGAGATTTTGCCAAGATCAAGAGGCAATGGAAATAAAAAATAAGAGAGAACAAAATAGATGATAGAAATAAACTTTATTCTATCAAGATGAAAAATATGATCAACTGGATCATTAAGTGATACATACAATGAATATGAGCCTACTTATATAGGCAAGGCTATATGGATATGTGAGCACACAAACATGACATGTGGCTCAATAAGAAACAAGGGTAGGTAGGAGAAACAATATAATAGTCCACATGAGGTGGATCACCCACTGAATGTGGAGTGTAACAACAAGATCAACACCATAAAAGGTGGAAATTCTCCTACACACACTATCCCAATGTGGTACAAACACCCAAGTGTCTCATACCCAAACTACTATGAAATGCATTTCCTAAGTAAACTTAAGTAAGTGTAATAATAACCAAGATGAATAATTATTTACACCAACATAAACAACAACAAATTTACCAATATAATCTTTGAGTACTTCATTCATGAGTCTCATGAATGTGCTAGCAACATTTGTGAGTCCAAATGGCATAACAAGCCATTCATAAATTCCTTCTATGGTCTTCAATGTTGTCTTCCATTCATCTCCCTCCTTGATTTTGATTTGGTGGTAACCACTTTTGAGGTCTATCTTGGTGAAGTATTCAGCACCTCCTGAACAATCCATCAAATCTTCAATTCTTGGAATGGGAAACTTATACCTGATTGTAATCTGGTTGATAGCTCTAGAATCAGTGCAAATTCTCCAAGTACCTTCCTTTTTTAGGGCCAAAATGGTGGGAGCTACACATGGGTTGATGCTCTTCCTTATCAGACCATTATCCAAGAGTTCTTGTATTTGTTTAGCTACCTCTTTATTCTACTCTGATGTCATTTTATAAGCTTCCTTATTAGGTAATGAGGCTCTGGGTATGAAGTCAATTTGGTGACTTATGGTACATTGAGGAGGCAAGGTTGCAAGTTCTCCATCACTGATAATGTCCTTAAACTAATTTAAAATCTGTTGCACTTCATTGGGAATGCATACTTTCTATCCTTTCTTTCTTCTTTTGGTTTTACTACAAGTGCAAACCCCACTCCTTCTCCTTCCTTGAGAGTGTTAATGAACTCCTTCTCACCAACTAGTAGCACATTGGAACCTTTAGATATTCACTCTTCTTGATCTCCTATGGACTAAACTTTATAGGTAATCCCATCTTTTTGAAAAGTATAGGCATTCTTTCCCTCATGGTGTATTTATTTCCTATCAAATTGCCAAGGCCTACCTAGGAGTAGGTGGCATGCATCCACTGGCAAGATGTCACACAATATTTTTTCCTTGTAGCCTCATATAGTGAACTCCACCCAATTTTGTTCATTCACTAGAACATATTGCCCCTTGTTGAGCCAAGTAACCCTATAAGGATCACTATGTGGGATTCTTTGTAGTTTGAGCTTACTTACTACTTCTTCTGACACTATGTTATCAATGGAACCTAAATCCACCAACACTCTACATACTTTACCCATAATCTTGCACTTTATCCTAAACAAGGATCTTCTTTGGCTAGGTTCCTCCTTAACTAGTTCTTTGATCAAGACTCTTCTCATCATGAGATTCTCTCCAACCTCATAATCTAAACTCACTTCTGATGCTTTCACATTTTCTATATCTTCTTGAATATAACTTACTCTCCTCTCACCTCCTTGGGATGAAGAAGACTTCTCAGGATATCTATAGGCTAGGTGTCCAAGTTGATGGCAATTGTAGTACTTCATTATGGTAAAATAGGACCCTCTTCTTGATCCACTAGACCTTTCTCTAATAGAGTTACTAGATCCCCTTTCTCTATATCTGCTCTTGCTATTGGAATCCCCACTTTTCTCTACCAACTTGGATTCCCCTTGGGATCTTTGGTCTACACTTCTTCCACCATAGCTACCTCTATGACCTCTACCATCTCTTCCCCTACTTCTACCCATGTTGCTTTGCTCTAGTTTCTTTTTACTCTTCTCTTCCACCTTGAGTGCCAATTGATAGCACTTATGAACTGTACTAGGGGACAAAAAACTCAACTCTTCTTGTATATTCCATCTCAAGCCATTCAAGTACCTAGCTACCTTGATGCTTTCATCTTCTACCACCTTAGATCTCAAACACAACTTCTGAAATTCCCCAGTGTAGCTTCTCACATCTAGTTCTCATTGTCTCAAGTTTTATCTCCTCTTATGCAATTGAATTTCATAGTCTTCCGAGATATATGATTCTTTCACCTTGGTGAGCATTCCTTTCCAACTGGCTATTGGGTTCTTAGCCTCCTTTTGTCTCTCCTCTTGGATTAACTTCCACCAAGTCAAAGTTGCTCCTCTCAATCTAGATTTGGCTACCTTCACCTTTTGTGCTTCACTAATCCCATCATATTCAAAGTGATTCTCCAATCCTTCAATCCATTCCATGACCACTTCTGGTTCCATTTTTCCTCAAAAAAGTGGCACTCCTTCTAGGGACTTCCCTCCTAAGGCTTTGATGGCTCTAAGGAAAGGTTCTTCAAGTAGAATAGGATCTAGTTCAGGTGTGCCATCCTCTTCTACTACTTATTTACCCTTGCCTTCATTGATTTTGATTGTTACTTTCTTAGTGTTGTCTTCAACTATGTCTAGTTTTCTCTCCAACTGTTGTAGTCTTACCTTGAGGAGTATATTTTCTTCAACTTGATCTTCTACCTTCTTGGCTAAATTTTCATTGGTCACCATCCTAAGGCTATTTTCTCCTATTGATTTAGTCTCTGACATGAACTAGCTTCTTCCCAAATCTTAGCAGGCTCTGATACCACTTTGAATTGGAGAGGTTCTCAAAGAGAGTCACATCTGGATCAATAGGTAGGTAAAGGATGTTTAGTGGGCTTCCATCACTCTACACTTGTCCATTTACAATTCAAACAATCAAACTCTCTTGGAATTCTCCCCATCAATTTTTGTTCAATAGTAACTCTCAAGCATGGCTGAGATTCACTAGAGTAAATTCAACCATTAGCCTATCCAAACCTCCAACATATACTTACATGGGTTTTAGGGGGTGTCTTATAGGTGTTTCAACTCCATTCAAGTGGTTCTTCAAATGGTATCTCACCATTTTCCCATTGCTCCATCTTCTTCCTATTTTCTAGGCCTAGTAGCCCTAGAGCTCCAATCAGCCCTACCTTACTAGTTTTTGGGAAAATGGTTAGAAAAATTTCAATGGGATCCCCAAAACCTTTGGTGTTCCAAGTACCCTTTTGGAAAAAATTTTGGATTCACTAGGGTAGGTTGTCTAACATTCACAATTGCTCATCCCTGCAAGCAAAGACAAAATTATCAATCATATTCCTAGCCGAGCTATGGCAAAGCTCACGTAGGAAATGATAGAAAGTTGCTTCCCAAAAAATTCTAGGCCATTCCAAAAAGTATATACACTATACACGGGTTCCATGACTTGAATCCAAAGGGTCATTGAACAAAAGTCAAGGGATTTCAAGTTTGAACCATGCCTGGACTCTTGAACCCTTGCTCAGTCCGAGAGAAATACAATATAAGACAATTTGTAAACACACTTCAAATCTGCACTAAGAGAAGATACAAAAACTCCTTGATCAACAAAATATCATCCACTAAACCTCCATGAAATAACAGTAACAATTTCAATTCATTTGGTACGGACTACTACTACAAAAATGAGAAAATATATGGCAAAATCTAGAAATTGTCTTTAAATTTGATTCAAACTTGCTCTTGGATTTTCCAACCCATGTAAAATCATTCAAGGAGCATTTTATATTCCATTTTGGTCATAACCAACTCCTCATTGGTTTCCTAACCACCGATTTTTTAAAAAATGCAAAGTTGCAAAAAGTTGTCAAGCAACAATGACAACTTTTCCTCAAATGTGCATTTTTATCTTTTATGCTTTTGTTCTCATACTAAACCTCCTAGGATGAATCCCTAACATAAAAATGACATAACCAAATGCCTAATGAGGCTTTACAAGATGTTTTACATAATGCAAAATATTGCCATTTTAGGCTTACAAGGGCTCATTAGCCAAATCTGAGAAAACCAACAAACCTAGGTGACAATCACCCTTTTAATTACTACCAAACACACATGAGGACCTCTAAATAGTCCATTATTCAAACATTGATCCAAAATAAGGACAATCACTCCAAAATTTGAAAATGCATCAACAAACTGGTTAAAAGCTAGGTGCTCCTACACTAGCATAGGAAATTTTGTCATATAAATTTTGATAACATTGTCAAAGTGAGTAAGTCCATGCTAGTTGGGATAGATGACAACCTCAAATTTCAAGAGAAAGTCTTTTTTAGTAGAACACTTGTTAGATTTGGTTCATACAGATCTCTGTGGACCCATAAGGACTAAAAGTATTCAAGGTGACATATATTTTATGATCTTCACTAATGATTGTTCAAGGATGATGTGGGTCACATTCTTGAAGGATAAGTCATAAGCTTTTGGTAAGCTCAAGGCATTTAGGGCCTTAACTAAGAAGGAAAGTGGCAAGAAGATAAAGTGTCTGAGGACGGATCAAGGTGGAGAATTTACTTCTGAGGAATTCACTAGGTATTGTGAAGAAAATGGCATCAAAAGGAAGCTTTCTGCACCAAGGACACCACAACATAATGGTATTATAGAGAGGAACAACCGATCAGTTGTTAAAGCTACTAGAATGATGTTGATTGAAGGAGGTGTAGCAAAAACTTTCTGGAGAGAAGTTGTCAGTACAACTGTCTACACTATGAACCAGATACTGGTAAAAAGAGGTAAGGACAAGACTCCTTATGAATATTGGTATGGTAGATCACCTAATGTTAGTTATTTTAAGATATTTGGTAGTAAATGTTTTATTAAGAGAGTGACTATGTTAGCAAGTTTGAGGCTAAGAGCGATGAAGGTATATTTCTTGGTTACTCCACCAAGAGTAAGGCCTACAAATGTTACAACAACCAAACTCAGAGAACCATTGAAAGTCCTGATGTTTGAGTGGATGAGAATCCTGAAGTCTCAAGGGAAACTAGTGTGGAGAAAAAGGAAGAAGATCCTTGCATCCTATTTTTGGAGCTAGAACCAATGAAACATGAAACTAGTAAGGAGAATGTCATTGTGATAGTTCAACTGAAACAGGTAGAATCAAAAGAAGATGAAGATAATAATGAAAAAGAACCTGAATATAGTGATCATATTATTCCAAGGTATGTGAGACTCAATCATAATCCTGATCAGATTATTGGAGATAAAGATGCTAGAGTGCTAACCAGAAGAAGAATCAAAGATAATTATTGCATGATCTCCATTATTGAGCCTAGAATTGCTAAGGAAGCATTTGGAGATGATCATTGGATCAAAGCTATGGAGGACGAGGTTTATCAAATTGAGAAGAACAACACATGGACCCTAGTACCTAGACCGGTGAATAAGAATGTGATAGGCACTAAATGGGTATTCAGGAACAAACTAAATGAAGATAAAGTAGTAGTCCAAAACAAGGCTAGATTGGTTTGCATAGGTTATGCACATGAAGAAGGAGAAGACTATGGAGAGACTTTTGCACTAGTTGCTAGACTTGAAGGTGTCAGGGCTTTACTTGCTCTTGCAGCACATAAGGGATTCAAAGTATATCAGATGGATGTGAAGTCAACATTTCTAAATGGGATACTGGAAGAAAAAGTATACATTGAGTAGCCAGATGGTTATGCTTTGACTGATGATAAAGATATGGTATGTAAATTGCATAAGGCACTATAAGGTTTGAAGCAAGCTCCGAGAGTATGGTATGAGAGGCTACATTCACACCTGATGAAGATAGGTTTTTAGAAAACCACCGATGATAGCAACATATATCTCAAATCTGAAGGAGATAAGACACTGGTGAGTGAGGTGTTTGTAGATGATATCATATTTGGAGGCAATGATGACATGAGCAATGACTTTACAAATGAAATGAAAAATGAGTTTGAAATGTCTCTAGTGGGAGAGATAAAAAATTTCATAGGCTTGCAAATTCAGGAGATGAAGAGTGGCATTTTTATCATATAGTCTAAGTATGTGAAAGAGGTATTAAACACATTTGGTATAGTGAATGTAAACCAGTTGGGACACCAATGGTTACAGGTTGTATACTTTCTAAGGAAGATGAAGCCAAATCTATTGATGAAAAGGAGTACAGGTCAATGATAGGAAAGTTGCACTATGTTGTTCACAACAAACTAGATATAGCTCATGCAGTTGGTCTAGTTGCAAGATTTCAGAAGAATCCGAAAGAAACACACCTGATAGAAAATAAGAGAATATTTAGATATTTGAAAGGTACTATTGACTATGGTTTATGGTATCCATATGTAGGTAACTTTGATTTGAAGGTGTGTACAAATGCAGATTGAGCAGGTATTGTTGATGGTAGAAAAAGCACAATTGGTGGAGCTTTCTTTCTTGGAGGAAGGCTTATATCTTGGAGTAGCAAAAAGAAGAGTTGCATATCTCAGTCTATTGCTAAAGCTGAGTATGTTGCAGCTTATATGAACTGTACCCAGGCTATCTGGATGAAACACATTTTGGAGGGATTCAAGATGAAGTTTTCTAAACCGGTAAATATCTTATGCGACAACACCAATGCCATAAATATGTCAAATAACCTGGTAATACATGCTAGGACCAAGCATATTGAATTGAAGTATCATTTCTTGAGAGAAAAAGTGCATATTGGAGCATGTTTCTACCAAGGAGCAGCTTGCAGATATCTTTACTAAACCTCTACCTTAGACTACTTTTGAGTATCTTAGAGGTCAGCTAGGGGTTGTACTCCTACATGAGGTCAATTGAGCATGATGTAGGAATACATCACTCCCATAGCTACTTGTATAATTTTATAGCACGATTGGTGTAGAGTGGAGTTATTCCATAGGGGGGGCATCAAGTTGCAGGTTGATGATGCTAAATAATGAAGTTTGAAATTGCATGTTTTACTTTCACTTTGGCATTGTTGTCAAAGGGGGAGAAGAACTATAAGACTATTAGGAGTATTGTATGATTGTGGTAAAATGTAAACCAAGATTCCTATACACATCATCACAATCAAGGGTATTGATATTTGTATTGCCATTAATGCTAAAGGGGGAGATTGTTGGCATTTGCTTGAAGATTACATTAATGATATGTTATGTTGTCATTGATGTCAATTAACCAGTTATGATTGATGTCAAGTTATGATGTTGTTATGTTGTTGTAATGATGTTGTAATAACAATGACATGCAACCGATAGGAAGAGCTAGAAAAAGGCAATGCAACCAGTAGGAGAGTTTGTATTGGAAATTGATATTACCTATGATATGGAGAGTTGAACTGGTAACTCTACCTGTAGAAGATGTCCAAACCCTAACTGATGGATTTGAAGAAGATTATGATCAAATGATGAACGACAAAGATTATGACACATATGCATGTTGAATGAGGAATGTTTTAAATGATTCAGAACGCATAGAGACAACGATTTTTGTCTTGGGAATGAGCAAGTTCATTGCATGTAATGCAAGCCATGTGATGAGTTATAGAGTTTGATGAAGCAGTGATCAAGGAGAGGTCAAGAATATATTGAGTGATGTGCATTGATTTCTATGTTATTTCTATGTAATCCAATGGTCATACTTGAACCAATTTGTTTGTAATCTCTATGAGATGATTAGGGTTGTGATGTGTTATTGACCTATTGATTTGTTTATAAGGTCGATGACTTGTTTTGTTTGAGTGTTGGAAAAATTGTAGTTGAGAGTGAGAGAGTGGTTCCTGAACCTGATAATGTATCTGCAACATGTGTAATGGAAAATAGGAGCATGAAAAGGATTTGAACAAGCAAGTGTAGTGCTATTCAAATAGATCAACAAACCGCTATTGTTTTCTAACAATTACAATAGTTAAATCCCCTAACTAGGTAAGCTCTAACAAGCTTAATTATTCAAATCCTCTAACTAGGTGATCCATTAGCTTGGATTCTAAATCCTCTATTGGGGTTACTCCTGTAGCATCGGAATTAGGAATCATCAAAGCAAGTATATCAAAACATATTAATCATTATTAGCTCAATCACACATTGCAATGATCTAATCCTAAGCACACTCAATAGAGACATAAAAACAAAGCATTCAAAAGCAAATATCATGCAAACCAAATAACCAATTGGATGCTTCTTCCATGCGGCTCCATTGTTCTTCTTTCCTCTTCAATGGATTTCTGGATCTCACCTACAAGTGCGCACATACAATTGAAAGCAAGATGGATGTTGGTTATTGGTCAAGAGTACTAGAAGCATAAGTTCGATAGTTTGATTAGGGATTCGGGATTAGCTTTGATTGAAAATCATCCAATTTATAGAGAAATTGGATAAATGACAAGATTAGCATGATGCAATTCAAATGGAAATTGCAAATCAATATGACAAATTATGACAAATTATGCACTTTCCATGCACAATTTGATTGATTGATAATTGATGACAAATTATGACACATTCTATGTCAAAATTGATTGATTGTCAATTATGACAATTTATGACAAATTGAAATGTCATTCCCATAGAATTAGGAGATGAAATAGGAGGAAAAAGGAATTAGAAATTAAGAAAATTAAAATTGATGAAAATTACAAATTAGAAATTGATGGAAAAATAGGAAATTAGGAACTAGAAGAAATTAGGTAAATTAATTAATAATTTGTCATTTATTAATTAATTTACAAGAGGAAGAATAATTAGCCAATTAAATAAAGATTTAATTGTAATGAGAAGACTTAGGATTAATAAATAATTTAGTAATCCTAGAGGAAGGAATGACACATTAGGTTAAATGAATAAATCATAAAACCCTAAAAGACAAATTAGAAATGCAAAAATGACAATTAGGTCTTGATTGAAGATAATTAATGTCATGATTTTGAATTGATAAATGATCAATGCGACAAAATGATTTGATTGATAGATGCGCCAATTGACGAGGAACAATGACAAATTGATCCAAATTGACATAATTGAGACAGACAATGATCGATAGCGAAATGATCGCAAAATGACAAAATTGACAAGAGGACGAGGATCAATGATAAAATAGATTGCAAGACGACAAGATTGGAAACGACCACGATCGATGACAAATCGATCGCAAAATGAAAAGATTGAACAAGACAATGATCGATGACAAATTGATCGTAAAACGACAAGATTGATAAACTGATTGCCAGATGATAAGATTGAAAAGAGGACAAAACCACAAATTAGGATTGATGATGTCCAAAATGATGACAAATAAGCATGCACATTGATGCGACAGGATAAAATCGATCAAAATCATGACTGGATAATGTTGTCGACAAGACCAAATTCAAGGACGAGATGATTGAAGAATGTAGAAGAATGACTCGATGCTCGCAAATGATAAAAATCAAGTGCGTGACATAGGAGAAATGTTAATGCGACGCAAAAACCTAAAATGAGGCAATGCGCAAATGTTAAAGTATGACCTCGCAAGCATTGACCATTTTTGGGTGTCTACATTTTGCCCCTCTTTGAGACAATGCGATTTTAAGCGTTGTTTCAAAGAACAATAACGAAAATGCCCCAGACAATAATAATGACATATGCATGCCCCCTCGAGGAATTGGCCAGAAACATGCGGAAAAGAGGCCAATTGATCGATAAAAATGATAGGATCAAACGGACTGACAATCGGAGATCGGATGCATGAAGGACAAGCAATTTAAGGTGTACAAGACCGCGACCAACATAAGATGGAGAGGAGGCATGTCCATCTATGCAATGACAAAGAGCTATAAATGAGACCAAGAGGGTGAAAATTGCTCATTTGCACTAGCTAAAAAGGAGGATTTGTTGCTCTGGACAAGGACACGTCCAGACAGATGGTGAACATTCCAAGGGCAGATCACCTCAGAGAACATGTACGCACATTCAGACGATTGGAGGACGCAGGAGCAGCGGTATGGATCTTAAAAACCCATGTTTTGAATTTCATGAATTTGAAGCGTTTGCGGGACATTGCGGGGCCCACAAGGAATGCAAAAGGGAACTTCTGCGCTTGTGTGGTCTAATCCTGCACTTGTGTAGGGAGTTCTACGCTTGTGTAGGAAGACACAAGCGCAGGTCACCTGACACAGTCGCAGGTTACAAGACACAGGCGCAAGTGTGCATAAATGACCCAATTTTAACTCAAAACTGCATGCAAATGACCTGAAAAGGGGGGACAAGGGTGGGATAGGTCAATGTAGGTGAAAAACACCCTGATTTGGACACACAAATGAGGAAATGCAACCCATAGGAGCAAACCCTAAGACTGACAAAAAGATGCCCCGATTGTGATGCAGAGTCGACAGTATCCGTTGATCACACGGGAGAACCGACCTGACTGCTTCATGTTACAACATAGACTTAGGAGCACAGAGAGAGACACATTAGCAGGATTGGGGATATATTATATCACATACATGCTTGAGATTAGGGCAAACATAGGATTGCTTACCGCATTGGTAGAGCGATGGCATTCGGAGACCTCCTCATTCTATTTGGCGACTGGCAAGGCGATAGTGACATTAGAGGATGTATGGCGCATCCTCCACATTCTGATACATGGGGAGATGATAGAGTATGACCTAGTGACAGGTAGAGATGCATTATGTAGGCTATTTGAGTGTGACACGGATGATCTGGACATCGTCGAGAGAGAGATTGGTTGGGAGAGCATGGCGGCTGAGTATGACCGACGATATGTGGTGATAGTAGTTGTGATAGCATGTCTTCTAGCAGGAGATAGATGAGGACATGGATTCCCTATTGGCTGGGGAAAGGTGCTAGAGTGGATGGCGACAAAGGGGACAGTGTATGCGTGGGGACCATGTGTACTTGCTATGTTGTATTTCCAGCTGCATCAGATAGCGTATCAGGGAGTGCAGACATTGAGCTATGGAGTCACATTGCTTCAGGTATGGGCATTCGAGCATATTGCCATATGTCGACTGATTACAGATAGATAGGTTGTACCACACCGACCATATGTGTATAGCTATGGTGGAGCACTGAGACAGGGTCCGTTTGGATACATACTATACTGGCGACATGAGCTAGACAGACTGGGAGAGTTCATATGGAGGCCATATCGAGATTGCCCTGGATGGTCAGATGATCATGAGGAGTTACCATATTGCAGACAGGAGAGGTACTTGATTGGGTGACCAGTGAACCGCCAGAGAGTGATTGAGTTGTACCTGCCAGAGAGGGTCAGATGACAGTTTGGAGAGACACAGGATGTACCTAGGAAGATGGCATGCTTTGCCCGATCTCACAGAGAGATGAGTTAGTGGGGGAGTATGATTCAGCCACACATAGCACATGCCAACTTTGCACAGCTACAGCAGAGACAGTGGGAGTGGTGGTCAGATGTGGTGGATGCTGGGACGACAAAGGAGTATGAGACATGGTTTGCACGATGACGGCCAGTTCCTTTGACCAATCCTGATATTCCAGTACCGAGGAGATAGGAGGACTTCCCACTCACAGGAGAGGAGGGAGATGATGAGGACAAGGAGGATGAGGATGACGGGGATGGAAATGATGGGGAGGGTGATGATGATGAGGGTGATGAGGATGACAGGGATGGAGATGATGTAGATGATGATGGGGAGGACGATGATGAGCCGGACTCAACTGATCAGGAGACATTGTAGGATATTCCTCTAGAGCCGGGGACAGCTAGGACAGAGGAGATGGATACGTGTAGCGCTACCATAGCGAGTTAGTAGGATCATATTGCAACATTGGAGAGACAACATGAGCAGTTCAGATCAGAGATAGCTAGACTCATAGAGGCTCGAGATACAACAATAGCTCAGGCACAACGAGAGGGACAGAGAGTCACAGAGTTCATTGGGTCAATTAGGGATGCCAGTGCACGGGAGATGGCACAGATGCTGGTAGAGACTGGCGAGGAGAGACTATACTAGAGGACACTATATTAGAGTGCAGTTCCACCAGAGCGGAGAGCACCTTCATATCAGGCATGATCGAGGATAGAGAGTAGGTCACGCTCTCGGAGGTCATTGAGTAGCATGGGGGTGAGTGGACCTATGAGACCACCACAGCCAGGACTAGGAGGGACATCATCTGCGAGACATGGCAGGGATGAGGAGGACAGAGGGAGCACCCAGTGACAGAGGCACGTGCTCTGTATAGACAGTGGACATTATGTAGTTTGACACTATGTAATCAGCCTGCAGGCCATACTTAGGACAGACAGTCTGATTTTGTACTCCGATATTATTATGATATGTGATATGAAATGCATCGATATGATGGGATGCAATGTGTTATGACTTGTAGTTATTTTCTATGGATGGATGATGTATGCACTGTTTATGAACATGTATGGATGTATTTTTATGTATTTTTGATATATTTATGAAATGAAATGGATAAAATGCTTGATGTAATATGTGATGAAATGTTTGATGCAAATGTACTAACCAATGAATGCAGGATATAGCATATGTGTGTGGATATCGGAGCACTAGACCGAACTGACTATCCAGACTAACAAAATAAATGTTAGTAAGAAGAAATGAGACAGAGGACAATTAGAAATGAAGAAAAACTTGCTTTCAGTAATGCACTTTGTAGGTGAGAACCTTTATTTTTATGTAGCAAAATGGATGCGTAGCATCATGGCATTGAAGGCCAGAGCTGAAATGCAACCCTTTTTGCAAAAGACGGACACATCACAAACAAATGACAAGCATAATCAAAAAAGAAAGGGATCATGAGCCATCCCGGTCACTCTAAATCACTCAGTGACATCATTGAGCAACATAGGAACATGATCAAAGATAAATCAATAAATGATAAGACGCACAAATTCAAACAAATCAAACAAACATCTTGATCTTCATTGTCAAAAGTTGAAAGCGCTGATAGGATGATCATGACGTCTGGTTTCAGGAAATGTGATACCTCGTCTAAGACAGGACATAGTCTGGTTTCGAGTATACCACACCCTGTATAAGACCCATGATAGTAGAGACAAGGACAAATGATTTTGATACTGATATTCAATTGAGATGACAATTTTGATCAGGCTGAATGTTTGGTTTTGATTGAAAAAGTTTATCTTGTTAAAGCATGATTCCATTAAAGCACAGCGTTAAATGGATTGCGAGTGTCGTTGGAGGAATGCTCAGTAAGCTGTCTTATGCACAAAAGGAATAATTTATTGCAGAATGCGTGTTTTTGGATTTTAATGTTTTATAAATGTTTTGTTCATTTTTTCAAGACTTTATATGACTTTTTATGGATTTTTTCAGGACATTATTTGATTTTTAGACTTTTTTCAGGACTTTTTTCAATTTTTATGATTTTTTCAGGACATTTTTAAATTTTTATGATTTTTTCAAGACATTTTAAATTTTTTTTTTTTGGATTATTGCCCCTAGTGTCTAGCAAGGCAAGGAATATGACAGGTGAATAAATAGGCTTGCTGAAATGATGGTGGATAGAAGGAAGACAAAGGCCTTTTATCATGGAGACAATACGGATGCAATTTTCAAGGGCTATTGCGTGATAGGACAAGAGACTGGATATGACAATGTAAAGCAAGAACATGGCATGAGGGACATGTCAAGAGGTTTTTGAAAAATATGTTTTGCATTTCACGTCCTTATGTCAGATCAAGATCAAGGAATGAAAAAGAGTGTATGGATAGTGATAAGATATGGATAGGATAAGCAAGACCAAGAATGGATAAGGGACATGGACTGAAGGCCGAGATAGGATAGGGGATAGTGGCAGAAAGTTGCGATAAGACAGGGAATATGGATGAAAGGTTGTAATAAGCAAATGGATAAATGACCAAAAGCTATGATGGACTGAAAGCTACAAGCAAGATGCATGATGCTCATGATGATTCTCAGCCTTGTCAAGATCAAAAGGTGGAAAGGGAAACTGGACATGAGGGACAATAGGATATGAAGCGTAATGACAGGGGTTCGATAAGATAATGAAGGGGAATAGGATATGAAAGAGGAAATCTGCCCCCAAGTGTGGTGTGCAAGAAGTTCATAGATTACCATGACACCTGTTTGCCAGGTTTTCATCACAGCACTTGCCCAAGTCACCTATTTGCCAGGTTTTCACCAGTGGACAAATTATTTTTCTTTTCTTTTTTTTTTTTTTTGGTCTTTTTTTTTTCACTTTTTTTTTGTATTTTTTGATTTTTTTTGTATTTTGACTTTTTCAATAGAAGATGGACACATGATAGGGGATGGAAGAAGGACTCAAGCATTTTTTTTTTTTTTGGATAGTAGCTTTGAAAAAAAAAATAGACCATGACCATTAAAAGTATGCTCAAAGACGTTGGTAGGATAAGGACATGGAAAATGAGATGAAACTAAGGCAAGGATTTATGCAAAGGATTGGATCAAAGGGTTTGAAGAATGGAAAATATGCATTGGATAATGGATAGGGTATTGGAAGAATTGGGCTTCAGTGGATGGAAATGAAGGCAAGATCAACATTGGCACACAGCTTGAGGGGTGATGGACTGATGGAGGACAAATGTATTTTGGATATTGAGATTTTGACGAAGGAACGACTATGGATTTTGGGACATAAGGGCCCAAAATGGATGAAGAAGGTGATGGAGGAACAAATTTGAGAGGGTTGGATGGAGGAATAGCAATTTTGGATGCCAAGTTGGATATTTCTTTAGGCTTTTGTGCTTCAAGGAGCTTCTTGGGGATCCACATGGTTTTTGATTTTTCATGCTTTTGAAGTTCCTTGGAGTGCATTGCTTGCACAAGGGATTTAGGAACCCATATATATTTTGACTTTGCTTTATTTTGCTCAGTGGGCCTTTGTGGCCTTTTTTATTTTTCTTTTTCTTTATAGATCAATTTGTTCTTTGTTTTGACATGTCGATTATATTGGACATGTTGATCCTTGAATATATGTGGATTTCTAGACTTATGATGCTTATACTTGGCATCCAAATTGCTTGGAAGAGGGAATGAATGTCGGTGTGGATGGGAATGATATGGGGGCATGTGGGATGGATGGAAGGTTCTCCAAGATGTGTGCCTTTGCTGATGTTGCATAGGAGATGGAGGGATATAGGGACCTAGAATGGATGGAAGGGATGATAGGGAAGGGATATGTTTGGATTTTGACTTTGAAGGGATACCAATGCCTTGAGTGTGAGCTTTGTAGCCATGACCATTAGTATACTCTTTGATATGAAGGGGTTCTTGCTTGTGAAGGTCTACTCCTTTTCCTTTATCAATATGTCAACTTGTAGGATACTCTTTTCTTTGGGATGAAGACGCGAGTTCATTATGAGGTGGATGTGATATGAGAGAAATAATGAGATCTTGAAGTGGATCGGATTGCACCAAAGTGGAAGAACCCATTATGCATGTCGAGGGCTCATGAACATCTTGCACTGACACATTAGAATCATGAAGGGGATTAGGATCATGAGAGGGACTAGGATTGTGTAGTGGACATGGTTCAATGATAGGCTCTTCAAGAGATGGAATGGGAGAAATAATGGGATCACCAAAAGAAATGCACTCTTGGAGTGGATATGCTGGATTAGGACAAGGAGATGGAGGAACAAGTGGATCTTGTGGAGGATCTGAAGGAATAATTTGATCTTAAAAAGGAGGAAGATCATTGGAATCCTCTTTAAAGGTGCTTTGCTCTGGACTTTCAATGGGATCATCAGAAAGGATGGAAAGGATATCCGGAATGTCAATGGGATTTGAAAGGACATTTTTTTCATGAAATGGAATGGGATCATTTGGGATTGGATGGACTGGGATATCTTGATCTTTCTCGGGGCATGGAGTGTCAATAGGACTTTGGAGAGGATGGACAAGAATAGGGGAATCATCATGAGTTTCGGGGAACATGGGGTCCTGGTCAACAATTGGATGGGATGATAAGGTTTCAGGATTTTGATCTTGATTTTCTTTAGGACTCATTTCTTCATGCTCTAAATTATCCTCTTGACATGAGGTTGAACTTTGGATATGCATGGAGGATTTTGACAAGGGCTCAATGTTTTGGCATGAAGGAAATGCACTTTGAACATTTGTGATGGATTCTAGCAAGGAATCAATGCTTGAACATGAGGAAGAGGGACTTCGAATGGGGTCCTCTAAAACAGGTAATGGCAGTAAAGTGCATGGTGGCATTGGGTCTTGTATTTCTAAAACATGACAAGTATGTGCATCATGAATTGGATTATCTTGGCAATCAATTATGGATACTTCTTGGGTAATTGCATCCTTGGGTGTATTGTTTTATGAGGACAATATAGAAGGTTCTTGGGGAACTTCTAAAGGTGTAGGGATAGATGCCACTAGAGAGTCAATTTGTTTGCAGGGGGATGAGGCATTGCTAGACATAATTATATTATCTTGATCTTCCTCAAAGATCTCACTTGGTTGTTTCCTTAAAATCATTGCAATAAAGCCACCTTTCTTTCGAGGTTTTGACATGGTTGTATTTGGAACTTGAACTTGTTTTTGGTTTGATGTCATGTTTTGATATTGGATTTGGTTCAATTGTTCTGACATGTTTGAAACTTGGCTTGGTGTGTGCTGTAACCTTTGTTTTTGAATGTTTGGTTGTTGTTGTTGACATTGATATGTTGATTGAACTTGTTGATATTCCACCATTGGTTGAACTATTTGTTGACATTGTATAGTTGGTTGGACATATTGTTGAAATTGGACCATTGATTGTGTTGGTTGCATATGTTGAACAATTGGTTGAACCATTGGTTGTATTGGTTGAAAATCAGATTGATAGTAAACACCTTCTTGTTCTTGTTGTAGAGGCACATAATGTTGAAATTGATGTTGTCTCTTTTCTTGAAATTGTTTCATCATCTCTATTTGGGAGAGGAGAGCTGGTATGTCTAATCATTCAAGAAGAGATCTTACATCAATTGACTCAATCTTTGGATTTTGACCTGGAATTTTTTGAAACATTTTGGACATTTGTGATCTATTCTTTGCAATGTTTTTCACTCTTTGTTCCAATATCTCATTTTCTTGAGTTAGTTTCTCCTCTAGTTTTTGTATTTGGAGACTTGTTTCATCATAAAAAGTTTGATCGATATTGCCTTGTTGTTGGGTTGGATATAATTGTGATTGCATTGTCAGTTGATATGTCAAACTTTGTTGCATCATTGGCACTTGGAACCTTGTTTCAATAGACATGTCACTTATGCAAATGCAATATTTTTGGAATTTTTCAAGGATAATGTATGATATGCAACTAAATGCAAACTAGATGAATGAAAATGCAATCTATGTTTTTGGTTGTTTTTGAAGATTTTGACAAACTTATGAATGCAAATCTAAAAGAGACCCTTAGGAAATTGAAATGATGTCTATATCTCAAAGGACAAAAGGACTTAATTGACAAAGGACAAGATGATGATGTCTCCCCTATATGCTTGGATACTAAGCTAGGTTTGACGAAATGATATTGATGACAAAAGGACAAAAGATTTGATAAGGTCTAGACCTCCTAACAATGACTTAGGGTTTATCAAAGATTTGGATTACTCAAGTATGACAAAACCTGGTTTTGACACTATATGCAAAAGGACAATTACTATGATATGATAATGACTTAAGCTTAATGGAGAGACTTAGGGTATGAAAATATGGATGTATGAAAATGGTATGACTTTAATGCAAGAGGACACATGCAAATGGATGACCCCTATTGATATGCAAAAGGAGTATGACTTAGGTGAAACCTAACCTTGATGCTTGACAATGACTTTGCAAAATGCAACCTAGGATGAACCTAAATGTAAGTGACATAAGTGTTGAGACAAGTTTTTGAACAATGTTGGATAACCATGTTTTAGGAAGATGATCTTTGAATCTCGTTGAATGTTTGTTGGATGAATGTCTCTTGTGTTTAACCTTGCTTGGAATCAATTTGTCTTGTTTTGAAATGAGATGCAATTCAACTTTTGACAAGCAAAGAAGACAAGATATTTCCACTTAGAATCAAGACAATCATGCTCATTCCCACATTTCTTATGGTAGGCAGGGACATTAGGTACTTGAGAGGTAGACTCATTATGGGATTCAAGGAGAATACATAGATGCTTGACCCCACGGGCTCCCCTCCACGGCACTCACTTCTCAGGGCAGCCAAGCATCAGTCCCCATGGAAATCTCCCCATGGCGAACTTAGTATCTCTTCCAAGTATCTGAATTTGTCCTTCTCAAGCAACTAGAAGGGTTTTTGGCCTCTAAAAACAAGGTATGTAGTAAGGATTTCTGTTAAGCATTACTCCTTGATGTCACGCAAGCATGATTGAGACATTAAGCCCATCAAGATACCAAACAAATGTAGTCGCGCAAGCACGATTTAGACCAAGAGGCCCTACTTGGATGTTGATATGAGAAAGAGTTCAAGGGTCATCACTTCCCAAGTAACTACAATTCCCACGTAACACTTCCTTCAAAGCTTTCACTCATCGGGTATTTTTTTATAGTGAGTTAGAATGCCAAGGAATTCTAGCCGTACTCACTTTGGGTCGTTCCCTTCTCACGATTATCACTTGCTTGCAAAAGCAAAGTGGTTGGGAAGGCAGGCCCTCTAAAGGAGACACACAATCAACAACACAAGCATGGTATCAAAGATCTGTATTTCTGATCACCCTATGAAGGATGAGAGCATACTCTCCTACTCCAATGTCATACCTAACAATCAAAGAAAACAAATGTTCATTCCCACCTATTCATAAATCACTAAGTGCCTAATTAAAAATCTCAAACACACAATTTGGTTGTTTCTCCAAGGCAACCTGCAAAACCCAAGTTAGAGGTTTGATTTGTTGTCTTTGACCATCGATTCTGCATAACACATGTTAGTAGTTTGATTTATAGTCTTTGCCATGCGTATGCCAAGATTCTGCACAAATAATTAGTACCAAAATCCAAAGCACAGAAAATAGAATGCAAAAACACAACAAATTTCAAGTAAACCCTGCATTTTTTACCTCTGTTCTGGACTTTACACAAGCACAAAACTCATGACACAGGCGCAAGATGTCTGACACAAGCACAGAATGTCACCTACACAAGTGCAAGATGCAAGACACTGGTGCAAGATTCTGGACACAGGCGCATAAGTGTCCAGAATACCCTGCACGGCCCTGTTTTTGGGTTTTTTGACCTGCAAAACAACTTGAAAGCACTCAAAACACCATAAAGAGGATTAGAAGGTTAGTTTCACGTTGGGTTCACCAATTAATGTAGCATCAGAATTAGGAATCATCAAAGCAAGTATATCAAAACATATTAATCATTATTAGCTCAATCACACATTGCAATGATCTAATCCTAAGCACACTCAATAGAGACATAAAAACAAAGCATTCAAAAGCAAATATCATGCAAACCAGATAACCAATTGGATGCTTCTTCCATGCGGCTCCATTGTTCTTCTTTCCTCTTCAATGGATTTCTGGATCTCACCTACAAGTGCACACATACAATTGAAAGCAAGATGGATGTTGGTTATTGGTCAAGAGTACTAGAAGCATAAGTTCGATAGTTTGATTAGGGATTCGGGATTAGCTTTGATTGAAAATCATCCAATTTATAGAGAAATTGGATAAATGACAAGATTAGCATGATGCAATTCAAATGGAAATTGCAAATCAATATGACAAATTATGACAAATTATGCACTTTCCATGCACAATTTGACTGATTGATAATTGATGACAAATTATGACACATTCTATGTCAAAATTGATTGATTGTCAATTATGACAATTTATGACAAATTGAAATGTCATTCCCATAGAATTAGGAGATGAAATAGGAGGAAAAAGGAATTAGAAATTAAGAAAATTAAAATTGATGAAAATTACGAATTAGAAATTGATGGAAAAATAGGAAATTAGGAACTAGAAGAAATTAGGTAAATTAATTAATAATTTGTCATTTATTAATTAATTTACAAGAGGAAGAATAATTAGCCAATTAAATAAAGATTTAATTGTAATGAGAAGACTTAGGATTAATAAATAATTTAGTAATCCTAGAGGAAGGAATGACACATTAGGTTAAATGAATAAATCATAAAACCCTAAAAGACAAATTAGAAATGCAAAAATGACAATTAGGTCTTGATTGAAGATAATTAATGTCATGATTTTGAATTGATAAATGATCAATGCGACAAAATGATTTGATTGATAGATGCGCCAATTGATGAGGAACAATGACAAATTGATCCAAATTGACATAATTGAGACAGACAATGATCGATAGCGAAATGATCACAAAATGACAAAATTGACAAGAGGACGAGGATCAATGATAAAATAGATTGCAAGACGACAAGATTGGAAACGACCATGATTGATGACAAATCGATCGCAAAATGACAAGATTGAACAAGACAACGATCGATGACAAATTGATCGTAAAACGACAAGATTGATAAACCGATTGCCAGATGATAAGATTGAAAAGAGGACAAAACCCCAAATTAGGATTGACGATGTCCAAAATGATGACAAATAAGCACGCACATTGATGTTACAGGATAAAATCGATCAAAATCATGACTGGATAATGTTGTCGACAAGACCAAATTTGAGGACGAGATGATTGAAGAATGTAGAAGAATGACTCGATGCTCACAAATGATAAAAATCAAGTGCGTGACATAGGAGAAATGTTAATGCGACGCAAAAACCTAAAATGAGGCAATGCGCAAATGTTAAAGTATGACCTCGCAAGCGTTGACCATTTTTGGGTGTCTACAACTCCTAATAGGGTATTGCTTTTAATAGGGCATTATAATCAATCCCTTAACTGGGTGGTCCCTAACAAGATCCGTTCTTAACATAACTTTTTGTAAAGCTTTAATAGGCTAGGATCCTAACAAGGCAAACTTCATAAGAGTTTAGAATAATTGTGGGTATTCATCCCCACCATGGGTTTTTTTGCCATTTAGGTTTCCATATCAAAAAATATTATGTGAAATGGTGAATGCTTTTGTGGTTATGTTTATTGTTGAATTGCTTAACTGCTACATCCACTTTGATATGTTATGACATCCGATAACAAAATGAAATATGTTTTAGCTACTATCAGGAAAGTATTTTAATGGTTAAGATAACATGTTTTGTGAGTTTCAAGTTGTTTTACTGTTAATCTGTTATAACAGTCAACTAATTTATCTTGTCAGTATTATTGCATTTGAAGTGTAGTGTTGAAACCAATCAGTTTAGTGTTTGTCTTGAGAGGTTGATTTTGAGTTTGGTGAAAGTTTACAAAGTTTTCTATTTACTAATTCACCCCCCCTCTCAGTAGTTGCTCAGATCCTTATTCTTTCATCATACCATCTGATTGTAGTTATGTAAGGTTTGAACCTCTCCTAGTTTTATTAATATTATCAGAATATATATAAATATATATATGTATGTATGTATATATGTATGTATGTATGTATGTATGTATGTATGTATTAATTAAATAAATTAAATAATTAGCAAAAAAATATATATCTAGATCATAAAAATAGAATGAAAAAAAAGCACAATCAAAATAAATGATTCCTCAATATATTATTTTATTAAAGTTTTAACTACATAAAAAAATATTTCGGCATGGTTATATTTTCAATATATCTCTCTCTTTGAAAATTAATGTATAAATAAATGGAGGTTTCAAAATTCATAGCTAGGGGAGAGGAGCTAGTACATGCTCACCCTAACTTCACGCTTCTCAAAATCATATGTGAACATTTTTAAAAAATTCAATTTAATGCAACAACTTACTTGTCAAGACCCCTACTCAAAAACAAAATTTCAAGTCCATATGGTCAAATATGATGCCACATTGGCTTGCATTTTTGTGAAGGTGTCCAAAAGGGTCCCAAATTGTCATAAGACCTATAGGTGTGCACTAAGTCATGTTTACTTGTGTGCTAATGTGGCATCACATCATTGGCTTTTTTTTAATTTCAGAGGTACGTTTTTGGGGATAAGCATTGACATGACATTTTTAGGGCACCACTATTGGTCTAAAAGTATCTATGTACTATAACATGTATTAGTAACCCTATCACCTACTGGTCCCTCTCCTCTGTTGGCATTTTGGTGCATATTATATCACCATTGGATGATATGGTTGTCATTGTTGGCAACATTGTTTCCCAAGTCCTCACAGTCTATCGGCAATAAGTTGACCAGTTTACAGAGGTTAACAGGCTAAGTAGTGGGTAGATAGGCTAAGCAGTGAGTATACTAGAACACAAAAGAGGTCAACCGACAAGCAGAGAGTAGATAGGCACATCGATATACAAAAGAAAATCAGATAGGTAGATGTTGATTGGTACACCGGTAGAGTGTGTAATCGACATACTAGTAATGTTCAGTTAGCATTTAGTCCAACTGACAGTCTTCTCTAGTCAACCGGTAGACTTGTCGACATGATCGACTGTCTTGACAAAGATTCCTGCAATGATTTCAGGAGAGTGATTTAAGGCATGGAAACAAAATTTTGAATAGGATGTTTTGGAGGGAAAGTTGGTAACAAATTGATAGGATAATAAATTCACATAATTCTTCTTGAATAAGTTGTTGCTCATGCAAATAGTGATAATGTGAAAGTAAACATAGGGGGAGTATAACAGAGTGTTGAGCCGAGTGATAGAGAACCGACAGAGTGCATAGCTAAAGGTTAGAAGACCAGCAGAGTGCAAAGCCAAAGGTTAGTGAACTGGCAAAGTGCAGAGTTGAATGTATAAGTAGGTAACCAGTGTTTTACATAGAAGATACAACCGGTGCAGATAGAGTTTTGTTGTTTAGTGTGATTTGATCAAGCTATTGGTAGCTACTCCAGTAGATCATCCTTCTGTTTCTTTCTAACCATTGCAACTAAAATCCCTTATTAGGGTGGACTTTAACAGGTCCCATTGTATAAATCCCTTAAAAGGGTGTCATCTTAATTGATGATTTTAAGACCTTTGACAAGGCTACCTTAAACAGGGTAAAGGCACTATCAGGCCTTAGACAAAATCCCTTAATTGAGTGGTACTTAATAGTGTCCTTGTAATCTCCTAATAGGGATGGCTCCTCATTGGGCATACTCCAGAAGAGTATAAATTTTGTGAGTTTCTACTCACACCATGGTTTTCTCCCATTTGGGTTTCCATGAGAGAAATCTTGGTGTCACTGTGTATATTTTCATGCATACTTATTCAACTGCAATGGTTATTTATATTGATGAATGTTAAGTTAGTATAAACTTGAGTTAAAAGTTTTAATTGAGTAAAACCAGTAAAGTGTTGATTCACCCATCCCCTCTTAGCACCAGTTGGGACTAACATCCTCTACACCATCCATACATTTCTAACAAATATGGTTGCATTTGAAAAATATGGTTGTCAACCATTTTGATTTGACTGACATTGAAGACTATGGTGATGGGCATCCTTGGCAATGGTGGATGGACATACCATGTTGTCCATTGGATAGTCATGCAATGGTGGATGGGCATGTCATTATGTCCATTGGATAACCGTTGCCTAATTTTACAACTAATTATTTACAACTGTCAATCTCAATCTTTTTAAAATAATGTACACATCATTTGTAGAACATTTAATATATTACATGAATTTTCTTTAGTTTTTCTACTGTAAAAAGATACTATGTTTTAGTGATCAATTCTACAACCTTAAGTTTGGGATCAATTTCTACTTTATATTTTATTTTTTCCATATATTAGTTTTTCTATTTCTATAGTGGTGAATTTTCTATATCTATTATACTTTTTATTTAATTTTATATATTTTTAAAAAATATTACAATATCATTATATATTAATATAAAAATAAGAAGTCCATCTTGACTGTGAAATAATTTTAATAAAGAAAGGAAAGATTGTTAATGATTGCTTTGGATATTTAACAACTCTTCTTTCATTTTTTTTGAATTTGTTGATTTAAGTTTCTAAACATCGTTCTTTAAGAGTTATTTTAAAAAGACTAGAATTTTCAAAACCAAATAACAATTCTAATCTTTTTAGAAAAAGAATAAAAAAATACATGATCATTATGAAAAAATATATAATTATTATGTTCAAAGGTTGATGCAAGAGCATCCCCGGTCCATAGAAATCTTGCATCAACCAAAATAATTTTCTATCTATTTTTCTTTGCAGTTTCAACATTTCTTTCTATGTGTCTCGATTTTGGCTCATTGGATCCTATGGAGTTGGATTCTACTTGAAGACTTGATCATCTTTCTTATTTCCAGACTTCATCGCATTTGGATCATTTTTCGGCAACTTATCGCTATCGGTTTCCTTGATAGTTTCCTATTACCTGTTGACAATTTCTTGTTACCGGTTGCTTAGACCTATTTTGGTGATCTACTAGAACCCCTTCCAAATCTTTCAAAGCTTTGGGTGTTGATTCCGATGTTCCATGGCATGTGGCTGACCTTTTCTTGAGATCTACACTTCATCCTTTAGGTTTTCTAGATGAATATCTTTACAGAGGCCGACCTTGTTGATTTTACCCATTAGGTCTTATTCTTCAGGTTTTGATCTCTTTTTGGGTCGACCGAATCCTTTGGATTGTATATATAATTGTAATTGCATATTAGAATAGAATCAATGAAAAAATAAAGTAGCGAGACTATGCGTAGAAGATAGATCTTAAGATTAAAGGTCTTGGTTGTGACCTATTATGTATGTTCTAGTAGGCTTGTGAGCTAGTTATGTTGTAACCCGGTTGTTACCAATTGGTTGTAATCAATTTTCATGAAATAAAACAATTTGTTCTACATTGCCTCCATCATATCTTTATGTTTCTATTGTGTTTACTCTTGTTGACCGGTCCAAATTGATCTCCTTGAGGTCCCTCTTCACCGGTGAGTACTTCAAGTGGTATTAGAGCGATTTTCATTCTGGAGGTTGTGTGTCCAAAAATTTTTGTTGTGGGGTGGCAGACTATGGATCCGACTTGCAGCCATAGAGGACCAACATGAACAATGGCATGAAGAGGAGCTAGGAATGGTGGAGTGCATGGGAATGTGGACCCTGTTGTGATGGAGATGTGACAAGGTATAGCAACCCGGTTGGAAGCCGTGGAGACAGCCCAGAGAAGAGGTCGATAGATTGAAGATGTAACTAAAGATGAAGGAGAAGAAGCCCCAACAGAACAAGTAAACCCACTGGTGGTTGATCCGGATGAGGAAAGGTTTTTGAGGTTTTTGAGTAGGGAAAATAATAAACCTCATTTTACCCCACTGAAATATGATGGGAAGTTGGATTCAGATGAATTGATGGATTAGATCTCGGAGATGGAGAAGTATTTTGATTTTGAAAACACTACGGAAGAAAGGAAGGTGAAATATGCTTATACTCGGTTGAAAGGTCATGCATCTCTTTGGTGGGAACATTTTAAAGTTGATAGACAAAGAATAGGTAAAGAGAAGATTAAGACATGGGATCAGATGATTGCTAAGTTGAAGTCAAAGTTTATGCCAGTTGATTATCAAGTGAATCAAAACCAGAAGTTGCAAAATTTGAGACAGAAGGAATCTAGTGTGAAGGAATACACCAAAGCATTTTACAAGTTGAATATCAGATCTGGACATGTTGATGATGAAGTTGAACAAGTTGCAAGATATTTTAATGGATTGTAGATGTCTATATAAGACGAAATTAGTTTGATCAAATTAGAGAGTGTTGAGGAGGCTTACCAATATGACCTAAAGGTAAAAGAGAAGTCAAACAAAAGACATGAGTAGAGGCAAAGAGGCAAAGGTGGAAGGTTTTCCAGGAGGAAGATTTCAAGGAGGAAGAGGATATACCAGAGGTAGAAGAACTTGTATAGATTAGAACAAGGATAAGTAAGAGAGAAAAGAAGGTAATTTATATCAGAAGGATGATAGAAATTTCTTCCAGAGGAGAGAACCAGATGGCTACTAGAATGAGAATTTTGGAAGACAAGATGAGAGAACATTTAGAGGAACTTACTATAAGTGTGGAGGAGAAGGACATCTTTCTTTTGAGTGTAAGAAGATAGAGAATACTAAAAGAGCAGCAGTGGTGGGTGAAAACCCCACCAGATAAGACAATAAATCAGAATATGGAGAAATGTTGATGATGAGGAGAGCTTTGTGTCATATCGAAGGAGATGAAGAGCCCTTGTAGAGGAATAATTTGTTCAAGACTAGATTTAAGGTATTCGGTAAGTGTTGTAAAGTTGTTATTGATAGTGATAGTTCAGATAATCTTGTTTCAGAAGAGATGGTGAATAAGGTGAATTTGGAGAGATTGAAACACCCTAAACCTTATCAGATAGCATGGATTCATGATTAACATAAGTTGTTAGTAAGTGAGAAATGTTTGGTGAAATTGAAAATTGGGAATTATCATGATGAAGTCTTGTGTGATATTATGCCTATGGATATTTATCATCTTTTGTTGGGTAGACCTTGGTAGTTTGATAGATAGGTAGTGCATGATTGGAGGAAGAATGCATACACTATTATGGCCAATGGGATGAAGAAAACCTTGTTGCCTTTGGAGGAACCTTTGAAGAATGAAGTTTGTATGAATGCTAGAACTTGTTTGGTAGATGGAAGGAGATTCTTGGATAGATTGAGACATGAGAATGTGTTTTTCCTTAATTCCTAAGAAGACTGGGAAACTGAAATCGGAAGGAGAACAATCGGAAGAGATAAAATATTTGCTAACAAAATATGAAGAAATCATTTTAGATAATGTACCTGATGGATTGCCACCTGTGAGAAGTATTAGTCATTGCATGGACTTGGTTCCCGGAGCTAGTTTTCCTAACAAAGTTTCACACTGGATGCCACCAATAGAGAATGAGGAGTTGAATAGACAAGTGTAGGAGTTGTTGAAGAAAGGTTTGATCAAGGAAAGTCTGAGCCCTTGTGCAGTACCAACAGTATTAGCACCTAAGAAGAATGGAGAGTGAAGAATGTGTACTGATTCTAGAGCAATAAAAAAGATCACAGTGAAATACCGATTTCCTTTTCCTAGGATGGATGACATAATGGACTGTTTGAGTGGAGCAAAATACTTTAAAAAGATAGATTTAAAGAATGGATATAATCAAATCAAGATTAGAGAAGGAGATGAGTGGAAGACATAATTTAAGACAAATGACGGACTTTATGAATGGTTGGTGATGCCTTTTGGGTTGACTAATGCACCAAGTACTTTCATGAGGCTAATGAATGAGGTATTGAAAAAATTATTAGGTAAGTTGGTTATTGTGTGTTTGGATGACATTCTGATTTTCAGTAAGACAAAAGAGGACCATTTGTTGCATTTGAGACAAATTTTGTAGAGGTTGAGAGAAGAAAAGTTGCTGATAAATATTAAGAAGTGTATATTCATGAAGGATGAGTTTGTCTATTTGGGATTTGTGATATCTGAGGATGGTTTGAAGATGGACCCTAAGAAAGGAAAAGAAATTGTTGAGTGGCCTACATTGGAAAGCATTGGAGAGGTAAGATCATTTCAAGGATTGGCTAGTTTTTACTAGAAGTTCATCAAAAATTTCAGTTCAATTTGTAACCCTATGACTAAGACCATGAGGGGATATCAGAAGGAATTCAAGTGGACCACCAGAGAAAACAAAAGTTCTGAGCTGTTGAAGCAGAAAGTGACTGAGAAGCCTATGTTAACTTTATCAAATTTCAATAAAGTATTTCAAGTGGATTGTGATGCGAGTGGAACAACAATAGGAGTAGTCTTGAGTCAGGAAGGGAGACTAGTAGCTTATTTCAGTGAGAATTTGAATGATGCCTGAAGGAGATATTCAGTGTATGATCAAGACTTTTATGCCATAGTTCAAGCCTTGAAGAAATGGAGACATTGCCTGTTGCCTAAGGAGTTTGTGTTGTATACAGATCATCAAGCTTTGCAGTATTTGAACAGTTAGAGTAAGTTGAATCAAAGACATATGAGATGGGTAGAGTTTTTGTACTGAAAACTCTAACAAAGTTGTTGATGCATTGAGTAGGAGAAGAAATTTGCTGACAAAGATGAAAATGACAGTATTAGGATTTGAAGAATTGAACACTTTGTATGATGATGACCTAGATTTTGCAGAACCTTGGAAAGCATGTAGAGAACCGGTTATGGTAGATAGAAGCAAGTGGTTGGATTACTTCATTCAGGATGGGATGTTATTCAGTGGAGTTCAGTTGTGTATACCTAAGAATTCTATGAGGGAGAATTTGATAAAGGAGAAACATAGTGGAGGATTAGCAGGAGTTTTTGGTATTGACAAAATAGTAGCATGGGTGAGTGAGCAATACTTTTGGCCCTAGATTCATAAGGATGTTAAGAAATATGTGCAAAGTTGTAGAGTTTGTCAAGTTGCAAAGGGTAGTAGTTAGAATGCAGGATTGTATAAACCTTTGATAGTACAAGTAACACATTGGGAGGATATAAGCATGGATTTTGTACTCGGATTACCTAAAACACCGAGAGGGAATGATTCTATATTTGTGGTTGTGGATAGATTCTCAAAGATGGCTCATTTCATATCTTGTAAGAAGACATCAGATGCATTACATGTAGCAGACCTATTTTTCAAGGAAGTGGTGAGATTGCATGGATTACTTAAGAGAATAGTTTCAGACAGAGACACTAAGGTTGTTGGCTATTTTTGGAGAACACTTTGGAAGAAGATGAAGATAGATTTGAAGTTTAGTTCTACTTTTCATCCACAGAATGATGGACAAACATAAGTAGTTAACCAAAGTGGGGGAAATTTGTTAAGATGTTTAGTTGGAGATAAGACCGGAAGTTGGGATTTGATCTGTGCACAAGCAAAGTTTGCCTGCAACAATTCAAGAAATAGGAGTACCAAAAGAACGCCTTTTGAGATTGTTACCAAAGTGAATTCTAAAGGTATATCAGAATTGAGAGATATTAGCAGTGAAGATCAGAGAAGTTCAGAAGCAAAAGATTTTGCACATCACATGGTAGCCTTGCATATTCAGGTTAAGCAACATTTGGAAGACATGAACAACAAGTATAAGGAGAAGGTAGATGAGAAGAGGAGACATAAGGAATTTGAATTTGGTGACAGAATGATGGTATATATGAGAAAAGAGTGATTCCTAGTTGGAACTTATAACAAATTGCAGATGGAAAAGTTTGGACCTTGCAGGATTTTGAGGAAGTTCAGTTCTAGAAATGCATATCACATAGTCTGAGTATTTCACCTATATTTAACATTTCAAATCTTCATGAGTATCATGAACTAGAATTTAGTGAGGATAGTATTGCAGACTTGGAGAAATAGTTGCTCTGGAAGGAACCAAATCAGATTGAAGAAATTGTGGATAGTAGGATTGGGCGTAGTACCCATAGTAGTTAGGATAAGGAGTATCTTGTGAAGTGGAAGGTTAGACCAATTGAAGATTCCTCTTGGATTTCTCAAGTAGAGGTAGACAGCCTTGGTTTTCCTTTGACCCCAGCAAAGTGAGAGGCTCACTTTTTCAATAACCCTGAATGTCTATGTAGTGTCATAAATTGTACGCACTTGCTAGAGTGGTACAATTTCACACCTAGTTTAGCACCCACCTTGGTGCATTTTGCATCTTGCATTGCATTTCCCTTTCAGCACTTAATTAATTAAATTAATTATGTCTAAGGTCTTATTTCATCCTCTTCCATGTCATAAAGTTGGTCCCTTTTCATTAAAGTGTGCCCCTTTCATTTTTCCTCCAATACATCATTCAATCAAAAACCCTAATTAAGTCCTATTTTGAACTTGGGGGCTTGATTTCGGGGGTCAAAACATCTTGAGGTCACTTGTAACTTCGGGATTCTTTCTAAAATCATCATATCCGACGGCCCTGAAAATTTGGTGAAAAGTTGTCCTGACCGTGGCGCTCGGAGTGCACATGGTCCCGGACATTTTTCCCAAAATTTTGGGAGCACAATCCAATCATAAAATAAAGCTTAACCTCAATAAATTGGTGGGATATTCAATCTCTAGGTCAGCCAAAAGTTGAAATTAAGACCTAGGGTTTCATATATAAGAGCTCTCTTTCTTCATTTGAAAGGATCCAGAATTTTGGTTTTCAAGGACCTTCTATGTAGCAAAAGAGTAGATCTTTGAAGACTTCAACAACATTCAACATCCATCCATCAAGCATTCATCAATTTCATTAATCCATTTAGGGCTTTGAAGACATTGAAGAGCAATAGGGGATTACCGATTGAAGATTGGCTTGTACCCCTCCCTTGGGGTTGGGTATGATTTCATGTTGTTTTCATGTCTTTTCATAAAGCCTCATTATATCATTTGTATTCACACTTTAGATCACTTTGCATCTTGATTTGGAGCATTTACATTATCATTTACAAGCAATTAGGGTTTACTTTCTAGGTTGCTCTAGTTTGCTTACTTGCATTTTAGGATCTTGCACACACACAAGGTCTGCACACACACTACTTTTACAATACAACTTGGCTATTCGTGGAGGTGGAAATCACCAAAGCGGGTGTTTGACTAAGGCAAAACCCTATATAGCCGCCCAACATACCTTTTCAGATATAACTACAGATTTCGGGATTCGGATGACGCCGCAAATTGCAGATCTGACGGAAGCGGACCGAGATAGAACTTCACACCAAATTACAACCCAGAAGACTAGGACAGGGGCGTGGGGTGCCCTGGTCCCTAAGACAGTGGCGCTGGGCGCCCTGGTCCCTCTGTCAGACAACAAGTTTCAGCATTTTCCCGACAGCTTTTCAGGTTGTAAAACAATAGTTTCAGGAGCAGAATCAGGACAGTGGTGCCGGTGCCCCCATCTCAAACATTTTCACTTAGATTTTAACATCGGATATGCATCTGCATTCTTGTCTTGTCCTTGTGTTTACAGCTTTTCACTGTTTGATCTCAATTCTGTAATCTTGTTATTAGTTCATACTTGCACTTTGGGGTTAGGAATTGAACTTGCATCATTTTATCTTTCAATTACAACAAAAGAATAGAAATACTAATACGTAGCCCATGGCTTTCTCTTCCACAAAAAGAAGTAGCCAATTGTGTGATACCTCTAGGCTCTTTCATATTCCACAATGTGTGTCAAAAGGTAGGATTAGGGCATGTTAGCCTAGTCTCACTTTTTTCCCCACACATTTTGGTGAACCCGACGTGAAACTTATTATTGCTTTCTCTTGCATTACATTTCTAAATCTAGATTTAGTGGTTTCATTTAAGTTTCATTTTCATAAAAAAAATATTAAAAAAAAAAGGAGAAAAAAAAAGAAAAAAAAAAAAAGAGAAAAAAAAGAGAAAATGAAAGAGTGTGTTTCTTTGTTTCTTTGCATTGTGTGTTTAAGTTTTATGCAATCTTTATTTCAAAATGTCATATTTTTATTTGCATAGCCAAGATGAATTAGATGAAGCTTTAGATGAGTTTTTGAACCCTAAAGATACCAAACCTTCATTTTACCAAAAACTCATAAACATTGTTACTATGTCATTTCGTTGTGATGAGAAAGATAAGTCAAATGATTCCTCTCAAGGGTACATTCCTATCAACTCTTCCACTAAATATAGTAACATGGTTGTTCTCAATGATCCCCTCTATGAAGAGATGTCTCCTTTTGAATCAAAAGACAAACCTTTTAATAGATATGATCATGCTTTGTTGGATGATTCCCTTGATGACTTTGTGTCTCCTAAAAAACACTCCCTTCATGCAGATCCTTTTGTGCAAGAAGATGACATTATCCCTACATTTCCTAGTGATGGCATTTCCTTTTCCAACAAAATTCCCACTAGAGATGATGAATTAATGATAAACGCTTACCCTTCTCCTAAAGTTGGTCTTACCCATAAGCATCCCTTAGAGAAAGAAGATGAAATAATAAGCAATTTCCTTAATTCTCTCTCCCCTAAAGATCATATTGAACATATTTTGAGGAAAGAGGATGAGTTTAACACATCTATTGATGCTCTCCCTCCTAAGGATGAGGAATTAATAAACAATGTTATCTCCTCTCCCGAAATTGACAATACTTCAAACATTCCTTTCAACAACTTCACTATTTGGGATGAACCATTAGAATAAGGTGTAGATTATTCTCTACCCCGTGAGAGAACCCTAGCCAAAGGGGATGAAATCAAGATTGAAAACTCCCTTGATAGTTTCTCACCTTCCTTGAATCTCAGTTATTCTCCCTCTAAAAATAAAGCATCTCCCTCTCCTCAACTTGGTTCTACTCATAAGGATACCCTAGTTCAAAGCAAGATGGTTAACATCTCTTTCAAAGATCTCCCTCTCAAAAGTGAGACTTTAGAGAGTAATGTTGATCCTTCTCCTAGAGAGTTTATTCCCCATGTAGATCCTTTGATGATAGAGAATGATATGACATTTCCTAATATTACTCTTCCTACTAGAACATCAATGCCTATCCCTTGTCTCTCTCCTAAGATTGATTTAATCCATGATAAGATTTTAGTGCAAGAGAAGACTATCAATAATTCTTCCAAAACTTTTGTTCATTCCTCTAAACCATCCTCAATCAATTTGATACATGTGAATGACACACCTAACAAACCTCTCTTCACTATCCAAGGTGCTTGTCCTTCTCAAAATTCTCAACCTTTAAATAAGCCTATCTTAGTGGTTCAAGGTGGTTATGCTAATGATTCTTTTTGCACTCCTAAGAAACCTATTATTACTATGCAAGGAGGTTATTCTACTAAGATCCCTTATGAGTATACTAAGCAACTGACTAGAGAGAGTTATAGTGCAGTTGCTCATACCTATAACACAAGAAACAATAGGCAACCTAATCCTCCTCTAGTTAGCCCAACTTCACTTCCTCCTTCCCAACCTATTCTTCCTCAAGCTCCTCATATTTCACAAACGCTTAGTAAGGACTATGATCTTATTGAACAACTTAAAACTACTCCGGCAAAGATATCTCTTTGGGATTTGATCCAAACTTCTTCCGCTCATCATGGAATGTTACAAGATGCCTTGAAAGATTTGAATGTTCCTCCACCTAATACATCTAGTAATATAGTATCTTTGGTTAACTCTGTGATGAATCCTAAAGCTCAAATTGTGTTTACTCAAGATGAATTGCCTACTAGTGAAATTCAACATCAATATGATCCCTTGATGATTGTGGTTATCATAAATGACACTGCTATAAGATGAACACTGGTAGATAATGGCTCTAGCCTTAATGTGTGTAGCATTAATCTATTGCATAAGATGAATGTGGATACATCCCTTATTGAGCTTGACTCTCATCCCATTCGAGGCTTTGATAATGTGGCTAAGTCTTCATTAGGTATTATCACCTTACCCATCACAGTAGGACCTGTTACTTTGCCTACTCCTATCCATGTTATGTCGGGAAATCTAACATACAACTTGTTATTAGGGAGACCTTGGATTCACAGTATGCAAGCTGTCCCCTCTACATTGCATAGACAAGTTAAATTTATTTATAACAATAAGACATATACCTTGATAGGTGATACTAATTTTCAAGCTTGTTTGCAAACATCTACTTCCAAAGGGAGTTCTTCTAAACCTTCCTCTTCTAGTAATGACTCTTTAAACAAGATACCTATGGACAAATCATCATCCTTCGATAATCAAAATTCTTTGGATGAGCCTAAGGTTCCTGAAGAAGATTCTTCTCAACTTGAATCTACACATGAGAAGGCTTTTGATCTTGAGAAAGTTCTCGCAGAAGACGATTGGGGATCTCTTGACTTTAATCCCACCTTTGTAGGTGAGTATAGGGTTCCTCCTAGAGAGTTTAAAGTTAAAAACAAAGAAGAAACTAAAAATCAATCAACCTTACCTGAACCTATGAACAATAATTTTGTGGCCGCTTCTCAAACTTCTTCTCCTCACACCTCTAATTATGAAGAGTTTGATTCTTTGTCTTATGAAAAACCACCTTCTCTTTCTGAAATGGCTAATCGTTATGGTCATGGTTTTCATATTTTGGCTAAGAGTGGCTATAGTGAAAATGGTCGTGGCACAAATGAACAAGGAATTAAAGATCCTTTAGAACATAACATGCATGAATATTCATTTGGACATGGATATAATCTTTCTAAGCCCACCAAAGCATCTAAAAGACCATCTCTCAATGTGAATGCTATATTTAGTAGTGATGATGATCTCACTTCAACTAAATCATCCTCTACTTCTATCAACTCTCATTCCCCTCATAAGGAAATCTTGGTGATGAACAAATCTCTTTATGAATCCCCTCAAATTTCTAAATCCACTTATGAATCTTTATCTCCTATTCATCATAAAGTCCTTTCCTCCAGGGATAAGGCTCTAATAAATTACACTCATCCCTTTTCTAAGTTTTCTTGTGACTTTTCTTCTTCAATTTTTATCATTTTATACATGTTTTTGATCTCACTTATAGTTGAGCATTTAGCATGTCATATTCAAATACCTCATTTAGTCTATCATGTCTTTAAATAACATTAATGGCTATTATGTTGCTCATCATTATGTGACATTGGTAGCTCATTTACTGGGGGCTCATTGTCATTCATGATGGTACAATTTCAAGTGCAATCATATTTTTGAAGCAACATCATAGCCTAATTTTCTATGTTATCTCTTGTTCCTATGGGGACAAGAGTGATTTCATACATCTCTTCTTTTTATGGTTAAAATTTACCTTTGGGGTAATAGTGTGGAAATATTGATCATCTTTTCTTTAGAATCCTGTTTTTCTAGATATGGGAGAAGATGTGTATTCTCTTTCTTGTCCTACCCACTTCTTGTGAGAAGCATTTTACATACACTAATGTCTTGCTTGCATGAACTCATGTGAGTATTTAGTACATTTTTCTTATGTCTAAATCTCTCCCTAGAAGATTTTGTAGATCCTTCTCATTGTCCTTATCCTCAAGAGGCAATGATCTTTCCTTATTTTTATCTAAGGATCCACCTTTTCCTATTTCGTGGATGGTGTGAACTTTATTACTTGATGTTATTCCTTGTATGCATTTGTTGTTGTTTGTTCAAGGATTCTCTCTTACAAGAGGTGTAAGTCCTTGACTACAACCTCTTTTGCACTTGGTAAAATACATCCATAATGAATTCACTCTCCCAATTGGGTTAAAAGGAGTGTCATCCTTCATTAAGAATCACTTTCACCTCGCAAAAGAAGGAAGTATTCCATTCTTATTCTCTTCTTTGTCTTATTCTAGAAGATGTTATATTTGTCTAAGACAATTCCTCTCGGGGATAGGTGTCTTTTGTACAAAGATCTCTTCTCCTCTAAGAATCTCCTTTACACATACTACAAGATATCCCTTTTCAACTATCTTATCCTTGCTTAAAGAGTGCAAAACTCTCTTGCTTGGATCTATGACATTGTTGCATTTTTGGGGTATCTTCTTTTGTGATGAAGGTAGGTATCCTTGTTCTCCTTTGCTTATGACATAAACATTACACTTTTTGAGCAATGGGTCATTCTCAGAACCAGAGCACAGACTCTTAGAGCGAGATGTCACGCTGTTGTACTATACATATACAAGTTGTAGCATACTCGGGCATAGACTCCTATGAGGTGCTTCTAACCTCCCTTACACACACATGCACGAGGTTGAGTGGAACTAGCGACATAAGGCTAGACTTTCTCACTCTCCTCCCTTACATGGATCACCTAGACAGACTCTAGGGGCTAGTTTTCCATGTCCTTTTTCCCATGGATCACCTAGACAAGATCTAGGGGTGAGAAGTCCATGTTTTCTCTCTCACTATTTTTCTCATGGATCACCAATGTGTGTATTCATGCTTTTTTCCTTTCTTTTCTTCTCTTTGCATTTTGTTTCCATTTACATCCTTCATCTTGTGTTAGAGAACTCTCAAATCCTCACACTCTTTGTTGTGTTGGAATTGAGATTTAGTCCTCTTTCTTACCAAATGATTCTCCACTAGTTTTTGATCTCATATCAAAACTTCTTGTGAGCATTTGTCATCAATATTCTTTAACAATTCGAAGTGGTAAACATGATACCCTGTTTCAACTCACTAAAATTAGCAAGCCGAAACAGGGGGGGCATATAGCTACCCTCAAATTTTCATCACCTTCCTTAGTAAGCATTAGGTGATTTTGTGATCTAACGTGAGTTTTGTAGGGTGCGGTTCCTAACTGTGTACTGTAGATACCGCTAGGGGCTTCATTCGACAAACTTATGGATATATCCTTTTTCAAATAATGTTTACCTTAGCTTGCATATGCACGTAGTACTCATATGACTGCTAAAGTGGGGGCTAAATGTAGTGTCAGAAATTGTATGCACTTGCTAGAGTGGTACAATTTCACACCTAGTTTAGCACCCACCTTGGCGCATTTTGCATCTTGCATTGCATTTCCCCTTTAGCACTTAATTAATTAAATTAATTAGGTCTAAGGTGTTATTTCATCCTCTTCCATGTCATAAAGTTGGGCCCTTTTCATTAAAGTGTGCCCCTTTCATTTTTCCTCCAATACATCATTCAATCAAAAACCCTAATTAAGTCCTATTTTGAACTTGGGGGCTTGATTTCGGGGGTCAAAACATCTTGAGGTCACTTGTAACTTCGGGATTCTTTCTAAAATCATCATATCCGACGGCCCTGAAAATTTGGTGAAAAGTTGTTAGGACCGTGGCACCCGGAGTGCACATGGTCCCGAACATTTTTCCCAAAATTTTGGGAGCACAATCCAATCATAAAATAAAGCTCAACCTCAAGAAATTGGCGGGATATTCAATCTCTAGGTTGACCAAAAGTTGAAATTAAGACCTAGGGTTTCATATATAAGAGCTCTCTTTCTTCATTTGAAAGGATCCAGAATTTTGGTTTTCAAGGACATTCTATGCAGCGAAAGAGCAGATCTTTGAAGACTTCAACAACATTCAACATCCATCCATCAAGCATTCATCAATTTCATTAATCCATTTAGGGCTTTGAAGACATTGAAGAGCAATAGGGGATTACCGACTGAAGATTGGCTTGTACCCCTCCCTTGGGGTTGGGTATGATTTCATGTTGTTTTCATGTCTTTTCATAAAGCCTCATTATATCATTTGTATTCATGCTTTAGATCACTTTGCATCTTGATTTGGAGCATTTACATTATCATTTACAAGAAATTAGGGTTTACTTTCTAGGTTGCTCTAGTTTGCTTACTTGCATTTTAGGATCTTGCACACACACAAGGTCTGCACACACACTACTTTTACAATACAACTTGGCTATTCGTGGAGGTGGAAATCACCAAAGCGGGGGTTTGACTAAGGCAAAACCCTATATAGCCACCCAACATACCTTTTCAGATATAAGTGCAGATTTCGAGATTCGGATGACGTCGCAAATTGCAGATCTGACGGAAGCGGACCGAGATAGAACTTCACACCAAATTACAACCCAGAAGACTAGGACAGGGGCGTGGGGCGCCCTAGTCCTACCAGGACAGGGGCGCTGGGCACCCTGGTCCTTGGGACAGTGGCATTGGGCGCCTTAGTCCCTCTGTCAGACAGCAAGTTTCAGCATTTTCCCGATAGCTTTTCAGGTTGTAAAACAACAGTTTCAGGAGCAGAATCAGGACAGTGGCGCCTGCGCCCCCGTCTCGAACATTTTCACTCAGATTTTAACACTGGGTACACATCTGCATTCTTGTCTTGTCCTTGTGTTTACAGCTTTTCACTGTTTAATCTCAATTCTGCAATCTTGTTATTAGTTCATACTTGCACTTTGGGGTTAGGAATTGAACTTGCATCATTTTATCTTTCAATTACAACAAAGGAATAGAAATCCTAATAGGTAGCCCATGGCTCTCTCTTCCACAAAAAGAAGTAGCCAATTGTGTGATACCTCTAGGCTCTTTCGTATTCCACAATGTGTGTCAAAAGGGAGGATTAGGGCATGTTAGCCTAGTCTCGCTTTTTTCCCCACACAGTCTGATGTAGGAGCATCCCCAGTTCATAGCAATCTTGCATCAACCAAAAACATTTTCTTTCTATTTTGTTTTGCATTTTTAGCATTTCTTTTTGTGTGTCCTAGTTTTGGATCACCGGATCCTATGGAGTTGGATTCTACTTGAAGACTTGATCATCTTTCTTATTTCCAGACCGCATCGCATTTGGATCATTTTTCAAAAAGTTATCACTATCGGTTTCCTTGAGAGTTTCCTCTTACTAGTTGATAGTTTCTTGTTATCAGTTGCCTGGACCTATTTTGGTGATCTGTTAGAACCCCTTCTGAAGCTTGCAGAGCCTTGAGCATTGATTCCGATGTTCCTTGGCATGTGGCTGACCTTTTCCTGCGATCTACACGTCATCCTTTGGATTTTCTAGAGGAATCTCTTGGCGGAGGCCGACCTTGTTGATTTTACATGTTAGGTCTTGTTCTTCGAGTTTTGATCCCTTTTTGGACCAAATGGATCCTTTGGATCGTATATATAATTGTAATTGCGCATTAGAATAGAATCAATGGAAGAATCAAGTAGTGAGACTACACACAGAAAATAGATCTTAAGATTAAAGCTCCTGGTTGTGACCTATTTTGTATGTTCTAGCAGGCCCGTGAGTCGATTATGCTGTAACCCAGTTGTTACCAGTTGGTTGTAATCAATTTTTAATGAAATAAAACAATCTATTCTACATTGCCTCCATCATATCTTTGTGTTTCCGTTGTGTTTACTCTTATTGACCGGTCCAGATTGATCTCTTTGAGGTCCCTACTCACTAGTGACTGATTCAGAGGTGTATTCAAATCACAATGGATGTAAAAACCTTCGTGAATAAAAACAAAAATCATTTAATTTGAAGTGCATTTGACTATCAAAAAGATTTTGTCAATTAAAAAAAAAAATCCTTTATTATCATTAATTAAAAAAAGTAATTAATTTTTTGTATTATTATTAGATTTTATAATTTTTAAATACAATTCTATTTTGTTTTCAAAGTAAAGGATGCCATTTCTTTATTATTATCAGATTTAATATATTTAAATGCAAAAAAATAAAATTTCTTATATTATTATTAGATTATATAATTTTTAAATGCAAAGTTCCTTTGTTTCAAAGAAAAAAAAATGCATTTCCTTTATTATTATCAAATTTAATATGTTTTAAATGCAAAGTGAATTTTTTTTTTTTTGAAATCCTTTATTTAAACATGGTTATAGCGTGAATTTGTATAGTGTCATAAAATTTTGGTGAATGCAAAAGTAGATAAAAACTATTACTTTTGTTGCATTTTCTTTGTAGTTCTTCTATGATGTAAAAACTTTTGTCAATAAAAATAAAAGTTATTTAATTTGAAGTGCATTTAACCGTCAATAAAATTTGTCAATTTAAAAAAAGTATTTAATTTTCTTTATTATTATTAATTAAACAATTAATTGATTTTCTTTATTATTATTAGATTTGATAATTTTTAAATGCAATTTTTTTTTTCTTTTCAAAGAAAAGAATGCATTTTCTTTATTGTTATTAGATTTAATAAATTGAAATGCAAAAAAAACATTTAATTTTTTATATTGTTATTAGATTATATAATTTTTAAATGCAAAGTTTTTTTGTTTTCAAAGAAAAGAAAATACATTTCCTTTATTATTATCAAATTTTATAAGTTTTAGGGGCTGACCCCATGGTGCAATGAAAGTTGCAACTTTGTGCTTCCACAGAGGTTTATGGTTCAAATCCCCAGACTAGTTTGACTGTTGATAGCTCACTGCTCAGTTGTTTGTGTTGTTTGGTGTTTCTGCAAGTACAGTCGATGTGGCCTAATGGTGTTTGGATGCCATGCTAGAGGTGTCGATACCTCCCTTCCCACGTTGCATATGTTGGTGATGTTGGACGCCCCCTGCTGCTGGTGTTGCTGACCTGTTGAGGCGGAGGTAAGGAAACATAGTAGATAAAGTGGCGGAAGGAAGAGAATGGTGGCAACGACAGGCTGGTCTGTGGAGAGATAAGGAGGTGTGCATGGAGGATGCTATGGAGAGCAGTCGATGGAAGGAGGCAGAAAGCATGGAGACATAAGAAGCATGGAGAGTTAAGGTGAGAATGGAGAGATAATGAGAGAAGAATGGAGAGATAAGTTGAGAGTGGAGCGATAAGGAGAGTAGAGTGATAATGAGAGATGATTGTGAGATTAAGTTGGGAGCTGCTAATACCTAATCATAATGTACTCGGGTATGGGGTTCCCCTTTGTGGCCCCATTGGTTCAAGATCCAATCAAAAGTAGTCACTGATCAAAAAAATAAAAATTATAAGTTTTAAATGTGAATTTTTTTAATTTCAAAGCAAAAAAAAATTAAAAAATTCTTATATTATTATTAGATTTTTAAAATTTTAAATGTAAAGTTTTTTGTTTTGAAAGAAAAAATTCTATCCAAGTCAATGTTTTTTATTTTTTTTTCAAAATGGAAATCCTTTATTTAAACATGGTTGTAGAGTGTATTTGTATCATGTCTTAAAATTTTGGTGAATGAAAAGGTAGATACAAACTATTACTTTTATTGCATTTTCTTTATAGTTCTTCTCAAAATTTAACCAATACTTTGTATCTAAATTTGTGATATACAATTTTCTAATGGTCATAGATTTCAGTGTGTAGTTTAAAGAGAGAAAATGTTTACATAAACATTGACGGTAGTGCTTGACCTCTTGAGTTTTCAGTGCAACAATCATCCATGTACACATAATAATCGTTGTATTTTTGTAGTTTTATTTTGTGACTATTTGAGATGGATACCATTTTCAAATTTTACATGGAATAGCCTACTTCAATAAAGAATATTTGGTATTTCAGTTTTTCAGTTTTTCTTATAACAAAATTTTTCAGTTTAGATGTACAAAATTTAAGAATGTATTGCCAATGTCAACTTTCACCCTCAATGGTCTAGCTTGAATTATAGTTCAAGTTTTATATTTTAAGTTTTAGAAATGTCATGAGTTTTATTGAAGTAGTATTTTTATTTGTATATTGGTTTGTGTCTTAAAATTGGTTGTACAATGGATTGAAGATAAATTTGCACAATGAAATTTCATAGTTTAAACAATATTTAAAAAAATAACAATTAGAAAATTTCAAAAAGTTTACAAGGTTTCAAATATTGTTTTTCCCTATTATATTCTAGAGATTTTCTTAAATTTAACATTATTGTCTTGTCATTGTTTTTAAAAAATCATATAGTTTGAGAATAGCTTTTAATTTTATAGTGGGTATGTTAGGAATAATGATGATACAACATCAGATTTTCCTTTGCATGTAGGTTTATACATTCACAATAACAGGTAAAATTATGAAGTAAAACAATATTCAATCTACAAATAAATTTGTGATATGTTACCTAAATAAATATATAGATTCGAAGTATATGTTATAATTTTTTTAAGCAAATTGTAAATTTCATTCTTGATAGCATACATATTTATTTTGTTAGTTTGATCAATGAATATCTCAAAATAAAATCACCCTCTAGTAGAGGATTATTATTATCAATGTGAACCTTAGATATGATATTGTACAAGGAAGCTACTGATAGCAATCCCCAGTTGCACACATATTAATAACCATCATTTTTAAAAAAGAATTCAAATGCTAAATATAAAACCTCATTTAATATCTCTTATATCTAACAATTTGGTTCGAAGAAAGGAATATTGCATTGAAGCAGTTGGTTACTTACGTTTGCATTTGCCCCGAACCAAGGAAAATTATGTGAAGGATCAAACAAAGAATCCCATTTCAAGAGACCTAAATGTCGAGAGTATGTAATATTTTATGTGGTGTCACAAGTAGCTGAATACAATCATATACAACTAATGTTATAGAAATCTTGTCAAAGAACCACTTTGGAGTTGATTGACCCAAACTACTTGCATCAATGATTGACATGTTTGTGCTTCTATTTGCATTGGGGGAAGTTGGATGTGAAAAATCATCCACAAGCACCACATGATTCCAAACAAATTGGTTGAGTGGTTCTTTATCATATAAAATATTTATGAATAGTTTTGTAGTTGCTTTCATACGACCAGATTACTCCGGTCCCCATGTCTCATTGGCTTCTTCATGTATCTATCTACCATAGACATTGCAAGGACTTTTTTCAAAATAAATTTCCTTTCTTTAGATCCAATGATCTGCCTTCTTCACCTCATGAATTTTTAACTTTGTCTAAAAGAACCCCCCTTACATTATGTTTTGATGGATTTCCATACCCAAGTCTAACCACATATAGAAACCTGCTTAATTTTTAATAACCACATTAATGAAGAATATAGGCATGGAGAATGTATGACTTTCTGTTTAGTTTTTTTAATGTGTAGGTTAATTTTTCGAAACAATCTATCCAGAAAGATCACAGATATTGAAAGTGGCATGCATTTTGAGCTTTCATTGGATTACCACCTGCAAATATTCTTGCGCACTTGCAAATCCAGGTGGATTTCTAAATAATAACTTTTGCATTTCAAATAATGCAATAGTGGATAACTATAATAGATTACAAACATGGATTTTAGTTTGAAATGGGATTGCAATAATAAATCACTTTTGGGGTTTTACAAATATTTGAGTATTATTTTACTTACAAAAAGTTAGCGTTGAAGCAAACAGATATTCCATTGCCATATGATTGTGATTGTGTACATCATATAAGAACTTTGTATGAGAATTCTAAGCAAGTGAAGATTTGGCACAAGGAGGAGGACAACATTGCATAAGCAGGCACTAAATCAAATCAAATAGGGCAAAGAAGAATGCAAAGACTTTGAAATATGGTGCAAATGTGTGAGGGAATGTAGTGGTGAATATTTTATTTCATTGGCCAGCTTCCTTGTTATTGGTCTTGTGAACATGGCATTGAATTTCATTGAAGCTATCCTTAGTGCACTGTAGCATCTAAATTGATAGCGTATTCTTGTCACTAGTCCTAGTAAATTAATTGCAGTTTGATTTTGTTTGCTTTCGTTTTGGAGTTCTGACCAAATTTCAATTGACTATCTCCTCTCCCTTGTTGTGATAGTCTCTCCTATACTCAAAAGCCATGACTATTTTAATCTCTATTAGCTCATCAATAGCTTAAATTTTATTTCTTTGTATATGATAAAAATGCATTTTTAGTTTTCAAATTGCTTTTCTAGACTTCTTTGGCTTTTTCTTTCATTAGTTTTGGATGCCTTGACCAAACTAAAATCGACCTTCTCTTCTTCTTTGTTATGAGAGTCTCTTGAGCTCAAAAGCCACATTTTTTGTACTCATTATTTTCTCATCAAGAGATCAATCTTTATTCTTCAAATATAATAAACACGCACTTTTTAGGTGTAAACCCACTTTTGTTATTTGTAGAATTCTATACATCAGGTGTCTTAGTTTAAGAATTTTATCATGTAATTATTTGACTAAGAAAAATTATTCTACTTCTCCCTAAGTGAAAACATGAGTCTCTTGTAAGCTATTCCTCCAAAAGATGGTTTTACTATCCAAGCTTTAGGTGAGAAAACACACCTCACAAGCTTATGTAAATAAATATATTAAAATGCAACTTTCACAAAAATGCAACCACAACTACATTTACCACTAGATTATGGCCATGACTATTGAGAAATGATATCAAAATCCTTCTAACCACCAATGTAAAATATTTTTTAAAAATAATAGGATTGCATATACATCCCTCAGAACTGTGATTGCTCTTAAGATCATGTAAAACCCTAGCTGGATTAAAAAATTATAAATCAAGGTCAAATTCAGAAGGAAATTGTTAAATGCCATTAGAACCTAGAATTACACAAATAAAAATGGTAAAATAATATTGACTACAATTTTGGAGGGGGCTTTCACAACACCGAGGAGCTCATAATTTCTATGATTAATTGCATTTTTTTCATAATTATTGCTTCAATGGTCTTAGCCACCAATTAACGACATGAAGGTTAAGACATCTTTGTCTCATTCTGATGCTTTTAATCTTTTTTAGTTGATCTTGATTAAAAATTATTCTATATTACTCACCATACAAAGGTAAAAGGTAGGGTCATTTTTTAGATTATAGTTTGGCCAATATACCTAATAGACATAAGAGATTTTCCTTGTTAACACAAGGATCTTTTTTCACATTACCTTTATACATTTTATTCAAATTTATACACCTTGAGTTTCAACATCATGACCAACCAAATTGTCAGTGCCACATTGTTTTTGATGCCTATTTATTTCAAGGGAGAATATTCAAAAATTTATTTGCTATTTATTAACATGTTCTCAATTTACATTTTTATTGATCAATTTCTCTATACCATGAGCTTCAAGATCTTTACCTCGCTAGATGTATGTGGAAGGTCACTTTTAGGCCAAAAATGACCATCCAAAAACACAACCAATATGATCAACTAAGTATGAAGTTTATGAGATTCCTCAAGGAATAATAACAAATTAGTTATCACATAGGCCCACTTGAAGAATAAAAACTAATGATGAATTTGAAAAAGTATACTTTCATGAAGAAGGAATTGTTTTATTGGGGTTTTGTACTCTCAAAGGAAGGGTTGAAAATGGACCCTAAAAAGGTTGAGGCTATTATTGATTTTCCATCAACAAGGAATACTTTTGAAGCCAGTAGTTTTCATGGGTTGGTGCACCTCTATGTGAAGTTCATAAGGAATTTCAGTGGGATATTTGCTCCCATTACTAAGCCAATTAAGGGGAATAAGGAAAGAATTTAAATGGACAGTTGCAATGGAAAAGAGTTTTTAGTTGTCGAAGAGTAAAGTGTCAAAGAAACCAGTGTTGGCATTACCAGACTTTGGAAAAGTTTTTTCAGTTGATTGGGATCCAAGTGGAACAATTATAGAAGAATTTCTCAATCAAGAAGGAATACTGGTAGCATACTTCAGTGAGAAATTGAATGAAGCTAAGAGGAAATACTTAGTGTATGATAGAGAATTTTATGCGATCATGCAAGCACTCAAGAAGTGGATACATTATTTTTTTCCATAAGAATTTGTGTTGTATATGGATCATCATGCCTAGTAGTTCATTAACATCCAAGATAAGTTGAATCATAGGGACATGAAATGGATTGAGTCTTTGCAAATTCATTTTTATTTTGAAATATAGGAGTGGTAAATCCAATAGAGTTGCCGATTGATGAGGAGGGATGATAGAAGGTTAGTCTTCTTTGAGGTTGGTGGGCTTTTGTTCTCAATGTTCTTCCCAAGTCAATCCCTAGGCACAAATGGGATTCTTCTAAACCTTTCTCCTATCTCCTCCTCTCTATTCAACACTGCTTGCACCCTATTGTATTGGACATCACTCCTCCTTACCTTCCATGCTAAGGCATTCAAGTCTGAAATGAGGTCCTCTTGAGTGTCACCAAAAATGAACAAGTTTGGTTGTCCAACTGGCTGAATCTCCTCTCTTCCCGGAATGGGCAACTGTTGGAGAACCATGGTTTACCTAATCTTATTTGCTCCTTTAAGGATTTCAATCATATTAATCTGTTGATTGAACATCTGGACAGGTCTACAAGGTATGATGACTGTCCTTCACTTCTCAAGAATGGAAATTTCTCAATTTGATACAAGGAACGTAGGGTTACTCAAAGCAACTTTCTAGGTGCAAAAGGTCAATTTGATCAAATGGCTCAATACAATGCTTTGGATATGGTAGTAGGGTGTCTCAGGTCTCTACTCATCAATTTTGATGATTTGAAAAAACCAATTTCTTCCCCTTCCTTACCGATTTCATGAATTGGTCAAATTTGCTCCAAAAAGGCTACTAGAATTAGCCCTAGTTTTTAATGAAATTTGTTCACCCTGCTCAACCTGCTAAACTTCATGACAAACCCTTGGAGATGTGGTCATTTGATATTGAAAGCTCAAGGATTTTTGCTATGGCAAGTACTGTACAGACTGTTTTAGTGCTGTCCCACAAAATAGGCACTTTTCAAGGGTTTTCGAAAGTTTTAGTGAGGGTTTGCAATTTACAAGTTTTCTACATGATACTAGGCCAACTTAAATTCTTCAATCCTTGCTTTAATATATGCCAAAAACCTCCAAAGATTCAAAACTTATCTTCTAATATTGTCATTATATCAAACAAGTGCCACACTGCTGCCCTTACATATAAATAACAGTCTAGATGACTGGGACAGCAACGTTTTTAAGATTTTGCATACTTTTTGAACATTTGTAAACCTAATACAATGAAAGTGTATCAAATATGGATGCAAAAAAGACTTAACATGAGTTTGAACACCCTGCAAAGAAAATAAGAAGGGATTTTTATGACTGCTGTTCATACACCGCCATCACTGCACTTTTAACAGTCTTAAAACTGTTTACACTTTCTTTCTTTGTTTTAATTTATTTCTTCAATCTGTCCCTAGCCTGCAAAGGGGTTTTAATGGCAAGGCAAAAACAATACATATAGCCTCTTAAAGATCTTAAAAGTTGAACACTCAAGGGATGCCACAAAACATGACAGCCTTATGAGACTATGACAGAAAATACACCTTTCTAGGATCCTTATTTAGGTCCTTTACAACCAAATAGTGTACCTTGTCTTCTTAGCATTGAATAAATTTACAAATACATTCCACGATGCATAAAAACAAGAATCCATCATTCCATACTGTCTTGGAAGATTGGCAAATGAGGTTTTAATAATGAAAACAGTGACTCACAGTTTTACAGTCTGATTACACTTTTGCTTCTTGCACCCAACCAAGTCATGAGAGAGACAAGGATGGTACAGTATAATGCTGACTCTTGCCAACTTGATTCTCCTTCAACATTGCAAAGGTACAGTGCTATGAATAGCAAAGTACCATTCAAACAAATTTGAGAATACCCAAGCCAAGTTGCTCACTTCACACACTTGCCATGGGCTTACAAACACTTGTGCATTGCTAGAAAAGAAAAATGGATGTATGGTATAGTATGTACAGATCCAACAAATTCCCTCAAAGCCATGGATGAAGAGTCTTTGAAGAAATTAGTTGGATCATGAATGGTCTTCCATTGGAACCACAAAACAATGCCTTTCTCAAGAGCACTTCAAACAAAACTTGTTCCAAACCCCAAGAAAAGATCAGAGATCACTACTAAAACATAAAAGGAGATCACATCACTCACAAACAAGTTCAGTACGGACTCATGGAGCCATGGTATGGACTGTACCCTAAAAAGTGCAGAAAACTAGTTAAAAACTCATAGAAAACAAGAGCAAAACAAGTATTTTTCTTAATTTTCCAAAATGAATAACACATACAATGATTGGAACATGGTTTTTATACATGTGCCAACTTGTTGAAGCCCTTGTATAGATAGGTACAGGTTGGAACTAACCAAAACCACCAAAAACCACTTTTTTGACAACTTTTGACAACTTTTTGACAACTTTTGTTGCTCAAAAATTGCATTTTGACTTCCGGTGACTTGGCACTCAAACCAATGACTCAACATCATTTAGAAACACTAAATAAACATGGTCCAATTCCTTTCAAGGCTTTACAACATCAAAAATTTAAAAATGCTCATTTGGACCCAAAATTGACAATTTTTGGCCTATTGAGCAAAAAAACAAAACTCTTGGAAACTCTTAAACACAAATGAGTTCCAAGCCTTATTACACCACAAAAAAAACCTATTAAACCTACTAGAAGCATAAAATAAACACACATGCTTAATTTGCAATAAAATGTTATACCTGCTAGGATTTGAGCATTCAGGTGCTCAGGTGCTCCTGCACCATACTCCCCTAAGGACAAAGAAGTCATGTGACTCCTTTGGGTAGTAAAGAAAGAGGAATTCTATCTTTGAGAAAGTCACTTTCAGGTATCCAAGTGGCTTCAGAAACTGGTGTATCCTTCCACTTGATAAGATGCTCCATGTAGGCATGGTGTCTTGTCTTCTTGATGATTCTTGAATCTAGTACCTGCTGAGGAATGGGAGTAGAAGAAGAGGGGAGAGAAAGATCAGAAAGGGAATGAGAAAGATCTGAACCTCTTTGTGAATCTGTTGGTAGCTCCCCTTTGAATGGCACCAAATCTGCAACATTGAAAATAGGAGACATAGAAACTTCATTAGGCAAATCAACTTTGTAAGCATTATGGCCATATTTAGCCAAGATTTTGCATGGTCCTACTCTTCTCATTTGTATATTAGTAGGAATTCCTTTTTGTAACCATGAATTGTTGAGATGGACCATCACATAATCACCCACTGAAAATTGAACATCTCTTTTTGAAGCATCAACTCTCTCCTTAACTTTTTGAGTAGTTTCCTGTAAAGACTTCTGTACCTGCTCATGAATTTCTTTCATAGATGTGCCATATATTCTGCTGTACCACTCACTTGCTGCAAATTAGTTACATCATTTAACTCAAAAACACCTCTAGGATGCATTCCATAAATAATCTGAAATGGGCTCTTACCAGTGGATCTGTTTACACTGTCATTGTATGCAAACTCTGCCTGATGGATGAGTTGATCCCAACTTTGCCCATATTCTTTGGTAAGACATCTGAGTAGATTACCCAATGTTCTATTCACCACTTCTATTTGGCCATCTGTCTGTGGATGGTAAGCTGAGCCAAAAGACAAGTTAGTACCCAATTTCTTCCATAAAGTTTTCCAAAAATGACCCAAAAACTTAGCATCTCTATCAGATACAATACTGGATGGCAAACCATGAATTCTTACAACTTCCTTAAAGAAAAGAAAAGCAATGTGACTAGCATCATTAGTGGTTTTACAAGGTATGAAATGTGCCATTTTACTGAATCTGTCAACAACCACAAAAATACTATCACATCCTGTTTTTGTTTTGGGCAAACCTACCACAAAATCCATACTGATGCAATCCCAAGGCCTAGAAGGTATGGGAAGAGGCTGATACAAACTAGCATTAGTGCTAGTACCCTTGGCTTTCTGACATACCATGCATTGCTTAACATATTTCCTGACATTTTCCTGCATCTTAGGCCAAAAATAGTGCCTCTGAACCAATTCAAAAGTCTTATTAAGACCAAAGTGACCACTCAAGCAACCATTGTGCTTTTCCTGTATCAGATTCTCCCTCATTGAACCTTTTGGCACACACAGCTGTCCACCCCTGAATTACAATCCATTCTGCAGAGTATAGTCAGCATATTCACTATGAAAAGTATTCTAAAAATCTTGACAAACTTTGTAAATATCAGCAAAATCAGAATCATGTGGATATAAATCCTTAAAACATTCTATACCAATACTTCTAATATGAATTTCTTGAACAGTAAGTAACCTTCTACTCAATGCATTAGCTACTTTATTGCACTATCCTTTCTTATGCTTCAAAGTAAAGGTATATGCTTGTAAAGACTCTACCCATTTAACATGTCTGTGACTAAGCTTATCCTGTGAATTGAGAAAACTAAGTGCCTGGTTGTCAGTGTAAACCACAAATTCTTTAGGAAGAAGGTAATGCCTCCATTTCCTAAGTGCCTAAACCAAAGCATACATTTCAAGATCATATGAAGAATATTTATTCTTAGCATCATTAAGCTTTTCACTGAAAAATGCAACAGGCCTATTATCTTGACTCAAAATAGCACCAATAGCAATATTACTTGCATCACACTCTAAGGTAAACAATTTGTCGAAACTAGGTAGGATCAACACTAGTTGAGTAGCAACTCTAACTTTCAGTAATTCAAATCCCTTGTTGGCTGCTTCTGTCCACTAAAATTTCACTTTCACACCACCCTTAATGGTTTCCAACATAGGTGCACATATTTCACTGAAACCTCTAATAAATTTCCTATAAAATTGAGCAAGTCCATGAAAACTCCTAACATCACTAGCATTCTTAGGGGTTGGCCAATTAACTATGGCTTCTACCTTATCTGGATCCATCTTCAAATCACCCCCTGAAACAACAAAACCCAAATAGACCAGCTCTTGCTTAAGGAAATCACATTTTTCTAGATTGATAGTAAGTTGCTCATCATTCAGTCTTTGTAAGACAATCTGCAAATGTTGGAGGTGTTCTTCCTTGGTTTGACTGAAAATTAAGATGTCATCAAGGTACACAACTACAAACCTGCCTATGAAGTCATGTAACACCTCATTCATCAATCTCATAAAAGTACTGGGTGCATTTGTTAACCCAAATTGCATGACTAGCCATTCATACAACCCCTCATTTGTCTTGAAAGCTGTTTTCCATTCATCCCCCTCTTTGATGTGGATTTGATGATAACCACTTTTTAGGTCTATCTTACTGAAATATTTTTCTCCCCCTAAACAATCCATAAGATCTTCTATCCTAGGAATGGGGAATCTATACCTGATTGTGATCCTATTTATTGCTCTTGAAATCTATGTGGTGGCTAATGGCTCTTTGAGGAGGTAGAGAGGTTGGTTGACCATCATTAACAATTGACTTAAACTGATCTAGAAGTTGCTGCACCTCATTTGGGATTTCTATCTTCTTTTCTTTCTTTTCATCAACTGGTTTAGTTACCAATGCAAAACCTATGCCATCACCTTCTTTTAGGGTATGAATGAACTCCTTTTCACCAACTAACAAAATGTTGGGAACTTTTGGTTTGCTGCCCTCACTCTCTTCATTAAGGGACTGAATTTTATAGTTGATACCATTCTTGAAAAATGAGTATGAGTTCTTTTCACCATCATATTGTGCTTTCTTGTCAAATTGCCAAGGTCTTCCTAAAAGCAAATGACAAGCATCCATAGGTAGTATATCACACAAAATCTTATCTTGGTACTCACCTATGTTAAAATCTACCCATGTTTGTTCACTCACTAATACATGCTGCCCTTTCTCCAACCATGTGACCTTGTAGGGCTCATTGTGCTGTATTCTAGGTAGATGAAGTTTTGTAGCAACTTCTTCTGATATGATGTTATCAGTTGATCCTGAGTCAATGATAACTTTGCACACCTTTCCTTGGATCTCACATTTGATCCTGAAAAGAGCTTTCCTTTGAGACATATCTTTTTGAGATGGCTCTTTCATGAGGATCCTCCTGATCATGAGGTTTTCCCCTTGTTCTGATGGTAGACACCTTTGACTTGGTGTGGTTTCTTCTTGCACAAAATGGACTCTCTTATCACCTCCTTGAGATGAGCTTGGCTTTTCTGGGCATCTATATGCTCGATGGCGTAGTTTATGACAGTTGTAACACTTCATGGTGGAGAAGTATGAACCTCTTCCAGGTCCATTAGATCTACCCCTTCCTGGGTTGCCTGATCCCCTACCCCTATAGTTGTGTCTACTCTGAGAATCCCCTCTTTTCTCAATAAGCTTAGACTCTCCCTGGGACCTATGATCTGTGTACCTTCCCCCAAAACTGCAACTATGACTGCCTCTGTTTCCTCTACCTCTGCCTCTACCATTCTGTTCTTGTTTCTTCTTGTTTCTCTCTTCTACCTTCAGTGCTAATTGATAACACTTTTATAATGTGTTGGGACACCATAGGCTTAACTCCTCCTGAATATTCCATCTTAACCCATCGAGATACCTAGCTACTTTGACATTTTCATCTTCTTGTACCTTAGATCTAAGGCTTAGTTTTTGGAATTCTTCAGTGTAACTACTAACATCTAGGTCTTTCTGTCTCAAGTTTTGTCTCTTCCTATGCAACTAGATTTCATAATCTTCAGGCATGTAGGTGTCTTTGATCTTAGTTAGCATTGTCTTCCAGGTGGTTATGGGTTTCTTTCCCTCTTTCACCCTTTCCTCTTGGATGAATTTCCACCAAGTTAAGGCTGCCCCTCTCATTCTGGATTTGGCTACCTTCACTTTCTATGCTTCAGTAATACCATCACATTCAAAGTGATTCTCTAGACCCTCTATCCAGTCCATTAGTGCTTCTGGTCCCATCTTACCACTAAAAAGGGACACTCCATCTAGGGCCTTTCCAGTCAAAGCTTTCAAAGCTTGTAAAAAGGTTTCTTGTTCTTTATCCAAGATTGGATCTGGTTCTGGGACTTCTTCCTCCAAGGTTTCCTTCTTATCTTAAGCACTTTCTACTCTCTCACTGACTTCTTTAGTCTTGACTTCTACTTGGTTCAACTTTCTTTCAATTTGTTGTAATCTTTCCCTAAGGAGTCTATTTTCTTCACCCTGATCCTCCATTCTCTTTGCTAACTCTGCATTGGTCACCATGTTGTCGGTGTTGTCTCCCACTGACTCACTACTAGACATATGCTAATCTCTCAACCCAAATATAAACCTGGCTCTGATACCACTATGATGAGGAGGGATGATAGAAGGTTAGTCTTCTTTGAGGTTGGTGGGCTTTTGTTCTCAATGTTCTTCTCAAGTCAATCCCTAGGCACAAATGGGATTCTTCTAAACCTTTCTCCTATCTCCTCCTCTCTATTCAACACTGCTTGCACCCTATTGTATTGGACATCACTCCTCCTTACCTTCCATGCTAAGGCATTCAAGTCTGAAATGAGGTCCTCTTGAGTGTCACCAAAAATGAACAAGTTTGGTTTTCCAACTGGCTGAATCTCCTCTCTTCCCGGAATGGGCAGCTGTTGGAGAACCATGGTTTACCTAATCTTATTTTCTCCTTTAAGGATTTCAATCATATTAATCTATTGATTGAACATCTGGATAGGTCTGCAAGGTATGATGACTGTACTGCACTTCTCAAGAATGGAAATTTCTCAATTTGATACAAGGAACATAGGGTTACTCAAAGCAACTTTCTAGGTGCAAAAGGTCAATTTGATCAAATGGATCAATACAATGCTTTGGATATTGTAGTAGGGTGTCTCAAGTCTCTACTCATCAATTTTGATGATTTGAAACAACCAATTTCTTCCCCTTCCTTACCGATTTCATGAATTGGTCAAATTTGCTCCAAAAAGGCTACTAGAATTAGCCCTAGTTTTTAATGAAATTTGTTCACCCTGCTCAACCTGCTAAACTTCATGACAAACCCTTGGAGATGTGGTCATTTGATGTTGACAGCTCAAGGATTTTTGCTATGGCAAGTACTGTACGGACTATTTTAGTGCTGTCCCACAAAATAGGCACTTTTCAAGGGTTTTTGAAAGTTTTAGTGAGGGTTTGCAATTTACAAGTTTTCTACATGATACTAGGCCGACTTAAATTCTTCAATCCTTGCCTTAATATATGCCAAACACCTCCAAAGATTCAAAACTTATCTTCTAATATTGTCATTATATCAAACAAGTGCCACACTGCTGCCCTTACACAGAAATAATAGTCTAGATGACTGGGACAGCAACGTTTTTAAGATTTTGCATACTTTTTGAACATTTGTAAACCCAATACAATGAAAGTGTATCAAATATGGATGAAAAAAAGACTTAACATGAGTTTGAACACCCTACAAAGCAAATAAGAAGGGATTTTTATGACTGCTGTTCATACACTGCCATCACTGCACTTTTAACAGTCTTAAAACTGTTTACACTTTCTTTCTTTGTTTTAATTTATTTCTTCAATCTGTCCCTGGCCTGCAAAGGGGTGTTAATGGCAAGGCAAAAACAATACATATAGCCTCTTAAAGATCTTAAAAGTTGAACACTCAAGGGATGCCACAAAACATGACAGCCTTATGAGACTATGACATAAAATACACCTTTCTAGGATCCTTATTTAGGTCCTTTACAACCAAATAGTGTACCTTGTCTTCTTAGCATTGAATACATTTACAAATACATTCCATGATGCATAAAAACAAGAATCCATCATTCCATACTATCTTGGAAGATTGGCAAATGAGGTTTTAATAATGAAAATAGTGACTCACAGTTTTACAATCTGATTACACTTTTGCTTCTTGCACCCAGCCAAGTCATGAGAGAGACAAGGATGGTAAAGTATAATGCTGACTCTTGCCAACTTGATTCTCCTTCAACATTTCAAAGGGACAGTGCTATGAACAGCAAAGTACCATTCAAACAAATTTGAGAATACCCAAGCCAAGTTGCTCACTTCACACACTTGCCATGGGCTTACAAACACTTGTGCATTGCTAGAAAAGAAAAATGGATGTATGGTACAGTATGTACAGATCCAACAAATTCCCTCAAAGCCATGGATGAAGAGTCTTTGAAGAAATTAGTTGGATCATGAATGGTCTTCCATTGGAACCACAAAACAATGCCTTTCTCAAGAGCACTTCAAACAAAACTTGTTCCAAACCCCAAGAAAAGATCAGAGATCACTACTAAAACATAAAAGGAGATCACATCACTCAAAAATAGGTTCAGTATGGAGTCATGGAGCCATGGTACGGACTGTACCCTAAAAAGTGCAGAAAAGTAGTTAAAAACTCATAGAAAACAAGAGCAAAACAAGTATTTTTCTTAATTTTCCAAAATGAACCACCCATACAATGATTGGAACATGGTTTTTATACATGTGCCAACTTGTTGAAGCCCTTGTATGGATAGGTACTGTAAAGCGGAAAATCGTGAGCGAACCCTAAGTGTTCCCCCCACCACTCCGAGGAGAGGGGAAGGAGGTTACTAGGGTTGACAGTTTTTACTTAGGAGAGACTTTACATTCAAAAGAGGGGTTGAAACCCACAAGATCCAATCCCACTCAATGCAAGATTGGATTCTAAATGAGTTTCAAGGGTTAAGATAGCAAGGCTACCCTCTTTTGTAAAGAATGTAGATAGAAGGATTAAGCTAGGAAAGCATAGAAAGTGAGAAAGATTCACTTATAAATAGAGATAGGGATATAGGATGAAGCTGTGGACCTGGAATTAGCAGTAAAATGTTGAGACGGCGCTGTCCTGCAAATTTGAGCAAAAGTTGACGGGACGATGGTGCCCGGCGTGCACACGGTCCTCCAAAAAATCCGCGAAATGAAGGGGGATCTGTTCGTCTCTGCACAAGGATTCCAGATCTTCAATTTCAGCCGCGTACCTGCAACCTACACACAGAAAAGTGAAGATGATTGGGGGGTTAGGCATTAGGGGTTTTCCCTTAGGTCAAACCCCGGTTTTGGAATTAACCAAGAAATGAGAAAAGCTGTAAATGTAAATGATTGTAATGTAAAACAAGTACTAGTACCTTGTTGTAAGAATGTTTGTATTCTTACATGCGAAGGTGTAGATGTTGTTGTATGTTGTATGTTGTATGTTGTATGTGATCTCCTCTTCAATGGTTGAATCCTTGTCTTGAATGCAACATTTAGCCTTGAATGGAGACTTGGAATGATCAATTGCTTGAAGGAATGCTTGAATGCTTGAATGCTTGAATGTTTGAATGTTTGAGTATCGCTTCCGCCTTTTTTTCATCCTCCCAAAATGGGAGAGGAAATGTAGTTTATATACTTGCCAATTAGGGTTGATAGACTGATTTTTCCGACCTTAGGCCGACCAGGAAAGATTATTTTCCAAATTGCAAACATAAAGACCCGAGGCCCCAAAAGAGACTGGGCCCAAAATAGGGCTAGGGACTAGGGCACTAGGCGCCATGGTCCCACCTCCAGGGACAGCGGGGTGCAAGGAGGATCAGGCCAGGGTGCTGAAAAATGCAGTTTTTGGTGTCATGAACAAGTTTCGGGGTCTCCATTTAGGTTTGGTGTTGCGTTGCCATCGTGAAGACCCAAATGCGGTCGAAATTGCAAGTGTCGCAATTTTAGGATGCTACGTTTAGCCCCCACTTTAGCAGGAGTATAAGCATACACTCATACTTCCGGTAAAGTACAAGGAAACAACATTGAAAGAATTTCACCATGTCAAGGAGGCAAGACACACCAAGCCCCCAGTGGACTAAGGATCTTATGACTTTGATTGACAAAGTAAAAGGGAAGATCACAAGGGAGAACCATGACTGTCAGTAGTAAAGTTCCCTCACTATGAGTCATGCAAGAGAAATACCAAAAATTTTCAAGGCAAAGCTAAGTTCGCCAAGAAATTTTCAAGTATCCTGAAGGGATAGACGGGGTGTATGCCCCCCTACGTTAAAGCGATCACACACGCCTCAACGGGGGTGATTGCTTTAAGGTAGTGATACACATAAGAAATGAGAGGAGCACGTTATCACAAAGATTTAGCCCCCAAGTGTGAGATAACCCCAAGGATAATAGATACAAAACACAAAGCACAAGGTGACTTCGCTTTCCTCGGGGTAAGTATGCTGTATGATAATTCATGTATATCATATGCATGTATGCATAATTGTTCTTCATTCCCCAATCAAGGAAGGTCACCTAGAAGAAGGGAACACATGTGTCTTTTGAGTCAACATGAGAGAGACCAACAGAGATCTCAATGCTTTGCATCATCCTCAAGTGGAAAATAGAAGAATGAGAATAACACATAGAAGAATTAACAAAAGAGAGGAGGAGAGAATCTGCTATGCTAATGAAACTAGTCTAGCATGTCATCTACCCCCCGATCTTGCTAATCAATGTTTCGGGAAGGCAGGGAACATGCTAGAGGAGGAACATTCAACACAGCAGATGGAGCTATCACAAGATCCAAACAAGGGCTATGTTCATGTTCCAAGCCACGTTGTTCTTGTCTAGGAGCTAGGATAAGTGCTTTAGAAAATTTGTTAGATAAATGGTTATCGACATCAACAAGTTCATATTCACTATCAGAAGCAAGAGAAGTAACATTTTCATCATGAATAACATTTTCATCTATATCATCATCAAGATTTATAAAAATAGGATCTTTGACTCACACAGGATCAAGACTATAATGCATCTTATGTTTAGGAGATTTTGGAGAAGATGGAATAATGCTTGTTGAAGGTGTTTTTGGGGATTGTAAAGTTTGAGAAGCAGCTGCCTGAGCTCTAAGACGACGCTTTCGTCGGCATTCACGTGCAGAACGATTTCGTCTAGTCTTAGTAGGAAGTTGAGAAGATTGAGGAGGAGGAATGTTCTCATCCTTATCACTTGGGTGTTTGGGTTGTGGTCTCTTAGGCTGGATAATAGGAGAAGAAGAAGGTCTCTTCTCTCTATAAAAAGAAGGAGGAGGAACTGCTCTGTATAAAGGAGGAATATTTGGTTTAGGAAGGAGACCAAGTCCATCATGACGAGGAGGTATAGTTCTGCTTTTAGACAGTTTATTAGACATAGACATAGTCACATCCATAGGAATGGGTTGGGAATCTTCTTGAGGAAAGACATTAGTTTTCTCTTTCAAAGGAAGAACTTCCTTCTCAAGAACGATAGGAATATCAAGTTTGGGTGTTCTAGGTTCACTTAGAGATAGGATCATATTTGTTTTCCACTTTTGATAAGATTTGAAAAGATGATCACTTCGCGGAGGAAGAGATTGGAATTGTTTAGGCCAAAAATAATCAATAGGAACGCTAGAAGTTCTTTCAGCTGGTTTAAAGAGACTATGATTGACAGTAACAACTTCACCATTATGGGGAAATTTCAAACACTTATGAATAGGAGAAGCAATAGCTTTCATGGAAGATAGCCAAGGATAGCCAAGCTTCACACGAAATTGTTCGGATGAAGGAATAATAGCAAAGTTCACATCAAGGGATTTGTTATGGACCTCAATAGGTAATGTAATAGAACCAATTGTAGGAGAAGAAAATGCATCAAATAGTTTCACAATCACATATGTTTTATCATAGATCACTTGATTCAATTGCAAAGTAAAAAGAAATTCTTCAGTAATAACATTAACCATGCACGAAGGATCAATAAGCACTCCACGACAAGGTGTATTCTTGACTTTTGCAACTATGTATAAAGGACCATCAGGTGCCCTGATAGTTTCACTGGAATCAAATGTGATGGAAGGTTCTTTAGGGTTTTCTTGCTGCTCTACAAAGTTAATCACATTCGGAGTCATAGACACAAGACCATCAGATGAGAAAGAGGAATCATTAGTCTCAATCGCATTAGAGGTATGAGAAGGTAATGGATCAGTAAAAATCTAAAGATTTTGGTTAGGAGGAGCTACAGATGTGTTGCCTTTATCATTCACTCCAGAAACAGAGGTAGTATTATTATTAATCAAATCTTGAATTTTACCCTTTAAAGCAAAACATTTTTCAGTATCATGCCCAGGTTGACGATGAAATTGACAAAAAGATTTGTTATCAAAATAGGGTGAATTAATCTTTTTAGGAGCGATTTGCTTTATAGGAGGAAGAGTAAGCACATTTTGTTCCAATAACTTATTCATAATACTATGCAATGATTCATTCAAAGGAGTAAACTTTCTTTCTTTCTTGAAAAACTTAGAAATAGGAGGCACACCTGATGCTGCATTCACATTGTTGTTGATGATGTTTTCATTGAATTTAACAGACTCTCTGTTCGGTTTAAACTTTCCAAATGGTTGTTGACTACTATCACCCTTATCACTCGGAGCCATAGGATTTGCTTGTTCCATTTGACTCACAGTCAGTTGATAATTGTGAAGAGTTGCACACAACTGTTGGAAAGATGTAAACTCAGAAAATAGAAGTTTATCTCGAATATATTTTTGTAAATTAGAAATAAAGATTCTTTGCATATCATTGTCAGGCACTGGAAAAGAAATTTGAGCATACAAATGCTTATATCTACGAATGAAATCAGTCACTTTTTCTTTAACACCTTGTTTACAATGCATTAAATCAATCAAAGTAACTTTAGGACTTATATTGTTTTGAAATTGTTGAATAAAAGCATTTGCAAGTTGTTCGAAAGAAGTAATAGAATAGGAAGGCAATGAGCAATACCATTGTAGGGCTTTATCTCTTAATGTCCTAGTAAACAGTTTTGCAAGCAACCTTTGGTCATAAGCAAAATTAGTACATATTGTTTGAAAAGTCTTAACATGTGTTAGAGGATCACCTTTACCATTATAAAGCTCCAAATACGGGATTTCAACATGTTTAGGAGGGATAGCTCGAACAATGTCAAGAGAAAGTGGGCTCGCAACATCAAATGTGGGCACACTAAACTTAGATTGATTCATAGAGGCAATTTGTTGCTGCAAGGAAGAGACAGTTTGTGCAAGATTGTTAATGGTCGCTTCAGTCGAAGAATTCATATTAGATGTGTTAGATTGAGATGGAGGTGTTATGTTATTGAAAGAAGGTAAAGAGTAAGGTGGCAGGACACTATGATAGTTAGTCATAGGAGAGGATTGGAAAAGAGGAACACTACAAGGAGGAATGGAATGGTTAAACGAATTGCCCCCTTGCGTCATGTTCATTTGTGGAGATGTAATAGGAACACTCATTGAAGGAATGAATGAAAAAGTTGGATTAAATGAAGGAGGAGGATTAATTGAAGAGGAAGGATTGCCCCCATGACTGGTAATCATAGGCGGAATGTCTTGTATAGAAGTAGTCATTATGTTTGATGTAAAGGTAGGTATGCTAGCAATAGAAGTTGTCAAAGAAACAGAATGATTGACTTGAGTGGGAGGTTGTGTATAACCTAAAGTTTCGGCACAACTCTTCATAGGCATCACATTCGAATCCACAATGTGTGCAATACCACGCAAAATATCAATTCCATTCTTATCACTTTGAAGCATATGTTTTAGACCCTCAATTAAAGGAAGAGCTTGACTATCGGGGTATTCTTGAGACATCCATTGTCAAAAATCATCAAATTGGTTATCCAATTTTGAAAGTTGTTCTACAGAAACCTCATGGAGAGCTTCTTCATCATTGGGAGGATTAGAGGAATTACCCATGTCCTCGTTAAAAAGGCTATTCAAATTAGGTTCCATTTCCTCAGTAATTAAACCTTGGAAAGACTTAATTCTAAGGCTTCGTCTAACGGGAATAGTGTAAGTAGGGCTTATTGTTGTAAAACTCATGCACTAGAGAAGGAGAGAAGATTTTGAATTTAGAGGTAGAAAATTTCAGTAAAATCAGCCAATCTCCTAGATTTAAGCTGTTAAATGCAATCACGACAATCTCTCGAAATTTCGGAAAAAATGTCAGGGACCGTGGCGCTCGGAGTGCACGCGGTCCTTGCAACTTTTTTCGAAATTTGCAGGAATGAAAGTTATGATGATTTTAAAGCTAATCTGAAAAAATTGAGTGATTTTACGATCTGTAGATAGGCCAAACTAAAGTTGCAATCTCAAAATTGAACCCTACCAAGATTGTCGAAAAATGCAAAATTTGAATTTTGAAAAAGAGAGGGAAACTGAAATTTTGAATTTTATGATTTTAGAGGGAATACCAAAAGCAATGCAAGTTTTGAATTTTAAAAGTTGACTCAAAATTCAATTTCGAAAGCGGAAATCAAAGTTGGTATAATTAAGCACTTAATTTCAAAAGTCACAAATTGCAAGAATTTGAATAAAGCACTGAAATTTTGAATGAATGCCAACACACTTTTCAGATTTAGGACAGTAAGAACACAATTTTGACACAAAATTTCAATTTCACCAATTTTTGAATGATTAGAAGCCTTAATCCAAGCAATCAGTAGACCAACTTTGACTTTAATTTTGAAAGTGTTGTAATTGATAAAATCAGCCAAAATTCTGGATTTTAGCAGAAAAATACAGTAAGATCTAACTCCCGAAATTTCAGAAAAAATGTTGGGGACGATGGCGCTCGGGGTGCACACGGTCCTCACAACTTTTTTCCAAATTTTCAGGGATGAAAGATATTATGATTTTATTGCGGATTCCAAAGTTACAGCTGATTTGGAGATGTTTTGATCAGTGAAATTGTCGGTCAAAGGTTGAATCAAGAGGGTTTTAAAAATTAGGGTTTTGACACTTAACCACTTAATTTTCAAAATTAAAGCACAAATATGAATTGATAATTTGTAATAGAAGGGTAGATCTGAAACAAGCATTAACAATTAAACATTTCACAAGTTCAATTTTCAAAAAGAAAATTTAGGGTTCTTATGCAATCAACCTCTAAAATTTGCAAAAGATCAAACATGGAAATGTAATTAAGGAAGCAAATTTTTAGATCTAACCATGAATAATCATAAAGGATGTTGACGTCGGGTTCACCAAAATGTAAAGCAGAAAATCGCGAGCGAACCCTAAGTGTTCCCCCCACCACTCCGAGGAGAGGGGAAGGAGGTCACTAGGGTTGATGGTTTTCACTTAGGAGAGACTTTACATTCAAAAGAGGGGTTGAAACCCACAAGATCCAATCCCACTGAATGCAAGATTGGATTCTAAATGAGTTTCAAGGGTTAAGACAACAAGGCTACCCTCTTTTGTAAAGAATGTAGATAGAAGGATTAAGCTAGGAAAGCATAGAAAGTGAGAAAGATTCACTTATAAATAGAGATAGGGATATAGGATGAAGCTGCGGACCTGGAATTAGTAGTAAAATGTTGAGACGGCGCTGTCCTGCAAATTTGAGCAAAAGTTGACGGGACGATGGCACCCAGCGTGCACATGGTCCTCCGAAAAATCCGCGAAACAAAGGGGGATCTGTTCGTCTCTGCACAAGGATTCCAGATCTTCAATTTCAGCCGCGTACCTGCAACCTACACATAGAAAAGAGAAGACGATTGGGGGGTTAGGGATTAGGGGTTTGCCCTTAGGTCAAACCCCAGTTTTGGAATTAACCAAGAAATGAGAAAAGCTGTAAATGTAAATGATTGTAATGTAAAACAAGTACTAGTACCTTGTTGTAAGAATGTTTGTATTCTTACATGCGAAGGTGTAGATGTTGTATGTTGTATGTGATCTCCTCTTCAATGGTTGAATCCTTGTCTTGAATGCAACACTTAGCCTTGAATAGAGACTTGGAATGATCAATTGCTTGAAGGAATGCTTGAATGCTTGAATGCTTGAATGTTTGAATGTTTGAGTATCGCTTCCGCCTTTTTTTCATCCTCCCAAAATGGGAGAGGAAATGTAGTTTATATACTTTCCAATTAGGGTTGATAGACTGATTTTTCCGACCTTAGGCCGACCAAGAAAGATTATTTTCCAAATTACAAACATAAAGACCCGATGCCCCAAAAGAGACTAGGCCCAAAATAGGGCCAAGGACCAGGGCACTGGGCGCCATGGTCTTGGGGGACCAGGGCACTGGGTGCCATGGTCCTGGGGAACTAGGGTGTTGGGCACCCTGGTCCTGAAGGACCAGGGTGCTGGGCGCCATGGTCCCACCTCCAGGGACAGCGGGGTGCAAGGAGGATCAGGCCAGGGTGCTGAAAAATGAAATTTTTGGTGTCATGAACAAGTTTCGGGGTCTCCATTCAGGTTCTGTGTTGCATCGCCATCATGAAGACCCAAATACAGTCAAAATTGCAAGTGTCACAATTTTAGGATGCTATAGGTACAGGCTGGAACTAACCAAAACCACCAAAAACCACTTTTTTGACAACTTTTGACAACTTTTTGACAACTTTTGTTGCTCAAAAATTGCATTTTGACTTCCGGTGACTTGGCACTCAAACCAATGACTCAAAATCATTTAGAAACACTAAATAAACATGCTCCAATGCCTTTCAAGGCTTTACAACATCAAAAATTTAAAAATGCTCATTTGGACCCAAAATTGATAATTTTTGGCCTACTGAGCAAAAAAACAAAAATCTTGGAAACTCTTAAACACAAATGAGTTCCAAGCCTTATTACACCACAAAACAAACCTATTAAACCTACTAGAAGTATAAAATAAACACACATGGTTAATTTTCAATAAAATGTTATACTTGCTAGGATTTGAGCATTCAGGTGCTCAGGTGCTCCTGCACCATACTCCCCTAAGGACAAAGAAGTCATGTGACTCCTTTGGGTAGTAAAGAAAGAGGAATTCCAGCTTTGAGAAAGTCACTTTCAGGTATCCAAGTGGCTTCAGAAACTGGTGTATCCTTCCACTTGATAAGATGCTCCATGTAGGCATGGTGTCTTGTCTTCTTGATGATTCTTGAATCTAGTACCTGCTGAGGAATGGGAGTAGAAGAAGAGGGGAGAGAAAGATCAGAAAGGGAATGAGAAAGATCTGAAACTCTTTGTGAATCTGTTGGTAGCTCCCCTTTGAATGGCACCAAATCTGCAACATTGAAAATAGGAGACATAGAAACTTCATTAGGCAAATCAACTTTGTAAGCATTATGGCCATATTTAGCCAAGATTTTGCATGGTCCTACTCTTCTCATTTGCATCTTAGTAGGAACTCCTTTTTGTAACTATGAATTGTTGAGATGGACCATCACATAATCACCCACTAAAAATTGAACATCTCTTTTTGAAGCATCAACTCTCTCCTTAACTTTTTGAGTAGTTTCCTGTAAAGACTTCTGTACCTGCTCATGAATTTCTTTCATAGACTGTGCCATATCTTCTGCTGTACCACTCACTTGCTACAAATTAGTTACATCATTTAACTCAAAAACACCTCTAGGATGCATTCCATAAATAATCTGAAATGGGCTCTTACCAGTGGATCTGTTTACACTGTCATTATATGCAAACTCTGCCTGATGAATGAGTTGATCCCAACTTTGCCCATATTCTTTGGTAAGACATCTGAGTAGATTACCCAATGTTCTGTTCACCACTTCTATTTGGCCATCTGTCTGTGGATGGTAAGCTGAGCCAAAAGACAAGTTAGTACCCAATTTCTTCCATAAAGTTTTCCAAAAATGACCCAAAAACTTAGCATCTCTATCAGATACAATACTGGATGGCAAACCATGAATTCTTACAACTTCCTTAAAGAAAAGAAAAGCAATGTGACTAGCATCATTAGTGGTTTTACAAGGTATGAAATGTGCCATTTTACTGAATCTGTCAACAACCACAAAAATACTATCACATCTTGTTTTTGTTTTGGCCAAACCTACCACAAAATCCATACTGATGCAATCCCAAGGCCTAGAAGGTATGGGAAGAGGCTGATACAAACCAGCATTAGTGCTAGTACCCTTGGCTTTCTGACATACCATGCATTGCTCAACATATTTCCTGACATTTGCCTACATCTTAGGCCAAAAATAGTGCCTCTGAACCAATTCCAAAGTCTTATTAAGACCAAAGTGACCACTCAAGCAACCATTGTGCTTTTCCTGTATCAGATTCTCCCTCATTGAACCTTTTGGCACACACAGCTGTCCACCCCTGAATAACAATCCATTCTGCAAAGTATAGTCAGCATATTCACTATGAAAAGTATTCTGAAAATCTTGACAAACTTTGTAAATATCAGCAAAATCACAATCATGTGGATATAAATCCTTAAAACATTCTATACCAATACTTCTAATCTGAATTTCTTGAAGAGTAAGTAACCTTCTACTCAATGCATCAGTTACTTTATTGCACTATCCTTTCTTATGCTTCAAAGTAAAGGTATATGCTTGTAAAGACTCTACCCATTTAACATGTCTGTGACTAAGCTTATCCTGTGAATTGAGAAAACTAAGTGCCTGGTTGTCAGTGTAAACCACAAATTCTTTAGGAAGAAGGTAATGCCTCCATTTCCTAAGTGCCTAAACCAAAGCATACATTTCAAGATCATATGAAGAATATTTCTTCTTAGCATCATTAATCTTTTCACTGAAAAATGCAACAGGCCTATTATCCTGACTCAAAACAGCACCAATGGCAATATTACTTGCATCATACTCTAAGGTAAACAATTTGTCGAAACTAGGTAGGATCAACACTGGTTGAGTAGCAACTCTGACTTTTAGCAATTCAAATCCCTTTTGGCTGCTTCTGTCCACTGAAATTTCACTTTCACACCACCCTTAATGGTTTCCAACATAGGTGCACATATTTCACTGAAACCTCTAATAAATTTCCTATAAAATTGAGCAAGTCCATGAAAACTCCTGACATCACTAGCATTCTTAGGGGTTGGCCAATTAACTATGGCTTCTACCTTATCTGGATCCATCTTCAAATCACCCCCTGAAACAACAAAACCCAAATAGACCAGCTCTTGCTTAAGGAAATCACATTTTTCTAGATTGATAGTAAGTTGCTCATCATTCAGTCTTTGTAAGACAATCTGCAAATGTTGGAGGTGTTCTTCCTTGGTTTGACTGAAAATTAAGATGTCATCAAGGTACACAACTACAAACCTGCCTATGAAGTCATGTAACACCTCATTCATCAATCTCATAAAAGTACTGGGTGCATTTGTTAACCCAAATGGCATGACTAGCCATTCATACAACCCCTCATTTGTCTTGAAAGATGTTTTCCATTCATCCCCCTCTTTGATGTGGATTTGATGATAACCACTTTTTAGGTCTATCTTACTAAAATATTTTGCTCCCCCTAAACAATCCATAAGATCTTCTATCCTAGGAATGGGGAATCTATACGTGATTGTGATCCTATTTATTGCTCTTGAATCTGTACAAAGTCTCCAAGCCCCACCTTTCTTAGGTGCTAACACTGTGGGTACTACACATGGACTAATACTTTTTCTAATCATTCCTTGGTCTAATAGTTCTTGGATTTGTCTTGCCACTTCCTGATTTTGTTCAGGTGTCATTTTGTAACCAGCTTTGTTTGGTAAGGATGCACCTGGGATGAAATCTATCTAGTGGCTAATGGCTCTTTGAGGAGGTAGAGAGGTTGGTTGACCATCATTAACAATTGACTTAAACTAATCTAGAAGTTGCTGCACCTCATTTGGGATTTCTATCTTCTTTTCTTTCTTTTCATCAACTGGTTTAGTTACCAATGCAAAACCTATGCCATCACCTTCTTTTAGGGTATGAATGAACTCCTTTTCACCAACTAACAAAATGTTGGGAAATTTTGGTTTGCTGCCCTCACTCTCTTCATTAAGGGACTGAATTTTATAGTTGATACCATTCTTGAAAAATGAGTATGAGTTCTTTTCACCATCATATTGTGCTTTCCTGTCAAATTGCCAAGGTCTTCCTAAAAGCAAATGACAAGCATCCATAGGTAGTATATCACACAAAATCTTATCTTGGTACTCACCTATGTTAAAATCTACCCATGTTTGTTCACTCACTAATACATGCTGCCCTTTTTCCAACCATGTGACCTTGTAGGGCTCATTGTGCTGTATTCTAGGTAGATGAAGTTTTGTAGCAACTTCTTTTGATATGATGTTATCAATTGATCCTGAGTCAATGATAACTTTGCACACCTTTCCTTGGATCTCACATTTGATCCTGAAAAGAGCTTTCCTTTGAGACATATCTTTTTGAGATGGCTCTTTCATGAGGATCCTCCTGATCATGAGGTTTTCCCCTTCTTCTAATGGTAGACACCTTTGACTTGGTGTGGTTTCTTCTTGCACAAAATGGACTCTCTTATCACCTCCTTGAGATGAGCTTGGCTTTTCTGGGCATCTATATGCTCGATGGCCTAGTTTATGACAGTTGTAACACTTCATGGTGGAGAAGTATGAACCTCTTCCAAGTCCATTAGATCTACCCCTTCCTGGGTTGCCTGATCCCCTACCCCTATAGTTGGGTCTACTTTGAGAATCCCCGCTTTTCTCAATAAGCTTAGACTCTCCTAGGGACCTATGATTTGTGTACCTTCCCCCAAAACTGCCTCTATGATTGCCTCTGTTTCCTCTACCTCTGCCTCTACCATTCTGTTCTTGTTTCTTCTTGTTTCTCTCTTCTACCTTCAGTGCTAATTGATAATACTTTTGTAATGTGTTGGGACACCATAGGCTTAACTCCTCCTGAATATTCCATCTTAACCCATCGAGATACCTAGCTACTCTGACATTTTCATCTTCTTGTACCTTAGATCTAAGGCTTAGTTTTTGGAATTCTTCAGTGTAACTACTGACATCTAGGTCTTTCTGTCTCAAGTTTTGTCTCTTCCTATGCAACTGGATTTCATAATCTTCAGGCATGTAGGTGTCTTTGATCTTAGTTACCATTGTCTTCCAGGTGGTTATGGGTTTCTTTCCCTCTTTCACCCTTTCCTCTTGGATGAATTTCCACCAAGTTAAGGCTGCCCCTCTCATTCTGGATTTGGCTACCTTCACTTTCTATGCTTCAGTAATACCATCACATTCAAAGTGATTCTCTAGACCCTCTATCCAGTCCATTAGTGCTTCTGGTCCCATCTTACCACTAAAAAGGGACACTCCATCTAGGGCCTTTCCAGTCAAAGCTTTCAAAGCTTGTAAAAAGGTTTCTTGTTCTTTATCCAAGATTGGATCTGGTTTTGGGACTTCTTCCTCTAAGGTTTCCTTCTTAACTTCAGCATTTTCTACTCTCTCACTGACTTCTTCAGTCTTGACCTCTACTTGGTTCAACTTTCTTTCAATTTGTTGTAATCTTTCCCTAAGGAGTCTATTTTCTTCACCTTGATCCTCCATTCTCTTTGCTAACTCTGCATTGGTCACCATGTTGTCGGTGTTGTCTCCCATTGACTCACTACTAGACATATGCTAATCTCTCAACCCAAATTTGAACCTGGCTCTGATGCCACTATGATGAGGAGGGATGATAGAAGGTTAGTCTTCTTTGAGGTTGATGGGCTTTTGTTCTCAATGTTCTTCTCAAGTCAATCCCTAGGCACAAATGGGATTCTTCTAATCCTTTCTCCTATCTCCTCCTCTCTATTCAACACTGCTTGCACCCTATTGTATTGGACATCACTCCTCCTTACCTTCCATGCTAAGGCATTCAAGTCTGAAATGAGGTCCTCTTGAGTGTCACCAAAAATGAACAAGTTTGGTTGTCCAACTGGCTGAATCTCCTCTCTTCCCGGAATGGGCAACTGTTGGAGAACCATGGTTTACCTAATCTTATTTGCTCCTTCAAGGATTTCAATCATATTAATCTATTGATTGAACATCTGGACAGGTCTGCAAGGTATGATGACTATCCTTCACTTCTCAAGAATGGAAATTTCTCAATTTGATACAAGGAATGTAGGGTTACTCAAAGCAACTTTCTAGGTGCAAAAGGTCAATTTGATCAAATGGCTCAATACAATGCTTTGGATATGGTAGTAGGGTGTCTCAGGTCTCTACTCATCAATTTTGATGATTTGAAACAACCAATTTCTTCCCCTTCCTTACTGATTTCATGAATTGGTCAAATTTGCTCCAAAAAGGCTACTAGAATTAGCCCTAGTTTTTAATGAAATTTGTTCACCCTGCTCAACCTGCTAAACTTCATGACAAACCCTTGGAGATGTGGTCATTTGATGTTGAAAGCTCAAGAATTTTTGCTATGGCAAGTACTGTATGGACTGTTTTAGTGCTGTCCCACAAAATAGGCACTTTTCAAGGGTTTTTGAAAGTTTTAGTGAGGGTTTGCAATTTACAAGTTTTCTACATGATACTAGGCCAACTGAAATTCTTCAATCCTTTCTTTAATATATACCAAACACCTCCAAAGATTCAAAACTTATCTTCTAATATTGTCATTATATCAAACAAGTGCCACACTGCTGCCCTTACACAGAAATAACAGTCTAGATGACTGGGACAGCAACGTTTTTAAGATTTTGCATACTTTTTGAACATTTGTAAACCCAATACAATGAAAGTGTATCAAATATGGATGCAAAAAAGACTTAACATGAGTTTTAACACCCTGCAAAGCAAATAAGAAGGGATTTTTATGACTGCTGTTCATACACTGCCATCACTGCACTTTTAACAGTCTTAAAACTGTTTACACTTTCTTTCTTTGTTTTAATTTATTTCTTCAATCTGTCCCTAGCCTGCAAAGGGGTGTTAATGGCAAGGCAAAAACAATACATATAGCCTCTTAAAGATCTTAAAATTTGAACACTCAAGAGATGCCACAAAACATGACAGCCTTATGACACTATGACAGAAAATACACCTTTCTAGGATCCTTATTTAGGTCCTTTACAACCAAATGGTGTACCTTGTCTTCTTAGAATTGAATACATTTACAAATACATTCCATGAAGCATATAAACAAGAATCCATCATTCCATACTGTCTTGGAAGATTGGAAAATGAGGTTTTAATAATGAAAACAGTGACTCACAGTTTTACAGTCTGATTACACTTTTGCTTCTTGCACCCAACCAAGTCATGAGAGAGACAAGGATGGTAAAGTATAATGCTAACTCTTGCCAACTTGATTCTCCTTCAACATTTCAAAGGTACAGTGCTATGAACAGCAAAGTACCATTCAAACAAATTTGAGAATACCCAATCCAAGTTGCTCACTTCACACACTTGCCATGGGCTTACAAACACTTTTGCATTGCTAGAAAAGAAAAATGGATGTATGGTACAGTATGTACAGATCCAACAAATTCCCTCAAAGCCATGGATGAAGAGTCTTTGAAGAAATTAGTTGGATCATGAATGGTCTTCCATTGGAACCACAAAACAATGCCTTTCTCAAGAGCACTTCAAACAAAACTTGTTCCAAACCCCAAGAAAAGATCAGAGATCACTACTAAAACATCAAAGGAGATCACATCACTCAAAAACAGGTTCAATACAGACTCATGGAGCCATGGTACGGACTGTACCCTAAAAAGTGCAGAAAAGTAGTTAAAAACTCATAGAAAACAAGAGCAAAACAAGTATTTTTCTTAATTTTCTAAAATGAACAACCCATACAATGATTGGAACATGGTTTTTATACATGTGCCAACTTGTTGAAGCCCTTGTACAGATAGGTATAGGCTGGAACTAACCAAAACCACCAAAAACCACTTTTTTGACAACTTTTGACAACTTTTTGACAACTTTTGTTGCTCAAAAATTGCATTTTGACTTCCGGTGACTTGGCACTCAAACCAATGACTCAAAATCATTTAGAAACACTAAATAAACATGCTCCAATGCCTTTCAAGGATTTACAACATCAAAAATTTAAAAATGCTTATTTGGACCCAAAATTGACAATTTTTGGCCTATTGAGCAAAAAAACAAAAATCTTGGAAACTCTTAAACACAAATGAGTTCCAAGCCTTATTACACCACAAAACAAACCTATTAAACCTACTAGAAGCATAAAATAAACACACATTCTTAATTTTCAATAAAATGTTATACTTGCTAGGATTTGGGCATTCAGGTGCTCAGGTGCTTCTGCACCACCGATGCACTAAGTAGAAGGAGTTTATTGTTGAATGAGCTGAAGGTGAGTGTTGTTGGATTTGATTCTTTGGGTGAGTTGTATGAACAAGATTTATATTTTAAGGAAGCATGGAAGGCATGTAAGAATCCAATGGGAGTGGATCAAACTCCATGGCTGAAGTATTTTATTCAACAACCTGTTCAAAGGTAAAAGGTTGTGCATACCTTGAGGCTCCATGAGGGAGAATTTGATAAGAGAAAAACATAGTGGTGGGTTGGGTTGATATTTTGGAGTTGATAAGACAATAGCCCTACTAAATGAGAGTTATTCTTGGGAAAGGATGAGTGTCAATGTCAAGAAGATGGTACAAGGATATATAATATGTCAGCAAGCAAAGGGAGTGAAGTAGAATATAGAATTTGTATCAACCATTGCCGATACTAGAGAGACCATTGAAACAAATTAGCATGCATTTTATTTTAGGGCTTCCTTGACCTTAGAGAGATAATGATTCAATTTTTGTTGTTGTTGATAGATTTTCCAAAATGGCTCATTTTATTTCATGTCAAAAGACTAGTGATGCTTCCCACATAGCAAATTTGTTTTTCAAAGAAGTACTTCAGTTACATGGCTTGCCCAAAAGTAGTGTTTTTGATCGTGATACAAGGCTTCTTAGGCATTTTTTTTCATACATTGTGGAAGAAATTGGGTACATATTTGGGCTCTATTTCAACATACCATCCACAAACTAAGGGTCAAAGTGGAGTTTTCCTATAACAATTTAGTCACCAGGAGTGTGGAAAAAAGTGCATTCAAAATTATGTATGGTTACCACCCAAGGGGCATGGATGAACTCAAGGATAGTGAATATTTAGTGAGGTCAAGTGTTGTGGTTGAGGATTTTACAAAGTACATCAAGGATTTGCATAAAGAAGTGAAGGAAAAGTTATAGAAGATTACTACCAAGTACAAGGATTATGTTGATTTAAATAAAAGGGAATATAGTTTCAAGTCAGTGAACTAGAATAAGGTCACCTTAGAAAGAAGATTTTTCCATAGGTAACCTATAATAAGTTCAAATTGAAGAAAATAGGTCCTTGTAGGATCTTGCTAAAGTTTTTAGCCAATTCTTATGAAGTTGACCTTCCAGGGAACATAGATTTCTCACTTATCTTAAATATGAGTGATTTATATTAGCATTATGAGGGGGAGACTAGTGTCCAAACACATCTGCCCATAGATATATTTGATGGAATAGTGTGAGTAAATCAGTTACTTAAGAAACAATTTGAAGAGGTAGATGAAATCATTGATTCTAGGGTTGTTAAGAAGATACATAGAAAGGAGTACCTAGAATATCTAGTTTGGTGGAAAGGGAAACTAGTTGAAGAGGCATTAGGGTTGAAGGTGATAGAGTTGGCTCAGTTTGGAATTTTGATTCCATATTGGCCTAAATGTTCATGAACTCCCATCCATTCCAAACGTTTCTCCTACGCGAGGTGTTTGATGTAGGAGTCTCTTGCGCGAGAGAGAAATCCGCATCATTGTACATATTTTTCATTTTTGTTGAAGGTATTTTTTTTCTTTGGAACTACATTTTTTGTTTGATCTAAGCGTTAGCCTAGTTTGGAGTTAGTGTTTTTAGAATTAGGTCAGATTCTGAGTGAATCAATGAGACACAAAAATGATCCTTCCAATCTGAGTAAGTCTTCACAATGGAACTAGACATTTGTTCACTCAACAAGACTTCACCGAACTCTCACTGATCAAAGTACTCATGTCAACATCCTCATTTGATCGAAGTTACTCATTAGAGCTCTTGTCGAACTCGAATACATCTCTCATTGTGGGATTGGGGAGACTTAAAAAGTCTATCCCCAATAGAAGCTTTTCACTTCAATATGTCTTATCATTGATTGAAGAGACTAAAATGGACTTCCTTCGATGTGGAAAAGTCTCATCAAGGAATATTTCCTTGATGATTTGTAAGACTTAAAAATCCTTTCGCTGATGTAAATCTCATCGGTGGGTTTTATTTGTTCACCTTAGCACTCCTCATTGGGGATCGAAGGGACTTGAGAAGATTCCCAGTGATGTAATTTTGTCTCCTCAATAAGTATTCTTTGTAGCATTAAAGACAATTGGATAGTCTCACTCCGACAGGGCATGTGTCGCCAATATGAAGACTTTTGATTTTCTATGGATGGCTAGTTTCATGGCATGTTCTGATTGGAGCCCTGACCGTTGGACTTCCATGATGATTTTGAACATTTCAATGAGTAGTTGGTGGATGGTCAACATAGTTGCGAGTAGGACATAGAGGATAGAACCAAAGCGAAGATCAAACAAGGTAGCTATAAAAAAAATGGCAAAACAGAGAGCCAAAGGTTGAGAGTAGCCATTGGAGGGAAAAGAGAATTGTGAGAGAAAAGTTATGTGAATAGACATTGTAATTTTGGTTGATCCTAAAAAGAGATTGTGACTATAATTTAAAAAAAATAATTCTAATTTCAGTTGTTGAGTTTAAGATTTTGTTGGTTGGTGATCATTTTAGTGTGTTTGGGCCTCAAGCATGACTGCTCGATAACCAATGCCAACCATATAAATATCATCATTTGGGCAACCATATAAATATCATCATTTAGGTAAAAGTACAATATTGTGTCACATTTCAGGCCAACTTATCAGCACAAGTGAATTTACGTACATTTCTAACTAAAAATTTAATTTAGTCAAACATATGGTCTAGATAGATTCATTATAGCTAAGTTATATATGGGCCACAACTTTTCCAGTTGGAAGTATCTACTAAATGTATATTTTATATCACTTTGGGTCTAATTACAAAAAAAATATTATTTTGGAAAATTCGATGTTTCAACAACTTTTACTCTTATAAATAATATTTTTTTAAATGTAAAAATACCCTTTTATACATCTACAAGTGAATATTCCAAAATACCCTTTTATACATCTGCAAGTAGCCAAATTTTCCTGCTTTATTCCAATTGCAGCATTTGGAGTACCTCGACCTCATTTATGTTCACTTGTCACCTTCACACCTTCCGAGCCTCATCACATTACTTGGTGGGCTATCAAAGCTTTCCTATCTTTTACTTGGTTCAAACCAATTAAATGGAAGCTTACCATATACTTTTGGTAATCTCTCATCTTTGGTCGTGCTTGATGTCTCAAACAATTCTCTAAGTGGCACATTCTTACTCTCTCAACTAGAAAATTTCACGAAGATTTGCTACTTGATTATTTCTGATAATTTCTTGAGAGTGAAATTTGAAGACTTTTGGATCCCGAAATTTCAGCTTCAAGCTTTGTATTTGAGTTCTTGTAATATGGATGGTGATTTCCCATCTTACCTATCCACTCAATACAACATAGAGAAACTCGACTTATCCAACAATTCTCTTAGTGGAAATGTTCTTGATTGCTTGTGGGGCCTTACATCATTCAACACTCTCAATCTCTCATGCAATCAATTTCGAAGAAAGCTTTTGTCATCAAAGTTCAGTAAGTTGAGTGCTCAATATGTTGACTTGCTTAGAAACAAGTTAGAAGGGAATGCTTTTGTTCCTCATCCTTATGTAGAATTCTTGGACATGTCTGAGAATCAATTTGATGGCATCATTTCAGAAAACATTGACGAATATGACCAGAGTCAACTCAATTACTTGTCACTTGCAAATAATAATATGAGTGGTGTCTTTCCACATTCTATTTGTGAAGGAAATCACTTGGAAGTTCTAGATGTGTCAAATAACAGGTTCACACGTAATATTTTTGCAAGTTTTGGGAATTGCTCAACACCACTCAAAGTTTTGAATCTAGAAAATAATAATTTGGAAGGTGAGATTAGAAGAATGGTTTGTCTTCAAACATTGAAATTAGGAGGCAACAAACTACAAGGTACAATTCCATCATCACTTCAAAATTGTACTTCTTCAGAGATTCTAGATTTGGGATATAATAACATGCAGGGAACAATCCCAAATTGGATAGGGAATTTAATTGGCCTTCGAATTTTGGTGTTGAGATCTAATAAATTCAAAGGTGGAATATGCTTAGAGTTGACAAAATTAGAAAATCTTCAAGTCTTGATTTTGTCAAACAACAATCTATCTGGAGCTATTCCAAGTAGCTTAAGAAACTTAAGAGCAATGGCAAATCAAACAGAAAGTGCAAAAGTCCTCAAGTTCTCAAATTCAAGCTCAATGCCTTATTTAGATAAAATTAAAATAAACAACAAAGGGCTAGTTCTAGAATATGTGAAATCTTTGGAATTGGTTCGGTGTCTTGATCTCTCAAACAACAACTTCTCAGGTGATATTCCTTAAGAAATTGGATTCCTCATTGGTCTAAGGATTCTCAATTTGTCAATGAATCAGCTCCATGGAAAAATTCCTACTTCTTTTGGGAACCTTGTGTAGTTGGAGTCACTTGATCTTTCATATAACAATCTTATTGGAAATATCCCTAATGAACTACAATCTCTCACATTTTTGAGTTACTTGAACATATCCTATAATAATTTTTCAAGTAGAGTACCACAAGGAGCTCAATGGTTAACCTTTGTGGACTTCAGATCAACATAAATTTTTCACCTTCTCCTCCTTCAAATAAAATTTATGATGAAGATGTGAGTGAGCAGAAGTGGGAGGAACATGTGTGGTGGGAGGTGGGAATTGGATTGAGCTTTGGATTCGGGTTTTCAATTGTTATTGGAGTATTATGTTTCAACAAAAATTGTAGAAAAAGATGTTTCAAAGTTATGGATGACATTATTGTCATTCTTGATCAATCTATTCAAAAAAAGATCTTTTAATAATTATTTTAATACCCCTCTCTCTTCCAGTCCCCCTTCTCGTTTACCCAAAATATTTCCTCTATGAAGGTTGTGTAGTGGTTGTATGTGTACTTTCTTATTTTGTTATTTTTGGTGGAAAACATTAATTTAAATATTAGATTAAGTAGTACCTCAATCTATAAGATGACTTAAAATAAATATTGGAACTAAATTCAATTGTTTATTAGTTCCTATCAAGGTGGGATACTATTGCATCCATCAATCTAATTTTTTAGTTAGTTCAACCAATTAGAGAAAATAATTAATATTTTTGAACAAAAAACTTATAGTGCAAGACTTATTTTTGTTTTAAATAATTTGTTTCTCCTATTTTTCTTTTATCTTATTGGCTAGAGTAAGTGAAAAATTCAAATTTTCTCAAAAAAATCATTTTAATGCATTTAATTCATTAATGATATGATTAATATGTATTCGAGTAATAGTTATTTATGAATATGCAAATATGATATATATTTTTTTTAATATTAATTCAAATTTATTTTAAAATAACATTTATCATATTTATTTTATCATTTATTTTTATTAAAATTTATTCTTAATTAAAGTGTATTTTTTACTAAAGTATATTTTAATTAAAAGTTTTATTTTATAAATTTTATTTAAATAAGGCATTCTTAGTTTAAAAGTAAAATAAGAAAAAGATAAATGTAAATAAGTATAATAAATTTAATATTAAAATAGATAGGTAAAAAGTTCATAAATAGGGAAAAATATATTAGTTGATATTTACATTTTGAGGCATGTAGAGAATTAGTTTGCAACTCAATAAGTGATTATTTTTTGAGGAAAATAAGCCAAGTTGATCTTTCCTCCTTTATTGAGAAGTTGTGATAATGCAGATCTTTGTTCAAAAGCACGAGTTTTTAGAGACTCTTTGTCAAACTCAGTTCCACGACCATGTGAATAATTCTAGAATTGGTGTAGGAATGTGCGATGTTTCAACAAAAGTTTGCGGTTTATGTGGAGAAACATCCTTTTCCTTAAGTTCTTCTTTTTACTACGCTCTTTCCTCTTTAAATCCATTTTTTGATGAAGATTCTTCTTCTTTAAGTTTTGAAGAGTGGTCATACGAGTGATCAAAGTTTCAGTTTTGAATAGGTTGATTTGAGAATAATATACCTTGTTTTAACACCCAAGCTTACTAAGTCGAATAAAAGGTTTAATATTCCCCTATTGATATGACTAAGTGTGTCAAATGATGTAATGAAGTTCCCTAATGAAGGATGATTTGTCCTGATATTGGAAACTAGATTGATTTGACTAACTTGGATAACTAGGTAAGTATTTGATGTTGATATTGGTTCAAGTTGTGAAACTTAGATCACTAGTTGGTATCCTCTGATTTTGTTTAAAGAAACCCTATCTATGACAATTGAATCTGAGAGAAGACCTAACATGGTATCCAAAGATGGTTTCAATTTTTTGAAAAAGTTGATAACTTGCTCTTTGTCTGAGATAATTGTTTTAAGGATGCGCTAAAACAAATTGAGTATGCCCTAAAATATGTGTCAAATGTGCTACCTTGATCTTTTCATGCACTAAGTTGTCTGAAAAATGTGCTAATTTTTTTTGCTTATGTGCTACCTCGTATTTTTTGGCTATTGATATTTTGATTTTTTTCTTAGGACTACTTGCTATTGGATGCACTAAATGTGCTATTGTTTACTTCCTAGGCTCTATTAAATGAATAACATGTGCTACATGGTTGTTTCAGAGTGATGTGCTAAGATACTTTGAGTTTTAAAATATTTTGACACTTGTGTTTTTGTAAAAAAATTGTTTTCTCAATGGATGATCTTTTGAAGATGATTTGAAAACATAGTAGCAAGTAATAAGACAATTTGTCTAGTCTAAATAGTAAGTGTATGTTCAATAGGATATTTTCAAATCTCTATTTGTTTCCACTAGTTTGAACAAGAAAAAAACATGAAGCCAACTCTCTAATCTCAAGGGTCATCAATAATACCATAGCTCACACTTGATACTCCTTCAACTCAAATAGCTCTATCACACCCTAAGGTGTACCTTTTTTTTTTTTTCCTTTTTCTAGAAGTTGAAGCAAAGAGAATTGGTTCTCAATTGGATCATTTTCTTGGGAAATGTATGGTGAGTGTATTGGGGGTGGATTCTTCCCCACCCTTGCACTATGATATTAGAAATGTTTGGATAACTGACTTAGTTAGGCCTCTACTCTTAAAGCTCTTTATAAGGATTTTGTTTGGTCTTCAATGATAAACTCCCTAGGGAGGCTTCCCAACCTTCAGAACAAATTCTTTATGTATCTCAAGGATAATGGGAGAAGACTAATCGCTGAGAAAAACTATTGAACATGATTTTCATCATATCCACAGTTGATTATAGTGGGTTAGAATACTTGGTGTTAGCAATTCCCGACTTAGGTCATTCCCCTCTCACTGACCTTATGGGTTTCTTGGGAGGGAAAGCCTGCTAAAGGTTTTATCTTATTGCAAGAAATGAAATAAAGCAAGTAAATAGTGAGTTTCATTTTTTGATCACACTAATACATTTGGCCTAAAATTCTGATGGAGAAGGTATATTGTGAACAAATTTGATTTTTTTTTGAAAAATTGCTTGCATTTGTCGGAAATCCGATGATAATTCAATATCTATTTTCGATAGAGAAGGAATTGGCAATGAAATTTGTGCTTTTATACAAAAAGTGCCCGCATTCGTCAAAATTCCGATGACCCCGGGCATTACTTAAAAAAAAAAAGACCAAGATATTTCAAATCATTTTTGCAATCTCTTCCCATTCTCACGTTGTCGCCCCAGTAGCATACTCCCACTCGGAGTAAGAGTACTCCAGGTTTTGGATGAGGCAAGTGAACCATTTTGACCGATTAATGCCAACTCCAAGCATTATCGGCTCATGGAATAGGGCAGGTGTAAAGCTCTGTCAACATCCCCCAGCCTATGCAAAAATAAGAGCAATGTCGGCTCATGGAATAGGGCATGCTCCCAGGGGCTAAAGACTAATAGGCTTCATTCCCTTTCTTTCATTCATTAGTATCGGTCACCCATCTATTTTGCACCTGCAGATAGTGATGTTTTTGATTCTCCGTTGGCCTAGGCGCAGGTGTAAAACTTTGTCAACATCCCCCAGCTTGTGCAAAAATGGGAGCTTTGAAATGGCATGCCGACCGTTTGACACACTGCCTCACAGAAATTGGAAGTTTTGGAACAAGGTATGAACATCTATCATATGATAAATAATAGAGGAATTTTGTCACATGTTGTAGCTATAATTGCCAGGGTACATGTTTTAAAGATGTTTTATATCATAGAATCAACATTCCAATGTCTATTTATTTTTAAAATTTGGATATCGTATTCCCAACTGATGTCTATTTTCATGAAACTATTCCTTTAGGCAAGCAAAAAAAGCCTGAAAAAACTACACAAGGCTTAAACCATTATTCATAGCCCCTAGAAAATCTCTTCATTACCAAAAAAACCTATTGATACTTGAAAACATTATTCACACCTAAAACATTGTCCATGCCTAAGACATTAACCACAACATCAAATAATATTCATAGTGTAAATAAACACTATTCATGTTTAAACTATTGTTCATAGATTCATTTAACCTCAAAAATTACTCTAGAAGCTCTTGATTCCAAATTTGTTGTTCTCTATACGAATTATGGGGTTTGAAATCTATTTAGTATGATTGTGTAATATCCATTGTCCAATGATGACTGAAAAACAAGGAATATTCACTGTCAAATCTACATGTTATGTTGTTCGCTACTATTGCATGTTATGTAGACTACTGTCTCAAAAGTTTTTAGTTTGGTATAGAGGTGAACCATCACATATTTCTCATAAATGTACAACTACAATTGACTGCAAGTGAAAGAGTGATAGCCAAGAATGTATATACAATCAAATTATGATGATCTAACACCAAATTAGACTCAAAATCAGAATGTTTAGCTTGCTAACATTATGTCAAACAATTGGCAAGAGTCCTCAGAAAATGGGCGTATGATGATGCAACCTCAAATTCCTCTTATTTCATATCTAAATCAAACAAATGCCTCATTGACAGTCATAAATACATGTTATAGGCAGCTAATGTAAAATTACATGGACTATCACAATAATGTATCAAAATTAGACTTCACTAGATTATTGACATTTCTTCAAACATGTCATGCAACCTCTAAAAACATATTACAGCTACAAGCCCATTCAAATCTTATTATAAATCAGTTCCAATGCAATCATAAGATCTTTACATAGGCTGACTACCAAGAGATATGCTACTGATTTTTTGAAGATATTAGAGAGTCACTAATTGAAGCATATATCTCAAGATTACAATGAAAGAAGAGGTCTGAAGAACCTAATTAAGCTATGTCCAAGTTTGGCGATGTAAACACCAACATTAATCATCCAAAATAAAGTGACGTTAGAGTTATGATCTTCAATACTTTCTCTTAGACAAGAGATAAAATTAAAAAACCACATGAATACTACAATAAATTTATTTTCTTATTAAAAATATAAACAATTACATTAGATATATATTCCACATAAAGAAAAGAAGTGATGAAAATCATTAGTGTCTTAAATAATGAGATCAACAACTAAAAATGGGAAAATAATATCCTAATTACGACTCCCTAATTAGTATAAGATACTATTTCCAATATTATAGTAAGGATAAATATTCAAAAGGTATAATAATTACACTAATACATATATCACTCTCATGCCTTCCTTAATTTGATATAAGGTCCCTCTATCCAAATATGAAGTCTCAAGGGATTTGTATGTGTCAATTATTCAAGCTTCTTCTAAATCTATTCCAAACTCTTCTTCCAACACACGTCTTGATGATGGTTGAGGATCTTTATTTAACTTTGAAAATATGAATGAACACACTCCTCTAGACATGATTTAAATACCCCATTTAATTATACACATGGATGCAATGGACATGATTTAGGATGTGTGCAAGGAAGTGTGGAGGTTCATGAAAAATATACATTACATTTTTCTAAAGAAGATTTAGGTTTCTATCCTCCTCCTTTGTTGACATCCCCTCCCCCATTGTCTAATATATCTATGACTTTTCCAACAACTTTTAATCACAACAAGAGATAATTTTGTATGAGTTTCTTAAAGCCAACTTTATTACTCTCCCCTTGAAAAATTGAAGAAAAAACCATAAACAAAATTAGGACAATCTTTTTTTCAATAATCATCAACTATTCCACTAATGAATGTCATGATTTGGAGATTAAAATTCAACAACTTATTGTAGTTCTAGTAACATTTAAATAATAGGTGACAATGAGTTATACACTCATCATATCCCTTCTAAATGACATTTATAACCTATTATGTTTTTATCTTGCTATATGACATCGGTAGCTTAATTACCTATTAGGGCTCATTGTCATTCATGGTACTACGATTTCATGTGCAACCATACTTGGGAGGCAATGTAATAGCCTATTTCTTCTTGTCTCTACATTGTGGAGCAAGAATAATAGTTGTCAATTGTTCCTCTTTTTTAAGGATCCACTTTACCTTTGTTGATTTTTATCTTTAATAACTTGATATCCTTTCTTGCAAAGAATTGTCCTCAATCCAAACTCTCTCCTTGCTTGGACATGTGTCTTCCTTGATTAGGACCTCTTTCTTTCTTGAAACGGTATGTATTTTATAAACAATCTCTCCTTAGTGATAGAAAGTGTGCAATCGTTCATCAAGGATACCATTTCCTAGCATTATGGAAGGTTTGTATTCTTAATCTCCTGCCCATTTCTTAATTTAACAGATGATATCTTTATTAAATATTGAAGAATTTGAGAAAATACAACTTCAGAGATCCCAAGAACACCTGCATGCAAATACCTGTCACAAGAGAAGAATGAAGGCACATAAAACAAAAAAGCATAAATGCTTTGAAGAAGAAAATTATCATTCAGAAAGGGAATCAATTAAATAAAAAAGTACAATACAATCCTTATAAAAGGATAATAGCAACCCTAAAGGTGTGCAACCCTAAATAAACCCTAAAGGGATAAAGAGTATTTAATAATTAGAATAATTATTAAATACCTACAATATTATTAAATGCCTAAGTTTATCTTAAGCATAGAGTATAATAGACTAATAATTAAATAAATAATTATTAGCTAATACAAGATAACTCTAATACCCCCCCTTAAGATGAACTTAGGGAGTAGCTAAAAAACTAAATGCATGAAGCAAAAATTGCAACTACATGATGAAGGCAAATTTGGGTCTCGACAACAAGGCCTGATGAGGTACCCAATCACGACCAAATCTCTATGAAATGGAGAAATAGAGAAAACCACGTGGGAAAAAAACTTTACTCCAAAAAGAGATGGAAAAAGAAAGTGAACGACTGAAAAAGCATCCAAACAAGAATGTTCCAAAAAGATAGGAACAAGTGAAGATCAGAAGAATCACTAAAGCATGAAGAACCTGCAAACACTGTTGAAGAATAACTGCTGATCTAAAGAACCTCCACTAAAATGGAACATGACCAGGTAGTGAAGATTGTAATCTGCATGAGTGCCCTCAAATGGCACTACTCGAATCAGATGGCAAACAAAGGCAAACAACTAAAATCGAAGATATAGATGGCATGAAAACACCAAAGTCTGAAGAGCTAATCAATCGAACCATGGAAGCATTAGAACTAATAGGACAAACCTCCCCATAATGTTGAAAAGGGGAGAGGGACAGGTACACTGAAAAGAACGGCCAATAAGAACTACACGATGAAGAACCAGGAACATCGAAGGCGTAGAGAAAGTACATGATGTCATGGAAGGAACACTCACTTGACACACAACATGAGGCAAATATCATGGAAGGAACACTCACTGGACAAAGTTAGATGGAAAACAAAAGGCAAACATTAACCCCCTCATTGCACTTTATAAGTAGTGTATGTACAATAAGGCACAAAATGTGCAAGATCCCAAGTGAACAATGCATGATGGCACTTTATCTTAGTGTGTTTGCATAAATGAAATGCTACAATGATAATAAGACTGGAAACAAAAAGAAGAACCAAAACTGAGACATCCTACTCAGAGAAGAGATCCCAGGACCTGAAACAACCAAGATATTTACCAGAGTGCTGAAAAACAAAAAACTAAATAAAATATTCTTGGAGTAGAATCTAGAAAGAAAACTCATATGAATGGAAAATACACAGAACAAGTTTTCCAACAATATAAATTTTTCAAAAAATGGAGTTTGGATGCTCAAGTTATGTCTCCTAGAGTGCAAAAAAGAACCTCTGGCTTTGACAGCAGAAAACACCATCAAAAAAGAAAAATCAGAAGATCAAACATCCAGATTTGAAGAGAGCTCAAAAAGAGCTTTCCGACGATATAAAGTTTTTGAAAAAGTGCCTCCGTATGGCCAAAAGAAAAAAAAAAACCTTTTTTTTTTTACAAAAATTTCTGACACATTTGCAGTTATAGCCATACGGATCTTTGTGCCTCGTAAAGCATGCCAATGAAAAAATAATGGCCTAGATGCCCTTGTCACCAAAATAGGTCAAATTATATATCAAAATGTTTGGAAACACTCTTCAAAAGCCAACAATAAGGTCTTTTTTGGCCCAAACTGCTCTGAATTTTGTTTTTTTTAATGATTTTTTTGACAAATTTCTCAAAATTCCTTCTCAAAAAAGGCAAAACCAAAGAAAAAAATTCAGAACCCAAATTTGTCAAAATTTGACAAATTGTATATGGAAATGGGGGTTTTGGGACATTCTGAGCTCAACGGTGAGGTCCATTTGAGCCCAAAATGATCAGAAACTAAATAGCTACCCCACATCCAATAATAAACTCTGAAAAATATTGAAACCCTCCTCCAAAAAATCTTTTGAAAAATCAGGAACAAGCAACAATAGATGTAGGATTTGATACCATGTGAGAGTTGAGAAATACAACCCCATAGGAGCCTAAAGATCTTCTGCAAGCTGAATAATCTGTTACAAGGAGAAGCAAGGAAGCAAATAATCTGAAAGACAAAAGCACAGAAAAATGCTCAAAAGATGAGAGCTCAATATTCACAACAAATGTGTAATGTGATAATAATGCAAAGAAAATAAAATTAACCTCTAATAGGTCAAGAAACCCTAAAAAGGGAAAACCCTAGGCTTGCACATAATAATTAATAAAAGAATTAATTATTATGCACCTAATGTTAGCTTAAGTGTAAAAAGATAATAGGGAACTTAAAGAATTAAACAAATATTGTTTAATTAATCAAGTAAAGACCCAATTACTCTAACACCCCCCCTTAAGCTAGACTTAGGGAGAAGCTAAAACCTAGAACAACTACTGAAAACAGGAAAGTTGGGTCCTAGCAACAAGGCCTGATTAGGTACCCAAATACAATGAAATCTTTATGAAATGGAGACAAAGGAGGAAACCCAGTGGGAAAAAACTCCTCTCCAAAAAGAGATAAAAGAATGTGCTGAAAGAAGCAGAAGGAAGGCCTCATAAAGACCACCAAAGGACATCTTCCTTCACCCCAAGCATAGAGCACAACTGAAGATAGCGTGGCGATGCAAAAGGTTTTGTGAAGATGTCTACAACCTGCTTGGCAGTGGAAATGTACTCCAGAATGAGAGAACCATCCTGAATCAACTGGTGGATGAAATGTATGTGAAGATCAATGTGCTTCATTCGTTGATGCTCTACCGGGTTGTGGGAAATATGAATAGCACTCTGATTGTCACACCAAAAAATAGTGGGACTATCAGGAGAAAAATCAAACTCAGTCATCAACTGTCGAAGCCATAAGATCTCCTGACTAGCAAGCACAATAGCATGGTACTCAGCCTCTGTAGATGATAATACATTAGAAGTCTGCTTCTTGCAAGACCATGTGATAGGACCAGAGCCAAGACAGAAAACAAAGCCAGAAGTAGACTTCTGATCAGTGACATCACCAGCCCAATCTGAGTGAGTGTAGCCAACAATGTGAGGGTCCCCTAATGTGTAGTGAATGCCATGAGAACTAGTGCCTTGAATGTATTGCAAAATATGTTTAGCAGCTTGCTAATGACTCTCATGAGGATCATGGGAGAATAGAGAGACAAGGCCAACTACAAAGGAAATATCAGGATGGGTGTGAGTTAGGTACAACAAACTGCCAACCAACTGCTTGCAAAGTGTAGAATCTACTGAAGGAGTGGGACAAGTAGTAATCAAAACAACCCTTGACTGAAAAGTAGTGGGAGTAGGCTTGTAATCAAGCATGCCAAAGCATTGAAGCATGTCAAGAGCATACTTCTATTGGTAAATGTAGATCCCATCAGAAGACTGAATCGCCTGAAGACCAAGGAAATAGTATAGAAGACCAAGATCTATCATCTCAAACTGGTCCATCAAGGCTCATTGAATATGTTGAATCATAGAGGATGAGCTACCTGTGATGAGGAGATCATCAACATATAGCACAAGAATCAGGATGTCACTCTCAAGAAGCTGAATATATAGAATGTGATCAGAATAACTATGGGTGAAACCAATGGAGAGAAAGAAAGAATCCATCTTCTCATACCAAGCCAGAGGGGCCTGTTTGAGACCATACAATGAACACCAAAGTCTACAAACCAAAGAACTATCCTACACAAATCCCTAAGGTTGTTCCATGTAGATTTTCTCTTGTAGGTCCCCATGCAAGAAGGCACTCTTCACATCCATCTAAAAAAAGGCCATCCCCAAGAAGCTACAAGAGATAGTACAAAGCGAATGGAGTTCATCTTGGCGACAGGGGCAAATGTCTCATAGTAATCAATACCCTCAACCTGTGAGAAACCCTTTGCAACAAGACATGCTTTGTACTTATCAATGGAACCATCAGCAACATACTTAGTGTGATACACATTGCGACACCTAACCATCTTTCTACCCTTAGGAAGAGGATAGAGATCCCAAGTATGATTCCTCATCAAAGAAGAATACTCCTCCTCCATAGCACAATCCCACTAAGGGTGTCCTGTAGCCTCTGAAAACTTCTAAGGATCATCTGAAATGGCATGACTCAAAAGACTAGAACCCACAGTGTGAGAACGCGTGTGACGAGTATTTGAAGGATCACTAGCCATAGAACCTGCCACCTCAATAGTAAAGTGAGCCCACTTGGGCATTTGGGGTGGAGCAGGGTGACATGGGGATGGTGGATCATCAACACCATCATTAGAATCATCCTCAAAAAGATCCTGAAGAGATGTAGTGGTCAGAGTAGGTAGAGGAGTAGACATTGGAGTCAAGGTATCCACTGTGGGAAGGCGCTCATCAAACTGAACATCTTGTTCGAAATAGAACCTCTCTCAAATCAGGATCAAACAACCTATACACCTTAACATCCTCACAGTAGCCAACAAAAATGAGGGGTTGACTCTTCCATTGCATGGCTTCCCTCTGAGCATTAGGAATAAAAGCCCATGCCTCACTGCCAAACACTTGGAAAAAAGAAACATCATGCTTGTCATGAGACCAAGCCTCCTCAGAAATCATATGTCGAACCAGCTTATGAGGCATCCGATTCTGAATATAGTTGGCACAATTGACTGCCTCAGCCCAAAAAGATGAATCCATGGATCTGGATTGAATCATACAATTCGACATCTCCCATAAAGTTTTGTTTTTGCACTCAACGAAACCATTCTGTTGAGGGGTGTAGGGAATAGTAAACTGATGTTGCAAACCATGCTCAATGCAAAAATCTTTGAAATACTAATTCACATAGTCCCCCCCATTATTTGTACGTATCCACCGAATAGAACAACTAGACTACTTCTCTACAAATGTCTTAAAGATTTGAAATAAATCAAAGACATCAGACTTGTACTTAAGAAAGTACACATGTGCATCTAGAGAAGTCATCAATAAAAGTGAGTACATACTTGGCCCTAGAAAAAGGAGTGGGAAATGACATGAGATCACTACAAATCAACTCCAAGGGTGCCAAATGGTGCAGGAGCACCTAGGTCCTAGTTTTCTTGTTTTTACAAATTTTGGCTTGTACTGAGCCAAGTCAGTAGGGAATAAGGACTCTAGGAGGGTCCAAGAGTGTTTAATTTGTCAATGTAGGCCTAGGTGGAGTTCATTTTACCTAGGTTTGCATTTTTTAAGTAAATAGTGTGTTTGAGTAGTTTTTGGCCTTTTTGGTTGGTCAAAAGTGTCAAATGTTGGAAAAAGCCTTAGAGAGGGTTAAATAGGTCTTAGGCATGCTTTAAATGTCATATGTGATGACTGGGAATAGGTCTCTTAGGTTGGAGAGATCAAAAATGTAAAAAAAACACAAAGCTGCAAAAAGTTGTCATGATAACTTTTTGTTGTCATGACAACTTTTTGTTGTCATGACAACTTTTGTCCTGAAATTGGTTCAACGTTGAAGCTAGGGCTTTCTCAACACCATGGAAGGACTCCACATGTGGAAAGGCTGTATAAAACCTCTCTTGCACATTTTCCAAGGTTGGTGTACTTGGATTTTGATAGCAATAATCAAAATACAAGATTTGGACTGCACTTTTCATTGTTTTTGTCAATTTTTGCATTCTTTGAGAGTTTAATGCATTGAATCCATGAATCCAATGATGTATTGAGGTTTATTAGTGTGTTGCAGGGTAGTATTTTCATTTTCAAGCTTTGTGTTTAGCATTTACTATTGTTTAGGTGATTTGATTCACAAGTAGCTAGTTTTGGCTTGTAAATATGGTTGCCCCATGAATCCCACACCTGCTTCCATCACGGATAGTTGAGGCATGGTTGGTGACCTCCTATACATTGTAAATATGCAGATTCAAGTGCCTGAGAAGTGTTTGGGTATGACTGTCACCTCATTCTAGGTGAGTCCAGGAGCAACCCGGCTAGAGACAAAGAGGTGAAAAAGTGGAGAAGAGTGCAGGAGTGAATGCAAGAACATCATTTTTGAGTTTGGAAGTGTCCATGAGGTTGGGGCATACTTGTATGTACAAGGAGGAGCTTTGACAGATCCATTTGACAACAAAACCCCAATTTACCTACTCACTGCTGGTTAAAAGCTTTAAAACCCTACAAACCCTCATTTTGGGGTTCGTACCTTGTACGAATAGTCCAAAGGCTTTAACAACAAAAATATTCGAGGATTGGGTATATAATTGAAGAAAAGCTAAATTTGTTTGGGGGTCCTTTGAGTCATTTTCCACCAAGCCCTAGAAAACCGGTTCTAGGAGGCCTGATTGGGGCTCTTTCCCTTGTAGCCTTTTCTAGACCAATTTTTGAAATTGGTAAGAAACCTTTGGATTGAAAATCACAAATGGACCTTGAAACCATCTAAAATCATGAGAGAAGAGCCCTCTACACCTCTGTAACATCTCAAGACCAATGGAGGGCAGTTTGATGAATTTGAGCCAAGAAGCCATTGTTGAGCATATGAGTAACATAGCAAATTGGTAGGGTTCATAGGAAGGACACTTGAAAAAAACACCTTGGAGTGAGTAAGAGAAACCCCTAGAAGAAATTAAGAAGGACTTGTAGGTCTGGAAATCAAGTAGGCCTAGTGGGTTGGTGAAATTGAGCAACATCAACTTAGTGAAGTGTTAAGCAGGCTAGGTGAACCCTATCAAATTGGTATCAGAGCCTACAAGATTTGGGATAGTAAGGTTGATGTCCTTGTTGTCAAGAGAGTTGGTTGGAGACAACATGGTGACCAATGCTAAATTGGCAAGGAAAGTGGAAGATAAGGAGGAAGAGAATAGGCTCCTAAAAGAAAAATTGGAAATATTGGAGAGTAAGCTTGGTGATATTGAGACCAAGGCAGAAGAAGTGTATGTAAAGGTGGAAGGAGTAGAAGGGAAGGGAAAGGAGGTGGCCAAGGTTGATAAGGTACCCACACCTGATCCTATTTTGGAACAAGAACCCTTCATCAAGGTACCATTGTTCACTAGCAAGATGGAAGTGCAAGTGGTCCTAGAATGGATAGAAGGCATGGAGAATCATTTTGAATGTGAAGGTATAACTAAGGCACAAAAGGTCAAGGTGGCAAAATCTAGGATGAGAGGCACTGCTCTCACATGGTGGAAGTTTGTGCAAGATGAGAAGAAGAAAATAGGCAAGGAACCTATCTCCTCTTGGAAGGGAATGCTGGTTAAAATCAAAGAAGCCTATCTCCCTGAGGACTATGAAGTACAAATCCATAGGGAGAGACAAAACCTAAGACAAAAAGACCTTCATGTTAGCAGCTATATGGAGGAGTTCCAAAAACTTAGCCTTAGATCCCAAGTGATTGAGGAAGAAAGTCTCAAGGTTGCTAGGTATCTCAATGGACTACGGTGGAACATCCAAGAAGAAATCAGTTTGATGAGCCCAAAAATAGTCCACCAAACCTTTCAACTTGCCCTTAAGGTGGAGGAGAAACTAAAAAGAAGACATGATTCAAGCAGCAATAGGGGCAGGGGTAGAGGAAAGGATAATAGAGGCCATAGGGGAGGTTTTGGAGGAAGAAGTTCTGAACAAAGAACACAAGGAGAGTCTAAACTCACTGAGCAGCAAGATAGTGGCAGCAATAGAGGGGGATTAAATAGAGGAAGGGAATCAAATAGTGTTTCCAGAGGAAGATCCAGAAGCCAAGGTAGAGGTTCCTCATACTTTGCAACAATGAAGTGTTACCATTGTAACCAACTTGGTCATCTAGCTTATAGGTGTCCAGATAAGTCACAAGGTGGTGAGAGAAGAGTAAGTTATCTTCAGGAAGAGTCTTCAAGCAGCAAGACATCAGAAGTTGCCTTAGAGTCAAAGGTAGGTGACAACTTGATGATAAGAAGAACCTTGATCAAAGAACCGATTAGTGAAGAACCAAGCCAAAGAAGGCCCTTATTTAGGATCAAATGCAAAATAATGGACAAGGTATGCAAAGTAATCATTGATTCAGGATCCACAGACAAAATAGTGTTAGAAGAGGCAGTAAGTAAGCTCAGATTGAAAAGGATTCCTCACAACAATCCTTATAGAGTCACTTGGTTGAACAAAGGCCAACATGTTCTGGTTAATGAGCAAGCATAGGTGGATTTTACCATTGGAAGGTATAAGGACAAGGTACTATGTGATGTCTTACCCATGGATGCATTCCATCTTCTATTAGGAAGACCATTGCAATTTGATAGACAAGCTATCCATGATGGAGCCAAGAATGGATACTCATTCAAGAAAGATGGAGTCACATTCAAGATTCAGTCTATCCTTGAGGAAGGTGAAAAAAGGGTAGCAGGTCCTAATGTTCTTTTGGTGAGTGAAAAATAGTTCTTGAAGACACTTGAGGAAGGTGAAGGTGTAGGGTTTGCACTAGTGATGAAGCCTAAAGAGGAAGGCAAGAAAGAGAAGAAAGTTGTACCACAAGAAGTTCAAGCTTTGTTGGAGAAGTTCAAAGGCATTGTAAGTGATGGGCAGCCAGCCACATTACCTCCCCAAAGAGCCATTAGCCACCAAATTGATTTCATTCCTAGAGCATCCTTACCTAATAAGGCAAACTAAAAAATGACTCCTTAGCAAAATATTGAGATTGCCAAACAAGTCTAAGAGCTTTTAGATCAAGGCCTAATTAGGAAAAGCATTAGCCCTTATGCCATCCCTACTGTGTTAGTGCCAAAGAAAGGTGGTACTTGGAGGTTGTGTACTGATTCTAGAGTCATAAATAGGATCACCATCAGATATAGGTTCCCTATTCCTAGAATAGAAGACCTAATGGATTGTTTAGAGGAAGCCATGTACTTTACCAAGATTGACCTTAATAGTGGTTGTCATCAAATTAGAATTAAGGAGGGTGATGAATGGAAGACTGCATTTAAGACTACTGAAGGTCTTTATGAGTGGCTTGTAATGCCATTTGGCTTATCCAATGCTTGAAGCACCTTCATGAGACTCATGAATGAGGTGATGGAGGACTTCATAGTTAGCTTTGTGGTAGTATATCTTGATGATATTCTCATTTTCAGTAAGGATAGAGCAGCACATATTAGTCATTTGCAAGATGGCTTACAAAGATTATATGATGAGAAGCTAACCATGAACTTGGAGAAATGTGAGTTTGTTAAGCAGGAATTGGTTTACCTTGGTTTTGTGTTATCTCAAGGAAACCTCAAGATGGATCCCACCAAAGTTGAATCCATTGTAAATTGGCCCACTCCTAGATCAGCAACAGAGGTGAGAAGCTTCCATGGATTAGCCCAATACTACAGGAAGTTTATTAGACAATTCAATGCTATATGTGCCCCAATGTTGGACACCATTAGAGGAGGTATGAAGGCCAAGTTTCAGTGGGATGAAGTAGCAAACAAAGGTTTTGAAACCTTGAAGGAGAAAATAGCTACTCAACCAGTGCTAGTGTTGCCTAGTTTTGAGAAACTTTTCATTGTGGAGTGTGATGCAAGCAATGTTGCAGTAGGTGATGTCCTAAGCCAAGAAGGAAGACCAGTATCCTTCCATATTGAGAAGCTAAGTGATGCCAAGAGGAAATACTCCTCTTATGACCTTGAGTTGTATGCTTTAGTGCAAGCATTGAGGAAATAGAGACATTGTCTCTTACCCAAAGAATTTGTGGTGTACACAGATAACCAAGCATTGTTTTCTAAATTCCCAAGACAAACTTAGTCACAAACACATGAAATTGGTGGAGTATATGTAGGCCTATACATTCACCATTAAGCAAAAGAAAGGGCAGCGGAATTAAGTAGCTGATGCACTAAGTAGGAGGCTCTTGACAGTCCAAGAAATTCAGTTGAGAAGCATAGGTGTGGACAGTTTTAAAGACTTGTATGTAGAGGATGAAGACTTCTCAAGTGCCTACCAAGTATGCAAGGAGTATCAAAATCATTTCCATGGTGAATACTCAGATTTCACTTTACAAAATGGGCTATTGTTCAAAGGTGGACAACTTTATGTGCCTAAAGGCTCAATGAGGGAAAATCTTATACAAGAGAACCACAATGGCAGCCTTAGTGGTCATTTTGGAGTCAATAAGACTCAAGAGTTGGTTCAGAGATTCTATTATTGGCCAAGGATGAATCAAGATGTGAAGAGGTATGTGGAGGCTTGCATAGTTTGCCAAAAAGCCAAGGGTACTTCAACAAATGCCAGTTTGTATCAACCTCTTCCCAACCCAAGTAGACCTTGGGAATGCATAAGCATGGACTTTGTGGTAGGTTTGCCAAAGACAAAGCAAGGATATGACAGTATTTATGTCATAGTGGAAAAATTTAGCAAAAATGGCTCACTTTGTGCCTTGTAAGACCACTCATAATGCATGCCACATAGCCCAGTAGTTTTTCAAGGAAATAGTAAGGATACATGGTTTACCATTAAGTATAGTTTCAAATAGGGACTCCAAATTTATGAGTCATTTTTGGAAGACATTATGGCAAAAGCTTGGCACAAACCTCTCTTTTGGATCAGCCTACCATCCTCAAACAGATGGGTAGACCGAGGTGGTGAATAGAAGTTTGGGAAACTTATTGAGGTGCCTTACCAAGGAGTACGGGTAGACATGGGATCAAGTACTTGCTCAATCTGAATATGCATACAATGACACCATAAATAGGACTATCGGTAAAAGCCCTTTTGAAGTAGTCTATGGTGTGCACCCAAGAGGCATTTTTGAGTTGAGAGATTTAGGAAGTGCAACAATCAGAAGTGGATATGTAGAGGACTTTGCTCAGTCCATGAATTAGTTAGGCAAACTTTGAAGGAGAACACAAGCAAAATCAAACAAAAAGTTGATGAAAAGAGGAGAAATCTACAATTTCAAGTGGGAGATCTTGTAATGGTGCACTTGAACAAAGCAAGGCTATAGTAAGGAGTGCCAAACAAGTTGCAGATGAGGAGGATAGGTCCATGTGCCATTCTAGCTAAGTATGGTGAAAATGCATACAAGGTGGATCTACCTAGTGACATTGGTTTGTCACTAGTTTTTAACATATTAGACTTGGTTACATATAAGGGGTTAGTCCAAGGTGTAGAATGCAGTCACTCAGAGGTTTTAGATGATGTGCATAACCTTCAATTACCAGCCAAGCCTAATCCTAAGGTCGAGAAGGTGTTAAGTTCAAGAATTGCCAAGAAGACTAGGCATCAAGCCTATTGGGAGCACCTCATTAAATGGAAAGGTATGGATGATGATGAGGCTACATGGGTGATGGAGTCAGAGTTTTGAAAGCTTGGAATTGATCCAACACTACTTCCTCCAGAGGTGACATGAACTCTTTTTGTTAGGGAGAATGGTGCAGGAGCACCTAGGTCCTAGTTTTCTTGTTTTTACAAATTTTGGCTTGTACTGACCCTAGCCAAGTCAATAGGGAATAAGGAATCCATGAGGGTCCAAGAGTGTTTAATTTGTCAATGTAGGCCTATGTGGAGTTCATTTTACCTAGGTTTTCACTTTTGAGTAAATAGTGTGTTTGAGTAGTTTTTGACCTTTTTGGTTGGTCAAAAGTATCAAATATTGGCAAAAGCCTTAGAGAGGTTTAAATAGGTCTTAGGAATGTTTAAAATGTCATATGTGATGACTAGGAATAGGTCTCTTAGGTTGGAGAGATAAAAAATGTAAAAAAAACACAAAGTTGCAAAAAGTTGTCATGATAACTTTTGTCCTGAAATTGGTTCAACGTTGAAGCTAGGGCTTTCTCAACACCATGGAAGGACTCCACATGTGGGAAAGATGTATAAACCCTCTCTTGCATGTTTTCCAAGGTTGGTGTACTTGGATTTTGATAGCAATAATCAAAATACAAGATTTTGGACTGCACTTTTCATTGTTTTTGTCAATTTTTGCATTATTTGAGAGTATAATGGATTGAATCCATGAATCCAATGATGGATTGAGGTTTAGTAGTGTGTTGAAGGGTAGGAATTTAATTTTCAAGCTTTTTGTTTAGCATTTACTATTGTTTAGGTGATTTGATTCACAAGTAGCCAGTTTTGGCTTATAAATAGTCATTTTCTTGTAAATATGGTTGCCCCATGAATCCCACGAGTGTTGCCATCATGGCTAGTTAGGGCATGGTTGGAAACATCATATACATTGTAAATATGCATATTAAAGTGCCTAAGAAGTGTTTGGATATGATTGTCACCTCATTCTAGGTGAGTCTAGGAGCAACCTGGCTAGAGACAAAGAGGTGAAAAAGTGGAGAAGAGTGTAGGGGTGAATGCAAGAACATAATTTTTGAGTTTGGAAGTGTCCATGACGTTGGGGAAGAATTTTATGTACAAGGAGGAGCTTTGACATATCCATTTGATAGCAAAACCCCAATTTACCTACTCACTCCCGGTTAAAAGCTTTAAAACCCTACAAACCCTTGTTTTGGGGTCTGTACCTTGTACGGATAGTCCAGAGGCTTTAACCACAAAAATATTTGAGGATTGGGTATATCATTGAAGAAAAGATAAACTTGTTTGGGGGTCCTTTGAGTCTTTTTCCACCAAGCCCTAGAAAACTGGTTCTAGGAGGCCTAATTGGGGCTCTTTCCCTTGTAGCCTTTTCTAGACCAATTTTTTAAATCGGTAAGAAACCTTTGGATTACAAATCACAAATGGACCTTGAAACCATCTAAAATCATGAGAGAAGAGCCATCTACACCTCTACAACATCTCAAGACTATTGGAGGGCAGTTTGATGAATTTGAGCCAAGAAGCCATCATTGAGCATATGAGTAACATAGCAAATTGGTAGGGTTCCTAGCAAGGACACTTGAAGCAAATACCTTGGAGTGAGTAAGAGAAATACCTAGAAGAGATTGAGAAGGACTTTTAGGTCTGGAAAGAAACTAGGCCTAGTGGGTTAGTGAAATTGAGCAACATCAACTTAGTGAAGTGTTAAGTAGGCTAGGTGAACCCTATTACCAAAGCACGAGAGGCTCTTTCCTTCGGAAATGGATCTCTGTGATGCTTTCCAAGCACACAACCATGACAAACACCATTAGTTGAGGAAATATATGAGAGCCCAAGAACAAGTGCCTACGTACTTATCTGCTGAAGATATCTATAATTGACATGGCCCAAGTGCTCATGCCAAAGCTTACTCATGAAATCTGCATGTGCTATAAGAGAGGAAGCTACAACCTTAGAGGGCTCAAATCCATCAAATCTATATAGATGAGATACAGTATCAACACTCCCAGTAGCAACAACTAAATCAGAGTCAAGGAGGTCCCGAATAACGACATCATGTTGTGAGAACTCAATTGTCTTACCAGAGCCAGAGTGGCAAATTTGATAAATGGATAGGAGGTTCATCGAGATGTCAGGGACAACCAGAACATCATGCAAAGTACCCCCATCCAATGAGACAGAACCTGAACCCAAGACTTAAAGCTGAACTAAGTCACCCACTGCAATCTATGAAGTACCACAAGAGGTAAGAGAAGTAACCAACTGTTGAGTGTGAGTCATATGGTTAGAAACACCAGAATCTAGTATCCATGTGGACCCATAGGTTAAAGCTCAAGCAGTGAGAGCATGACCTTTGCCTATGGAAGGAGAAGCAGACTGAGGTGAGGAGAAGTGATGTTGTTGCATGGCTTCCTCTAAAGCCTCTAATCATTTCCAACACCTTAAAATTGGATGTCCTTCCTTGCCACAAAAACTGCAAGTATCGCCTGATTTCTTCTTAGTCTTGGAGGAAGAATCACTAGACTGTGAAGATTTCCCTTGTTTTGGAGGAAATGAAGGTTTAGAATCAAACTTAGGAGGTGGCTTGGAGGAAGACTCGTTGCCTGCAGAATTCTTCTTGGGCTTTGGTTTCTACTTTTGCTTCTCCTTAGAGGACTGAGCAACCAATGCTTTGTTCTTGGAGCCTAAGAGCTTATCCAGCTAAGAAAGATGAGACTGCTCACAAAACAAACACTCACAAAAGACATCAAAGGTAGACATGTTGAAACAAGCACCCAAGCCATCCGTGGTGGAGTAGAAAGTAGAGGCAAAAAATTGAAAATGACCCCAAAGCTTTGAAATAATCAAGTGAAGGCACTCTGTGTCTGTCTTGATCTTGCCACATCCTTGAAGAATAGATCTAGTAGTCTTGAACTTGTTCAAAAAATCCTCAATGGTGGGAAAGGAATAAGGTAACAAAGAAACCAACTCTACCTCAATTTGTAATGCCTGAATCTCATTAACCCTCCTGAAGAGAGAAGCAAAATTCAACCACATAGCCCGAGGAGTGAGAAACTCATCAAGGTGAAACAAAAGACCCTCAGAGACATGTAAAGAGAGAAAACCCATGGCCTCATCCATCTTGTTCCCATGTTGAAGAAGCTCATAAGGATGCTGCAATAAAGGTTGAACCTCATCCAAACAAGACAACAACCCTCATGCCTAGAGAAGCCTTGTGATGCAGGGCTTTTAGGTGTGATAGTTGTGTGAAGTCAACAACTCAACTGAAGGATCTGCCATGAAAAGAAAACTCTGCACCTGCACCTACTTGTTGGTTTTTTTTATTATGTGATATTTTAGAATAGACAGAAGATGCAGAAAGGTTTTTTTGTTTTGAGAGTTTTGGTGTTCTTGATTTTTCATATAAATGATAGAAAACGAGAAAAAAATACCCCCCCATAATAGATAAACCCAAACCTTAGTACATACTGATGAGAAGGAAGTAGTGCATAAGAAAACAAACTACAAACTGATATCTCATGTAATTGATGAAAATCTAAGAAAAAGATCACATATCTAAATAGAGCATGCTGAGAGCTTTCCAATGCCTATTCATTTTCAAAAAATGGAGTCTATTTGCCCATTCTACGACCCCGAAAGTGCAGAAAAGAGGCCTGACTTTAACTTGGAAAAAAGTATAGTCAAACAAAAGATTCAGAAAAAAAATACAACACCATGAGGTCTAGCTCGGAACTAGCTTTCTGATGCCTATTTGTTTTCCAAAAACTGACTCCGGATGCTCAAGATATGACCAAAATACGAACCCCCCCTAAAAAAGGCAATAGGGTTGTGGTTTGGTGGCGGAGCCAGGAGGAGGTGGTCAAGCAGCGGTGGCAGTGGAAAGTTGGGCCAGGTGGTAGTGCTGGCTGGTCCAAGCAGTGAAAGAGGTTATCAGGCGGCGGCGGTGGCAGGCAGAGCTGGGCGATGGTGGTGCTGACCGGGCTGACAGGTGGCCAGAGGGCCGGCGGGGCTGACAGACGGTTAGCGGGAGGTGAGAGGGCCGACAGGGGTTGATAGGTTGGTGTTGGTGGTGGCCGGTGCTGGTAGGGGGCCGGACTGACAGGTCCAGTCATCGTACGATGACCAGACTATCAGGCAGTGGTACCTGCAAAATACCCAAACTTCCAAAAAAAAATTGTGTAACCCTTGTTTTTTTTTGCCTTTGTGATTTTTTAAAATAAATGAATAAAAAATCGGCCTGCATGCCGTAAATAGGCAAAGAAAAAAATTTTGAATTTTTTTTCTCAATTTGCGTGCCAGGGTTGTATGGCCTGGTTTTGGAGAAAAAAAAACCTCAGATACTCAAGAGTCAAAACTAGGAAGGTTATATATGACTATAGGAGTTTTTGGGCCTTCTGAGCACGATGGCGAGGTCTGTTTAGGCCCAAAGTGCTCAGAAAAAAGGCCTATCCCTTAGTACACAAAAAAAACTTCCTGAAACCCTAGATCTACTTCCAATGCAAAAATTCTAAAAAACAAGAACAGATAGCTGAAGATCTGAGCTCTGATACCATGAAGAAGTTGAGAAAATACAACTTCAAAAATCCCAAGAACACCTACATGCAAATACCTGTCACAAGAGAAGAATGGAGACACATAAAGCAAAAAAGCATAAATGCTCTGAAGAAGAAAATTATCATTCAGAAAGGGAATCAATTTAATAAAAAAGTACAATACAATCCTTATAAAAGGATAATAGCAACCCTAAAGGTGTGCAACCCTAAAGGGATAAAGAGTATTTAATAATTAGAATAATTATTAAATACCTACAATATTATTAAATTCCTAAGTTAGACTAAATGCCTAAGTTAGAGTATAATAGACTAATAATTAAATAAATAATTATTAGCTAATACAAGATAACTCTAACAAATGTCTCCTCTATTTTTTGAGGTAGACATCTTTAGGAAAAGATCTCTTCCTCCCTCTTTAAAATAATCCCTTTACACTTGTTGAAAAATATCTCTTTTACAACTATCTCTTCCTTTCTTATAGCAATGAGGCATGTACAAGGATCTTTCTTCCTAGCTTGGAATGCATGTACATTTATTAAGGGTATCTTCTTGGTGTTGAAGGTGCTTATCCTTGATCACTATCTACCTTAAGATATCAACCTAGAGGTATGTTGACATCTTAAGGGGAGGCATATGTGCTCTCCTTTTTTCTCGTGTTAATTCATTTATGTTATATCCTCAAACTAGAAGTGTTGTGTTACATAGCGCCCCCTAGTGCATGGTTATTATTTTTTTGAGATTCGTTACTTGGAATAGCATGGATTAATGCTAGTGTGATCATTGTTGTTGTTTACACCTTTGCAAGTGTTGGTTATTATTGTTGTTTGTGTTTTGTGTCACTACAATAGCCTTTCTATAGTAGAGTTTTTGGATTGCCTTGTGAACAAATGATTTTGTTTGTTAATCTTCTCTATCATGGATCAACTATCATAACACAACTTCCTAGCCAATGAAATCCATGATGTAGCATGAATCACCCAACATTACACAACTTGTTAGCTAGTAGTATTTGCGTTTCTTCTCTTTTATCTTATCATATGACTAATAGTAAGCATCTCCTTAGTAGACCTAGAAGTCATATCTCTTCTCCTGTCACATAGTGTTCAAGTAGAATTGTTGGGACTAGGAGGTGTAGATCAACCAAATCCTCCACCTGTCGGATGTAGACAAAATGAATTCTTTTTGGATTAGGATGGTACACAAAATCTACTATCAAAAGGTTGTCCAAAATTCTTGGGACTAGGAGGTGTGAACTAGCCCACTCTTCTGCTTTTCATGCCATCAAAATTTGAGTTTGATTGTCATCATTTACTTTACCAAATTCTTCACACATAACTTCTGAAACAATTTCCTACACACAAAATGATGAAAATAGGTTTGTTGATGGGGGTTTTCCTAGGTCAAACCTTGAGTTGTGAATTAACCTTGAAGTATAATGTTTTCCTTTTGAGGGAAAGGGTAGATCTAATCTAAAAATGATTAAAATTGAACATGATACCTTGATGAATCTTTCTTGAATCCTCACACAAGGTTTTAGGATGTCATGTAGACTATTGACCATGAATGTTGTGCTTTAACTTGAATTCTCCTTCAATGCTTGATGAATTCTTGATTGCTTGTTCACTTGGAATTAAACTGATTTCATAATTAAGAGATCACTTGAATTGTAGGTAGACCCCTTCAAATGATAGGGTAGGCTTCCTTTTATACCTAATCATACATAAAGTGTTTGAATTTTTGGAGCCAACTGACATGAAGCTAAATTTTTCTTCTCACACATGAGGCAAGAAATGAGGGGTCATACTTTGGGTCCCAATCACGAGTACCAGGGCACCTAAGGCATCCTAGTCTTGTCAATGAGGACTTAAAATTGAACAGAGGTTGAGGAAGGAGTTAAAAATGCAAATTTCAAAACGATGCGAGTAGAATCAAAGTGCACATGAAGTAAAACATGCCTAGGGGATATCTAGGATGGGACATGCTAAAGTGGGCATCAATGTCTCAAGATTAAATGGACCTTAAGTGATTGTCTCCCTTGTTAGCATTATGTGAACCGACATAGCCCTATGTGAACCGACATGAAGACATAATGATATTGTATGTTGTCATTAATGTCAATATAGGACATAGTGTGAACCGGCATATGTGATAAGTGGAGAGAGAGGAACTGGCATATGTATGAACTGGTTTATATGCCAAAGTGAAGGGGCATCTGGCATATGTATGAACTAGTTTATATGCCAAAGTGAAGCGGCATATTTGTTCAAGGTGAACCGACATGTAGTTATGGGAACCGGCACATGGAAGCATTGTATGACTATCGGTTGGTAGGTAGCTTCCACTTTGGGGTTTTCGATTGGAGTACTTCAAGTTTGTGTGACTCAATCGGTGATCTATGTGTGATGAGTTAGTAGTATGATGGAGGACAGATCATGTTGCCACATAAGCTCTGTGTGCGTGAAGGATCTTGCATGAAGATGACTATTCCTATCTACCTCGGGAATGTGTGAAGTTTGTCAAATGGTGATAACACATGATGGGTTATTAGCCACCATGAAAACAGTGGATAATGGATGATGGATAATGTCTTGAGATCGATTCAAGACTATTGCATTTAATGCAGTATGATTCAACGGTCAGGATCAAACCGTTTGAATTGCTTAACCTAACAAGTTTAGGGTTTAGGGTTTTTGCTACCGACCTATATGTTTCCTATAAGGTCGATGTTGGGTTTCTTTCTGAGGTTGTTGGCAAAAGTTGTGAGTGTGTATCCAAGGAAAGTGATACATGATTCTTGCCAGACCAAAGGAGAGAAGAGATACCTGCAAAGTGAATATGTAGAAGGAAAAGAGGAGCCTAAATAGATCTACATTAGCATTGAGTGTTGTTAATAGATCATTGTAATACCTGTTGATCTCTAACCACTTCAACAATTGTAAAATCCCCTAACAGGGTAGCCTTAACTGGCTTGATTCAAAATCCCTTAAATCGGGTGGTCTTAACCGACTTGATTCAAATCCCTTAATCAGGTAATTCGAGGCTAATGAGTTCTAAGAAGCTAGAGAAGCTTAGGAGATCCTTTCAGCTATTGAGTTCTTGAAATCCTCTAACAAGGTGACCTTAATGGGTTTAACCCTTAACTTGGTATCCCTTAACCGAGTGATTCCTAATAGGATCGGTTCCTACCAGAACCTATTGTAATGTCCTTAATCGAACAAGGCTCCTATCGGAGAAAAATTCTAAAGAGTTCAAAAAGAAGCTTGTGGGTATTCATCCCCACCATGGTTTTTCCCAGTTGGGTTTCCACGTGAAAATATGTGTGTCATGTGAAATGCTTTTGTCTTTTGATGCTTTGTTTTATCTGTTAAGCACTTGAAGGTTCTATTTTTTATGCCTGTCTATAAAACATATTGAACTCACTGTTGTGAATATCTAACGAATAAGTTTACCTGTTTATGCATAAGAATATAATGATACTATAGTATTGAGCTAAGAGGAAAGCTTATTGAATGACCGGTTCATGACTGACTTAGCTATACTGGATGTTACCAGTTGCACTCTGTTTTACTAGTATCCTTGTTTGTCAGTCATTTGGAATATTTGCTGTCAAACTGGTTTTGGACTATATTTGTGTTTGTACTGATTCACCCCCCCCCCTCTCAGTACCGGTTTGGTACTAGTTGTTCATCATTGAGTTATCAATTGGTATCAGAGCTCCTCCAGGTCCTTTGTGTTGTAAGCTTAACCGCTTGAGGATAAGATCCTAGTCAAATGATGAAGAGGGAAGGTCCAAAGTTTAATAGGGAGAATTTTGGTATATGGAAAGACAGGATGAAGATATTCATCGAAAGCATGGGTGTTCAACACTGGAGTTATGTTGAAAATGTATATGTTGTTCCTATCGGTACTCTCACCAATGACCAAAAGAGAGAGATACAAGAAACGGGCAAGTCATGGAAGCCCTCATCAGTAGTAGTATCTGACATTGAGTTTATTGATGTTCGGGACAAGGTGAATCCCAAAGAGGTATGGGATGCTCTTGACAATATCTATGGTGGTGATGAGCATGTAAAATAGGCCAAGGAAGAGAGCCTGAGAGGAAAGTTTGAAGACATGCAGATGGTTGAAGGAGAGACCATTCAGTAGTATGGAATAAGAATCAAAATAGTTGTTGGAGAAATAAAGAGTGCAGGTGGCAAAATAGAAGATTCCACTGTGGTAAGCAAAGTCCTGAGATCCCTGTTGCCGGTCTATGCAATAAGGGTTGCTGCTATTCAGGAGCTGATATCAATAGACAAGTCTAAGGCATCCTTGGACTCCATCATAGCCAAGTTGACAGCCTATGAGCTAAATAGTTTTGATGGTAGTGTTCAAAAGTTAGAATCAGCTTTTAAAGCTTCTACTATACCATCCAGAAAAGGAAAAGAGGCTAGCACTAGTGGGGAACCTAATCAGAATAGAGAAATGAAGGACGAAGAGTTTTTGATGGAATTTGAAGCTCTTCTTGATAGGAGATTTCCAAAAGGGACTGGTAAATACAAAGGTAAGCTTCCTTTGAAATGTTTCTCCTATAACCAGATAGGACATATTGCTATGAACTGTCCTAATAGTGACAACAAGGATAAACTAGAAAGGTTCAAGAAATTCAAAGGAGGAAACCGGAGAAACTATCTTGTGGCAGTTGATGAAGGTGTCACAAATGAGGAATCAGAAGATGAAGAGAATGAAGACATTGTGTTTGTTGCTATAAAGGAAGAGAAGGCTCTTGTCTCCCGGTTTGATGATTCTAATGAGTGGATCATTGACAGTGGCTGTTCTCACCATATGACTAGTGACCAGAGAAAGTTTCTATCCTTAGAAGAGTATGATGGTGGTGTGGTTCACTTTGGCAATGATGCACCATGCATGGTCAAAGGTAGAGGGTCCATCTCTTTGAATGGAAAGAGTAGTGCTGACAATGTGTACTGGGTTGATGGTCTCAGACACAACCTTCTAAGTGTTGCTCAGCTAAATGACAGTGGTCTCACTCTGCAATTCAAGAATGGAGTTAGTAGAATCAAAGGTAAAGATGGTAAATTGGTAGCCACTGGCATGCAGACTAAAGGTAACCTATTTCATCTGAATTCAAATATAAGTACATGTCTTATGGCTAAGCTTGATGATAGCTGGATATGGCATAGCAGATTCTGCCATGTGAACTTTGATAACATTGTGAAGGCTAGTAAGATCAAGGTAGTTAGAGGGTTGCTAGTGTTGAGCAAACTGGACAATACCTTATGTAGAGAGTGTCAATTGGGGAAAATGTCTTCCTCAACCTTTAAAGGTAAATATTTCACTATTGACAACTTGCTTGATCTTGTGCATACTAATTTATGTGGTCCTATGAAAACTAGAAGTGTGCAGGGTGATAGGTACTTCATGATTCTCACTGATGACTGCTCAAGAATGATGTGGGTCACATTCTTGAAAGATAAGTCTGAAGCTTTTGGGAAATTCAAAGCTTTCAAAGCATTAGTGGAGAAGAAAAGTGGTAAAAGGATCAAATGTCTTAGAACTGATCAAGGAGGGGAATTCACTTCCAGTGAATTCAACAGGTATTGTGAAGAATTTGGCATCAAGAGACAGCTGTCTACCCCCCGGACTCCACAACAGAATGGCCTAGTAGAGAGGAATAACTGCACTATGGTTGAAGTAGCTAGAACCATGTTGATCCAAGGAAAGGTTGCTCACACCTTTTGGAGAGAAGCGGTGAGCACTGCAATCTACACTATGAACCGAGTACCCATCAAGAAGGGTAAGGACAAAACTCCTTATGAGTATTGGACTGGTAAGACACCTGTGGTCAACTACTTTAAGGTATTTGGTAGCAAACGTTACATCAAGGGGAATGAACATCAGGGTAAATTTGAAGCTAAATGTGATGAGGGAATATTTCTAGGATATTCCACCAAGAGTAAAGCTTTCAAGTGCTACAACAATAGGACTCAGAGAATTATGGAAAGCATCAATGTAAGAGTTGATGAATCCTCTAAGAAGACTGAGGAAACTGGTAGTGAGCAAGCTGTAAATGAACTGGTTGCAACCTTTTGGGAACTGGTTGTCAGTCAACCGAGTACTAGTAATAGTGTTCCGGAACTGGTGAATGTTGATACTGATGAAGATGAGGATGAAGAAGGAAAGCAAGAAGAACTAGTTAAGACCATTCCTCGGTATGTCAAGTTGAATAATGATCCCAAGTAGATCATAGGTGATAAGGATGCAGGAATCCTTACCAGAAGAAAGATCAGAGAAAACTCATGTATGATCTCTGAATTTGAGCCTAAGTCATTCAAAGAGACTCATAAAGATGAAGACTGGATCAAGGCAATTTTAGAAGAACTTGACCAGATAGAGAAAAATGGTACATGGTCCTTGGGACCCAGACCGGAGCATAAAAATGTCATTGGCACCAAATGGGTGTTCAAAAATAAGTTGAATGAGGATGGCACAGTGATTAGGAATAAAGCTAGACTGGTATGCAAAGGATATGCTCAAGAAGAAGGTGAAGACTATGGGGAAACCTTTGCTCCTGTAGCCAGATTGGAAGGAGTTCATATGCTTCTTGCATATGTAGCTTTTAAGAGGTTCAAGGTATATCAAATGGATGTAAAATATGCATTTCTAAATGGTGTACTTGAAGAGGAGGTGTATATTAAGCAACCAGATGGGTTTGCCCTATCTGAAGACAGTGACATGGTATGTAGGCTACATAAAGCATTATATGGTCTAAAGAAAGCACCTAGGGCATGGTATGAGCACCTACATTCCCATCTTGTGAAGATTGGATTTGAAGAACAAGTGAAGATAGCAATATCTACTTGAAGTCTGAAGGAGGTCAGATCCTGATCTGTGAAGTTTTTGTTGATGACATCATCTTTGGTGGAGATGACAAGATGAGTCATGAATTTGCTGATGAGATGAAGAAAGAGTTTGAGATGTCACTCATAGGGGAGATTAAGTTCTTCATTGGACTGCAGATCCAGCAGATGGAAGATGGAATCTTCATCACTCAGTCCAAATATGTCAAAGAGTTGTTGAAGACTTTTGGCATGGAAGATAGCAAACCGGTTGGTACACCGATGTTGACCAGTTGCAAATTGACAAAGGAGGATGATTCCACATTGGTTGATGAGAAGGAATACCGATCAATGATTGGTAAGTTGCATTATGTAGTGCATAGCAGACCGGATATTGCACATGTAGTTGGCATCACTACAAGGTTCCAGAAGAATTCAAGAGAATCTCACTTGAGTGTAATCAAGTGGATTCTTAGGTATCTTAAGAGAATAGTAGACTATGGATTGTGGTACCCATACAACAATAATCTCAATCTGAAAGTATTCACAAATGTTGATTGGGCCAGTAATGTGGATGACCGGAAGAGAACAACTGATGGTGCATTCTTTCTCGGTGGTAGACTGGTCTCATGGATGAGTAAAAAGAAGAGTTGTATCTCTCAGTCTACAGTGGAAGCGGAGTATGTTGCAGCTTTCATGAACTGCACTCAGACAATCTGGATGAAGCATGTACTGGAAGGCTTCAAGATCCCTGTATCTAAGTTGGTAAGTATATTCTGTGATAGCACAAGTGCTATCAATATATCAAAGAATCCAGTTTTACATTCTATAACCAAGCATTTCAAGCTTAAGTATCATTTCTTGAGAGAAAAGGTTCAAAATAAAGAGATTGCACTAGAGCATGTGTCCAGTAAGGAGCAGTTAGCAGACATATTCACCAAGCCTCTCCCAAAGACAAAATTTGTGCATTTGAGAGGTGAATTAGGGGTATTGCCCCTTTAGGTGGTGAACTAAAAGTGATTGTTCCACATCAGTCAGGTACTGGAAAGACAAAGTTTTGGCTGATTGATGTGTTGAAGGATGCTACTCCTCAGGGGGAGCAGCATGATGAAACAGAGATGTTTGTACCTCCACTTGTCAAAGGGGGAGAAGGAGTGAAGTGAAAAGATGTCTACAGCAAATGGGGAGAAGATGTGAAGCAGAGAAGATATCTTTTGTATATTGCCATCAATGCCAAAGGGGGAGATTGTTGGCATTATGTGAACCGACATAGCCCTATCTGAACCGGCATGAAGACATAATGATATTGTATGTTGTCATTGATGTTAATTTAGGACATAGTGTGAACTAGCACATGTGATAAATGGAGAGAGAGGAACCGGCATATGTATGAACCAGTTTATATGCCAAAGTGAAGTGGCATCCGACATATGTATGAATTGGTTTATATGCCAAAGTGAAGTGGCATATTTGTTCAAGGTGAACCGACATGTAGTTATGGGAACTGACACATGGAAGCATTGTATGACTACCGGTTGGTAGGTAGCTTCCACTTCAGGGTTTTTGGCTAGAGTACTTCAAGTCTGTGTGACTCAATCGGTGATCTTTGTGTGATGAGTTAGTAGTATGATGGAGGACAGATCATGTTGCCACATAAGCTCTGTGTGCGTGAAGGATCTTGCATGAAGATGACTATTCCTATCTACCTCGGGAATGTGCGAAGTTTGTCAAATGGTGATAACGCATGATGGGTTATCAGCCACCATGAAAACGGTGGATAATGGATGATGGAGAATGTCTTGAGATCGATTCAAGACTATTGCATTTAATGTAGTATGATTCAACGGTCAGGATCAAACCGTTCAAATTGCTTAACTTAATAGGTTTAGGGTTTAGGGTTTTTGCTACCAAGTTGTATGTTTCCTATAAGGTCGATGTTGGGTTTCTTTCTGAGGTTTTTGGCAAAAGTTGTGAGTGTGTATCCAAGGAAAGTGATACGTGATTCTTGCTAGACCAAAGGAGAGAAGAGATAGCTGCAAAGTGAATGTGCAGAAGGAAAAGAGGAGCCTAAACGGATCTGCATTAGCATTGAGTGCTGTTAATAGATCATTGTAATACCTGTTGATCTCTAACCACTTCAACAGTTGTAAAATCCCCTAACAGGGTAGCCTTAACTAGCTTGATTCAAAATCCCTTAAATCAGGTGGTCTTAATTGGCTTGATTCAAATCCCTTAACCAGGTAATTTGAGGCTAATGAGTTTTGAGAAGATAGAGAAGCTTAGGAGATCCTTTCAACTATTGAGTTCTTGAAATCCTCTAACAAGGTGACCCTAATGGGTTTAACCCTTAACCAGGTATCCCTTAACCGAGTGATTCCAAACAGGATCAGTTCCTACCATAACCTATTGTAATGTCCTTAACCGAACAAGGCTCCTAACAGAGTGGACTTCTAAAGAGTTCAAAAAGTAGCTTGTGGGTATTCATCCCCACTATGGTTTTTCCCAGTTGGGTTTCCACGTGAAAATATGTGTGTCATGTGAAATGCTTTTGTCTTGTGATGCTTTGTTTTATCTGTTAAGCACATGAAGGTTCTATGTTTTATGCCTGTTTATAAAACATATTGAACTCACTGTTGTGAAGATCTAATGATTAAGTTTACCTATTTATGCATAAGAATATAATGATACTGTAGTATTGAGCTAAGAGGAAAGCTTATTGAGTGACCAGTTCATGACTGACTAAGCTATACTGGATGTTACCCATTGCACTTTGTTTTACCAGTATCCTTGTTTGTCAGTCATTTAGAATATTTGCTGTCAAACTAGTTTTGGACTGTATTTGTGTTTGTACTAATTCACCCCCCCCCTCTCAGTACCGGTTTGATACTAGTGGTTCATCATTGAGTTATCATCCCTTGCATATGATTTGTTTGGGTGATATACTTCACCATGCTACTCACAAGAATTTTATTAAGTCTCAAATATAGGGCTCATAACTTATTAATGATGTAGTGAAAGTCCTTCAGGAAGGACTTTTAGAAGTATTTTGGATGAGTCTTTGTCAAGTGCAAAGAAAATACAATTGATGCTTAATGGATTTAAGGAATGTTCTTTCAAATTGGAAGCCAAAGTTTTTAAGGATGTAGAGAAGAAGGTGGAAGAGAAAAGACTAGAAGTTTTGGTGATTAGATGTGCAACAACACATATCCAACTACAAGAAAGCATAATTGTTTTTTTAGAAAAGTGTAAAGGATGTAGTGGCAGCATACATGTTTTGAAAGCAATGACCTAAATATACTAAGGATATTAAGGGTCACATAGATATTATAGCATCACAAATTGTACAACTATGCAATACTATAGACATGAAGAATGATGTAAAAGGAAACAAAAGGCTTCAAATAGAAAACTTCTACATGCAACTAAATCCATTGACTAATCAGAAGAACAAAATTGAGAAATGGTTCGATCATCTGAGAGATGTTGTAGACTTGTAACTCACCAGCATGGTGAGACTGTTTGAAGACTCTTAGAAGCTTGATTTGGTGGTGAAGGTTTCAGATAATTGTAGGGAGGTAGAGGATATTCTTTTGAATATTTAAAGTCAATACAATATTTTGGCCTCTACATAAGAAGATTGGAAGACCTCTTGCTATCAACTCAATTTTGTTCACAAGGGCATCATGCCCCCTGCCATGCAAGCTACTTAGTTTTTGCAGGTAAGAATTTTTTTTGTTTTGGTTATGGTTGTGGTGTTTGTAGGGAGACATTTACAAATTATATCTATTTTCACTATTTAATGGTTTATGGGTTTGTAATGGTAATTTAATGTTCTTTCATATTTTTGTATAGATACTTTATAATAGCCTATTATGGTGATTTGTTCTATTATGGATAATGTTGTGGGTCAGACGGCTTGGCTGTTGGTGCATGAAAGAATTGCATGAGTTCTAATTTTAAAAATTAGATGAAACATTTTTAATTTATTTGATTCAGTGTTATTTGAAAAAAAATTATCAATGATGTTTCCTTTCTCCAAGAATTGGATCTAGGATCTTTCCGTCAAATAATATGTAGCATCCAATGACTAAATATTTTCTTTACAAATGCTTATTTTATTTAATTATCATCTATGTGTGAATTATAATTTATATCTGTGTAGCAGAAGTCCCCCCGATGCTATAAACCGTCAAACAAGACTTGCCAAAATTCTTTACTTTTTGCCACCAAGTCGGTTCATATTTGTCTAAATAACGTATAGTTTCTTCTAGCTTAGTTGTAATTTTAGAACAAACAGTTCTTACCCATTTCTTTTTTGAAAGAGATCTTATTCTTTAATTTTTTGAAAGATAATTTTTCAATTTCGTTAGAAATTTTCTAAGATTTTTTCTTATGATTTCATTTTTAAGAAGAGAATCTCTACTTTCCATTAGAAATTTTCTAAGTTTATCCCTAAAAGAACTTATCAATTTTGGAAGAGAATCTCTACTTTCCATTAGAAATTACGGATTGGTAGCAAAGGTGACATATGGGTGGGAAGATACAAGACGAAGACTCATGTGCAAGTAAATTTCGTAAAAGAAAGCAAGCAGGCATTATCTTGAATGACATGGAAACAAGCTCATCAACTACCTAGAAGAGAGCAATTGGAGAAAAGAAGAGGAAAGTGTTAAAGGGTGATAAATACATATAGAGTATGCAATACAAACAAACAATGTCTGGAGTGTGTGATGTGACGTCTCTAATTTATGTTAGGAGGGACTAACTAGTTTTGGAGTTCCTGGAAAACCTATTGGGCTAGGCTTGGAGGAAATCAATGTGTTCATGTAAGGACCACCTTTTTTCTATTATGAGAATGATGCTTTTGCACCGAAGGATATTTGGAAGGAAATATCCAAAAATTTCTATAGTGTGGAACCAGAGTTGGTGGACTCGAAGTACTTTTCAACTTCCAGAAGACCAAGAGGTTATGTACACAATCTCCCAATAGAAGGGTGATTTCAAGCATTACCTCTACCCCCCATGACTATTGAGGAAGAACTTCCTTAGACAAAGGATGGCCTCCATGGGATCAAAGAAAAAAATTGAATTGCATAGACTCTAGACAATGTGGTGGTGTCCTTCGTGAAGAACTCTGTACTATAATTGAAAATTCACAAGGGAAACTGCAAGATAGTGAACAAAAATACATTCTTGAAAAGTGTGAAGAATGGAACTTGGTTTGGGTGGGGCCAAGTCAGATGGCTCCTCTAGAGGTTGACGAGATAGAAATTATATTAGGATTTGAAAAAGATCACACTCGTGGAACTTTGTATGCGACTGATCGATTGCGTTGTTTGGGTAATGCATTCCAAATAGATACAGTTGCATACCATTTATATGTCTTCAAAGCATTTTATCCTGATGGCATTAAATTAAAGTACTTTCTCTATTATTTGGTATTGGTGGAGCAGAGGTTGCATTGCATCAACCTAGGATACATATTTCTGTAGATACAACACAAGTTAAATGTATCCCAGGTCGATGCAAAGCAACCTCTACTCCAGAGATCACCAGAAAATAAAGAAAGAACTTTAATTTAATGCCATTAGGATAAAAGGCTTTCAAGATAGATAAATGGTATGCAACTGTATCTATTTGGAATGCATTACCCAAACATCGCAATCGACTAGTCGCACATGAAGTTCCACGAGTGTGATCTTTTTAAAATCCTAATATGATTTCTATCTCATCAACCTCTAGAGGAGCCACTTGACCTGGCTCCACCCAGACCAAGTTCCATTCTTCACACTTTTCAAAAATGTATTTCTGTTCACTATCTTGCAGTTTCCCTCGTGAATTTTTTATTATAATGTAGAGTTCTTCACGAAGGACACCACTACATCGTCTAGAGTCTATGCTTCAATTTTTTTCTTTGATCCCATGGAGGCCAATAGTCCTTTGTCTGAGGAAGTGCTTCCTAAATAGTCATGGGGGGGAGAGGTAATGCTTGAAATCTCCCTTCTATTGGGAGATTGTGTACATAACCTCTTGGTCTTTTGGAAGCTGAAAAGTACTTCGAGTCCACCAACTCTGGTTCCACACTATAGAAATTTTTAGATATTTCCTTCCAAATATCCTTCAGTGCAAAAGAATCATTCTCATAATAGAAAAAAGATGGTCCTTGCATGAACACATTGATTTCCTCCAAGCCTAGCCCAATAGGTTTTCCAGGAACTCCAAAACTAGTTAGTCCCTCCTGACATAAATTAGAGACGTCACATCACACACTCCAGACATTGTTTGTTTGTATTGCATACTCTCTATGTATTTCTCGCCCTTTAACACTTTCCTCTTCTTTTCTCCAATTGCTCTATTCTAGGCAACCGATGAGCTTGTTTCCATGTCATTCAAGATAATGCCTGCTTGCTTTCTTTTACTAAATTTAGTTGCACATGAGTCTTTGGCTTGTATCTTCTGCTTCCGCATAGATATAAGTTATTATTCATGCTCAAATGATAATTAAATAAAATAAGAAGTTGTAAAGAAAAGATTTAGTCATTGGATGTTACATATTATTTGACAGAAAGATCCTAGACAATTCTTGGAGAAAGGAAACATCATTGATAATCTTTTTTTGCAAATAACACTGAATCAAATAAATTAAAAATGTTTTATGCAATTTTTAAAAGTAGAACTCGTTCAATGCTTTCATGCACCGATGACAAAGTCATCTGACCCACAACATCTGATACCGTCAAAATTCTGACAACAACTAAAGAAACATCCAACAAGGATGTTGTATATTCGACGTCACTTCCTTGTTGGACAGTCGTCGAAGAGAAAACATAGTAGCGGTCGGAATTCCAACCGTAATCCGTCGACATTTTTGGCCGGAGGAGCAAATATAGCTGCCGTCGGAAAAGTTCATAACGTCATCAGACTGTCGACGCAAATGGCATCGTCAGGAAGACTGACGATGAGTTTTCAACGGTTACATTTGTCAGAAGTCCGATGTGGTGTTGTCGGACTTCCGACAATTAGCTATCAGAAATTAGGCCCAAGTGTACTAGTGACCCAGTTAAGGGGAGAGCATATGCCTCACTTTCGATTCACAATGAACACTCGTTCTTTTTACATTAATGTTGCAAAATGATCTAAATGTTATTTAGAAATTTTGTTCCAACCAACATGTGGTTTATTTTACCCAAGATAGTAAAAATGAGAAGATCACAATTTTTGCATTTTTTGTGGGAAGAAAACTTGGTCAACAAAAGAAATTGCCAATGATAAATTACTATGATGAACTTTTGAGAAAACTCCCAACTTGATATGGATTGTTCTTTGTTATCTTTGCAAAATCAAAAGATGGCTTGTTCTTTTTATCCTTTGGAAAAAAAGAAAATTTTTCTTGTTCTTTTTACTAGCACCAAAAGACAAATGTGAACTAATTTTCAAAGTAAATGTTTGATTTGTTGTTCTGTTTAATTTTGTAATAAAGTAAAATGAGGTCCTTTTTAGAGCCTAAAAAATAGAATGTGAATCTTTTTAATTGTACTAAACTAAATGTGGAGTTTTTTTTTAGCTTTTGCGAGAAAGGAAACATGAATTATTTTTACCAACCTTTAAAAAGCGAAGTAAAAAATTTATTCTAAGTCGTTTACCACCTACAATAAAGGTTAGTTCCTACAAAACCTGCAAATTGTTAGTCAAGATTGTGGGCTCAGAAGCCTAATTGTTCATTCTCTCTATCTTACAAATAAAAACCATCTGTCTGTCATGCACTAAAAAGTAAGAAAAATGTGCTAAATAATGAAACAAAAGCACTATTTTTAAAATCCTACGCGCTACACTAAGGCTCAAATGTGCTTTTATGATACTTGTATGCACTAAAGAGAGATAAAAATACACATAGGGCTGAGACTACTATGTACTAACTTATCCTTTATATGTGTTGTAATGTAACACAAATGCGGTAGAAGATAACATGGATGCACTAAATTGTCTTGTAGATGCACTATTCTGAGTTTCTTCCTTGAATTTTGTCTTCAACCTACATGCAAAATGATTATAAATTTGGGGATGAGCCCCATGGTGGGAACCAAAAATGTATGCCAGAATAGTGGTGTCAGTTGATTAATCAAAAGAACAAGAAACTAACATACCAATGAAACTTTTAGTTACAAAGACTAACTAAGCTAAACTAGTTAAACAAGCTAATCTTTCAAAGTGTGTCTCATTGTTCTCTATCTCATTGGATTCCTCAAGTCAATGGTTTCTCTTAGATAATTGAGAAACTGACTTTGGAATGACAACTCTAAGAATGAGTGATAGTGGATGAAAATGATCTATATTCAAGATGCACCTAAGATCTATAAGATTATAACAAATCTAGCTATGATGAAGATTTTGTTGTGATAAAGAAACTAACAAGCTATGCTAACATGATATATGCTAAACATGATAAAATAATAATACACTTCTAATTGATTAAGATGATGATTAACAAAGAGAGGCAATGCTTGATGAAGTAGACTATAATCTGGATGCATGAAAACTTGGATTGTGATAATGAAGGAAATGAGGCCTATTTATAGAAGAAATGGGAAATTGGATGCTTTAGATTGAATAATCTTAAAAAGGGTTAGGATTAAATGAAATTCAATCCATGTTTACAATTTTTACCAATGAAATGGTGACAATTTTCAACATGAGATGGCTTGAGAGAAGAGAGAAGAGGCATTAAATGTCTGAAAAGACATGATGGTTACCCTAGGGGGTAAGGTTTGTTACTACTTATCAAATTGCCATTAGTTTTATATACAAAGTCATTCTATATACTCTAGTCGGTTACCACTACCAAAATATTTAGTTGGTATGAATAGCCTAGTCGATTATAGAAGGAAAACAGTCACAAAGCCTAGTATACACTGAGCTGTCTACCGAGTGTTATTTCATGTCTACCAAGTAGTAAAGATAATACACCAAGTTGATATACACCGAGTGAAACATGTTACTAGATTCATTGAACCTAGACACACATATGAAAACATGTTACAAGATTGAGGTACATAGAACCATTATCACATTGGAAATTGCACATATAGATTTTGTATAATTTTGAGGTCATCTAACCAATGAAATATTTTGCATGGTTATTTATTTGAGAAATCATGTTTGTAAGATCGAAGCAATGAATCAGATCACCGACATAAGAAGTCTATTTATACAGCATGAATTTAGGGTTAGAAATATATGTGAATGTGAGAAATGTGTGTGCATATGTGTATGAAGCAAGACTTATGTGATACATGAGAAATCACAGAGTATTATGACTGTTACAGAGACACAAAGGTCACCGAGAAGGTTATTAGAGAACAGTCAAGGAACAGAGTAAACAGAAGGGTTTACTAAGTTACTTTATGAGTTACTGAGGTATGCTATAGGCACGGTAATCTTATTTTGAGCACATAGAATCAGCTACAGCATTTCAGATGTAAAGTTGCAGATATTTGTAAAGTCTTATTGTAATATTTTGAAGTTGTAAGAGAAACTTTTAATAGGGTAAAAGACTCTAATCAAGTCTATAAATTGTAAATCCTCTAACCAGGTGCATCATATATATAGTGTTGTAAAATCCTTTAGCAAGGTAGATCTAACAGATCTTGTTACTCCTAACAGGGTAAGCTATTAGAAATAGCTAAATATGTAGCTCTAACCGAGCACTCTTTATTATTGCAGTAGTGAAGTTGTGGGTGCCATCCCCACCACAGTTTTTTTCTCTAACCAAGAGTTTTTGCGTAACCAAAATATATGTGTTATGGAGTGAATCATGTATGATTGTTACTCATTTGTTTTAGCTTTATGTTATGTTACAGTAGTTTTTGGTTTATGCATAATAGTAAAGATATTGTTGAGAAAAGGATTTGAAGTACTGATTCACCCCTCCCCTCTCAGTACATTAGCTTTCCATATTGGGCCTAACAAGGTCAGGGTTGAGTTATTGGGTTATCCTTTTTTCTGAAGGATAAACTCTTATGCAAAAGTTAATGGATAACTATTGTCAAAGCAATGAATTATTGAAGAGACCCATGAGTTAAAGAATGGTTAAGTTACAGAGAAAGTCTCTAACCCAGGGTTGAGTTTGAGTTAACCATAAATGGTTATATAAGAGCTTTTAATGGTTTGGAAGACTTTAGAGGTTAACCATTTGAAGACATAAAGCCTTTAATGGTTATTGAAGATTCTAAGGGTTTTTGAGAAGTGACCCTTTACTTAAGGATTGTGCAAATGTTTAAGAGGTAATTATGCTTAATTAGAAGGGGTTATAATATTCTAGAAGAGGTTTAGGCATGCAAGTGGATTTCTTAGGAGAATCCAAGTGGGAGGATTTTTTAATTTAATTGAAATAAATTGATTTATTTAAAAAGGTGGGTTACAACTTGCATTGGAAGGATATTTAAATAAATATTGATTTATTTAAATGCAATTGGATTTTTAATTAAATGTAAATTTAATTAAATAGGAAAAGGGTGACTTAATTAAAGAAATATGATTTATTTAATTAAAGGCTAGAATGTGGCCAAATGAATTAAATCAAATAAATTGAATCATTTATTTAATTAGTAGAGGAAAGGGGGATTTAATTAATAGAAGAATTGTTTTAATGGATTAAATAAACATTAAATATTTATTTAATTAGATGGTCAGATTTACAAGTCTATAATTACATTTTATGACACTAAATTTAGCCACCATTTTGGGAGTATGAGTCTACACTGAGAGAGAGAGAGAGAGAGAGAGAGAGAGAGAGAGAGAGAGAGAGAGAGCAAATGAATATGAAGTTATAGGATTGATTTGGTAAGTGGGTTGGGGTGAGATACATGAATAGCTGAAGGTTGGATAACTTTGATGTATGAATGAGTTGGATATGTATGATTGATATGCTAATTAGAGTGGAGGAGTGGTTTGAGGAATAGGGTTTAACATAGAGTGGAGGAGTGGTTTGAGGAATAGGGGTGATATTTAAATATGGTCTTTGGATTAGGATTAAATAAGGATTTGGATGGTGATTGAAATTCAAAGAGGATGAGATTTGAAAGGTGAGGTTTTGGGATGATTTTAGATGGGTGTTTAGATTAAAATAATGTGATAATGAAGGAAACATTGGTTGAGAGAATTGGATTTTGATTTGGAAGATGAAGGATGCTAGATATTTGGATATGATTTCCAAATTATAATATTTGGGTTAAGGATTATTGATTGGAGGCTTTATTGAGATAAATAAATGGCTAATGGGTGAATGATTTTTGATGAAGGAGTAAATGGATTAGATTAGAATGTAGTTGGTATGGTATTAGGTTGGAAAGGGTATGTTGGCACCTTCTAATTTTTGAAGAAATTTTTAGGTGGCCATATATGAATTTGCTAAGGCATGAAAAGGTACACCACTAAAAAGCTATTAGAGAAGGCCCTTTTCAGAGCTAATAGGTTGGGATCCTAGTAAACTTGATGAGAAATCACTTGGAGAATGTGTTGGACATATTTCATTAAGTCCATATATCCATTTGCAAGCTCCTACAATCAGTTTTAACATGTTTTTGATGCACCTACTTTTAGGGGATTGCACAAATCTGCATGGTTCACATTTCCAAGAAAGTTCGAGTAGCCTACTTTGGAGGCTTATAACTTGTACCCTATTAATTGTCATGAGGAAGTTATTGTCCCTTTGGGTTCCTTGAAAAATTATGTACTACCCTTCTAATTTTCAGATTCCAAAGATTTCATTTGACCTATTTTCCAAAGCAAAATCATTTGCAATTTGTTGTTTTCTGCAAATCAGATAGTGTCAAACAACAGTTCAGTACCCTTTTCAGAATTTTGTATTTCATATCTGGTTCACCTACAATAAAAAGTGGTAGTACACCATGAATATCTATAGGTTTTTCTACCATCTACCCAATTTGTAGCCCCCCAACTCTTCGTTTTGTTAGTTTTCAAGGCTCATTCCATATGGACTTTTTAAGTGTTTCAGAAAGAACATGTTTAGAAGTTGAAGAGTAGGCAACTTTGAGGGTGACTAATTTTCACATGTGATCAAATTTGATCAAGCCCTCTTGCATGCATACTCAGGGTACCTAAATGTACTAGTGTGCTGGATGGTGGCCCCTGAGATGGTGATTTGACATTTTTCCTAATCAGTGATTGGAGGTAATTCAATTTGTTTTCACCAGTGCAACTTTTCAGGACAACCAAGTGGGCCACTTTGAGCATTAATATCTTTCACCCGGATGATTATTTTCTCAGACCAATTGGTTCTTGTGATTCTATGTAGTGAAATGAGTGTGTGTGCTAGTTTGCAACTCTTCATGTTTTCATCTGCTATATTTTCAAAATTATTTTGAAATAGGGTTTGGAAGGGGTTCTACTAGGTTTCAGTGCAGTAACAAATAAGTAGAGAACTTTGGGAATTAAAATCTTGCAACTCAGTGAGTTTCAAGGGAATCCATTTTGGAGGGTGATTGTCAGTATATCAGTCTATATGCCTGTCAGATGGCATGGTCTCAAGTGACCATTTGAGTTGTTTTTGAAGGGGGTTTTCGAGGGTCTAGAGCTGGTTTTGGTCATTTTTTCAAAATGGTAAAAATTAAGTTTCAATGACTAGATTTTGCAGATGATTGATCCGAATGGCTGTTCTAATGGTTCCAGATTAGTTTTCAGGCTAGTTGTTTGAGAATGATTTTTTTTTTAGTGGGGCCACGAGGGACCCGACTTGTCGTATCAAACAATGAAGTTATGATTGCAAGGTTGGTGGTAGTATTTATTATTTAAGTCATTATTTTGGTTTTAAATAATAATACCTATGAGGCAAATGGGAGAACAATAGGCTTGTTACAAGAAGTTCTTTTTAATAATGTTTTGAGTTAACATTACTAAACATATTATTTTGAGCCAAAGTATCATTTCAATAATTTTATTATGATTCTAAATGGAAAATATATGACATTTGGTAGGCCCCAAATGATTTTAAGAAAAAATTAAAACCAAAAGACATAAGATTCAAGTGATAATATAATTTTAAGGGAAAATCAAAGATTTTCCACGTATTGTTGAGATTATTTTTCTTGCAACTTTTGTTTAATCCTTGCCATCTCATGATCATGTGATGAGAAGATACGAGGCAAATAGGCATCACAACATTGTGAAGAGAAGGGTGATTTTCCCTAATGTGTGATGGGAGGAGTTTATGGTTTTGTCCTCTCATGGAGCTGCCTTGATCACCAAGTTTTTGTAGGTTGTGCAGAAAATGAGAGGCCACTCTAGGGTAGTTTCAAAAATTGAATGATCACATTGGTTGAATGCGATATATGCATCCATTGAAGCACATCTGATGATGAAAATATTTTATTGTATGTGTAGTGGAAATTGTTAATGGCAGAGACATGAATAAAAAATGTGGAAGCTCAGATGAGGCATGTGATGTTGTACAAGCTTTTCAGGAGGTGATTTGCATTGAATTATTTTTTATGCAAAGAATTCCTTTTAAATTTGCAAGAAGATGCCATGATCACTGGATATGTACGAAGAGTATATGTGGAAAAGGCTTTAGAAACACCCAAGCAAATGTAACTATAGACATATCGCCTCCCACGAATTTCTTCCAGCAATATGAAGTGTGATGAATAGAGAGCTTTGGGTAAGGTATGGATAGCCATTGAAGCACAAATGACAACGAATGTGCCATGGCAAGCATGTATGCAAATTGTGTGCTGCAAAATTCCTCAACCTTCATAGTATTCTCCTACCCTCGCTATAGCATGAACCTTTGAGCACGACGTAGACACCCATTAAAGTATAGAGAAATTCTGTTGGATGTTGGAATAGCAGGTACCTTGGTTGGCCTTGATGCAAAATATGAAAGCAGGGATAATAGAAATGTTTGCACAAAATAGATATGATTCAAAGGCTTTTGAAACTTGCAAGCAAATGTGATGGGATTAAGCCAAATGCCACACCCTTTAGCTGTGTCAATACATGAGTTTCAAAATAGGGATTATGGAGAGTGGCGTGAGCAACCATTAAAGCATAGAGGGTCTGCAGATCCAACGCCCTGCAGGCATATGTGCAGAATGTTGAAGTATGACACACAATTTTGAATTATTTGACTCTATCAATACCTCAAAGAAGTCGTGATTGCATAATATGTAGAGACAAATGGATTAATTGGAGATAAAATTGCAATACAATACAATGTTGTAGGTGAAATATTCAATTACCAGAGATGGTTGAAATAAAAATTTACAAAGGCATTGCAAAGTATGTAGAGGGATAATAAAGATCCAGTGATCTTATGGTAAATAGACAGAGAAGATTTTGAAAGGATGAATTTTGTGGGCAAAGGCATTTTGGTGTTTCTAACGTGTTAGTGTGAAATAATGCAAAGGTGGGATTTAATTATAAGATCATACTATTACATATGATACAAATGAAGTGAAAACAAGAAATATGATTCTATATAAATTCATTTACTCAAGTGTAAAGGTGAGAAGTCATTTTAAAGAATAGGGATCTATGATTAATTATGATTTAAAAGTGAAGTTTGATTTCACTTATATAAAGATGCATTGGTAATATGACATGAAGGGGTAAGTTTATTTTACCCGGGGGGGGGAAAATATAGCATGAAATTTGCTTATAGTGTGAAATATTATTTCACATGGACATAAGACAAAGGGAATATATGAGATACTCCAGCTCAAATAAACAAGTCACTTTCTATGCAATATTATTTCTTGTATACCACAACAAAGTATTTTTCATCGACTATTGTCTAGAGTGGTATTATTATCAAGGGTGAATATTTCTTTTATCACCAAGGTAATAATTTTTAGTCAAAGGGCATTAGATTGATGAAAGTGAAAAAACTTCAATAATGAGTAAAAGGTTAGTATATTGATTGTGTGGTAAAAATAAAGTAAAGTATTTCACAGGATATAATTTGAAAAGGGATGGGTAAAGTGAAATGCAGTTGCAAAATTAGTTTTCAAGAATAAACTATATTTCATAAAGGGAATTTAACAAAGGAAAAAATAAAATAAAGCATTTCACAGGATATAATTTGAAAAGGGATGGGTAAAAGTGAAATGCAGTTGCAAAATTACTTTTCAAGGATATAGTATATTTCATAAAGGGAATTTTTAGAAATATGAAATGAATGTGAAAGATAAATAATTTTGTTTTCATAAGGAATGCATTCACGGGAAAGGCTTTTCGGCTACAAATAAAGGAAAGGGTGATATTTTTCATAAAAGAAGAAATGCATTCATGAGGATGACCAAAAAGAGGAATATTTTCAGTTGAAACATATTTTGAAAAGTGCAAATCAACACAAAATGTAGGGAATGTTTTTTAGTTGCAGAGAGAGGGGAGAAAGGACAGGTGTTAAATGCAGATTAAAGTTGAAGAAGGACACATGGCATCAACAAGGCAGATTTGAAGAAGATGGGTACTTGTAGTAGAAGGAATCTGGAATGTCTTTCCCTCCTATATTGTTGGAATTCTACACTCATATGGATTGGTTGATGTTGTCATTGATGGCAACACTATAGAGAAAAATCCAAAATTGTCATCCCAAAATTGAAATCCAAAAGGATGTGCTCCCCCTGAGAAAATGATCTCCTTTGTACATTCATTTTTATCCTTATCACTCCCCGTTTGAGATCAATGACAAATGATGTCAAAAAGAATGAAAGAATACAAAATTTCTACCTCAAAGACTATAACTGGTTGGTCACAATCTGAAAAATATCCACCAAAACTAGTTTCAAACTCTGCATGAACTTGCTGCTATCTGATAGAGTTGCCTCAGTCTGTTGGATCATATCGGTGAGATAGTGCATTTTCTACTCCAGTGATCTCTCCCAAGGATAGTATCCTTAGTTAGCTCAACTCTCTGAGTTATAAGACTATCCAACCTTGGGCCAAGTTTATTCTTTAATTCGCGGGCCTTAAACCTTATTCTTTCTTTCTCCTTTTCCAGTTTCTCCAATTTCTCCTCATATACAACCATTTCTTGCTCAAAAACTGATGTATGTTCGGATGATCCTATCATGTTGTCAACAATGTCATCGTTTTCCTTTTGAACCCTTTTTATTTCTACATCTATGTCCTCTATCAAATAGTGAGGTTTGCATGCTTCCTCATACAGTTCCTTATACTCCAAAATTGTAGAATTAAGTACTGCTAACAGTGTGTCCAGGTGATTGGTACAATTCTTTATTGTCTTCTCAAAGAATGCATTTTTCTCCTTGTCAAATCTCTCCTTAATGATATCCTCATTCACCTTTTCGAAAGTTAGAACATTTCTTGCAATAAATTTGGACAATGTGTCCAATTTACCTATAGAATCATTAATGTGATCTGTTGTACATGTAGGTACAATTAGCTTCAAAATTGGTAAAGTGTCATCAATAGCCTTAAATGCTAAGGCATTACAATCTGTTATCCTCTTTATGGAATCCAAAAGAACATTTGTGATGTTAGTTAGCTTGAATTCCCCTATGGATGTGCTAGATTCACCAAATACCTTTATTATTTGCTCCTTATTGCCAAAAATTGGTTGCTCTTTACTTACATTCACTTTCGGTGGATCTGTCTGTGTATGTACCTCTACCTTAGATGGTTTCTGAGTATGTACAAATGCTTCTGAAACTACCGATTTTTCTTATTCATGTTGCTTTGTGTTAGTACCCTTATCCTCTGTAGGTTTCTCAATCTTTGGTTGTTCAACAAGAGTTATGCCTTCAGTATCTATATCCGGTGGATTATCTGTGTGTACTAGAGGGGTATCCATAGGTGGTGGTGGAAGATTATCTATAATCTTTATAGTAGGAATACCACCAACTTTACCTTTACCCTTGTCCTTTTGATATACCTTGAATGTCTTCTCCATTTTTGGTTTGCTTCTTTCCTCTTTCTTTTCTTTGTCAATGAAGAATATATCCCAGCTGTTAGTAGTCTCATCAACTATCTCTTTGACTCTCCCAGCCATTAGGCTTACCTACCGGTGTCCATTGACAAATACTAACCGGTTTGCTTTAGATATAAGCTCATCAATCTCTTCCTTAGAGTTTACTGGATGTACAGCCAAAAGTGCTCCAACCTTTAGTTTCTTGTCTAGCCCCATTACAGATAGCCTCTTAGCTTCCAATCTCAAGTAGAGATCATTAGGTAAGTCATCAATCACTTCTATCAAAACTTTCTTGTAAATATCCAAATGAAGAATAATACTTTCTTCAATGGTTTCTCTGTTAGAATTATTAAAAGAATGATACCATTTGTTCACACTAACCAGATTACCTTCATGTGTAATCTCATTCAGTAAGTCATCTAGAGAAGGAGTAACCGGTGTCTATTTCTTCTTCGGAGTTAGCTTCTTCTGTGGTTCCCTAACTACTTGTTATTTCTTCCTCTGTGTTCTTGTTTTCTTAGGAGAAGGTACTGATGGGGCTTTCCTTTTCCTTTGCACTCTCTTAAATTCAATAGCTTTACCACTGTTAGTATCAGAAGATGTATCAACTAGTGAAACATGTGCTTCCAGTTGCAGTCCTTTATGCTTACTGGCAGTTATACCACTAATATTCATGACATTTTCTTTGATCTCACTAACCTTCTTAGATGCATCTCTAATGAACTTTTCTCTTTTCTTCTTTTCTTTTTGCATAGACACATCACTTGCAATAGTCTCAACATTACCAAAGAATTTCTCTAATGGTTCTATTGGTGCATCAAGTAAAGCTTTAGCATATGTTTCCAGAACAAGTAAATCTACCTCATAACCCATCAAAGTAGCCCAAATAGTTCTAGGGCATGCTACTTCCATCCAAGTCTCATCTCTCTTAATGACAAAGCAGATTTGTTTGTCATATTTATCAGCTATGCTTGGAGGCAATCTTTCCCTAGCTCTCATCTTGGTTTGAAAATATTTAAAGTAATTTGTAATGATCTTATTACTGTCAGTCCCCATACCGATGAAAGCTTCTTGAATCTGTTTGCCTACCGGGATGTCAAAACCAAAATCTTTGTGTCCAAAGTCGGGTATCTCCTTGGTAAAGTATAACATTAAGCATACTAAAAGGTTCCCAAAATGGAAAGTAGCTTTCTTATGTCCCTTAATCTTTTTCAAGTTGTTAATCAATTCATCCTTCAACCATTCACATACATCAATTTTAGCATTATTGTTCACCATCTCATATGCACTATGAATGCAAAGACTAGAAACAAAATTTAGTCTATTAGCATGTGTAGCTTTGTATCCAAGTATCATATTGACATATCTCACACTTATATCCTTAATATCATTAACTCTAAGTGATATGCAATCAGATGTGGCTCCGGTTACACTTATCATAGTCTTGTTAGGGATTTTCTTTGTTTTATCAGGCCTACTACCAGTTGAAGGTAAACCAGAAACTGCCCTAATTGCTTCCTTGGTGATTTTACAAACTGACTCCAACCACATGAACTCTCCATGTACTCTGCTCAACACAATGCATACCACTTCCTCCGAAAATTCAGGAATATTCAATATTTCAAGATTATTGGCATTGTACACTCATATGGATTGATTGATATTGTCATTGATGGCAACCAACCGGTATTGGGTTACACAAGATCACCAGAAATAGGTTATTCACCGGCACCACTGGCAAGCGCTTACACCGGCATTCAAATTTCACCGGCAACGAAGCATATCGACACTCAAGCTGACATGGAATGAACTTTTGTTTATTGTATTATAATGTAATTATCTTTTGTAAGCTGACATGGTATATTATATTGACTCATATAAGTATGAGATCTCATAGGTCATTTTACGAAATGTACACATATAGAGGTGAGATATATGAGAGGTAGCGAATATTGTATAAGGTGATTTAGTGATAGCGAAGATTTTTGGTTAAGGTATCTAGCTGAGCTTAAACTAGTACTGAACCAGGCATTAGAGATGCTATTTTGAGCAGTACATTGTATTGGATTCTATTATCCTTGTTGTACTCAGTGAGACTCTTCTGAGTAGTGAGCTCTAGGCTATTGGCCTTCCTACATGTGCAGGCCCCTATTGTAAGTAATATTTATTCATTGGCCAGTGAGTAAATATTGTGGATCACAAATCCCACCAAGTTTTTTCCCACACCGGGTTTCCTCGTTAAAAAGATTGTCTTATGGTGTGTTTCTATGTTGTCTCCATTATTTGTGTTTATTGCATTAATTCTTGTTTACCAGTACACTATTTTGGTTTACAAAGTTATTAATAAGTTTAAATATTCATCTAACTAGTTAGACACTGATTCACCCCCCCCCCCCCCCTGCCCTCTCAGTGTCTTTGGGATTGTCATTGAATCTAACATATATCTTCTCTTCTTTTCTCATTGTAAAAGGTTCTGGAATTTTTCTCTTGTACAGGGTCTATAGGTAGCTCTTGTCCAGAGGTTTTAGATCCATGTAGTAGATTGGTTATTTTGAGCAGCATGTAATGCATTTTGCAAAGCAAATTTTATAGAGTCCAGTGTTCAAGTTTTTTGCAAGCATTTGAATAATGGAATGTAAAGTGTTATGTGACAAAAGTAGCATTTGGAATAAATGAAAATATGGTTTAGATCTAGTTTCTCTCCATTGTATGATTCTATCAGTTTTTGAGTAAAATCAACCAAGGGTTTATTTTATTCAATGCATTGTTGTGATGTATGTGGCTTTTAATTGTTTCAAGTTTCCCAATAGAATTAGGCACTTATCACAGCTAGTAATTGTGCTTATAGTCATTGTTCTTGTCAAAATCATTAGCTCTTGCTACAAGCTTTGTTTAAATCACAATATCTTTTATTTATGTATGTGTTTATGAGTTGAAATGTCTCATGGATCCAGGAAGTTGAGGAACATTCTCCTTTTCTATTGATCCCATATGAGAAATATTAATTCTAATGGCTTGAAGAGTTGTTCATTCTCATTGCTCCACTTTAAGTTGTAGATCAATGGATGATTAGTCATCATTTAGCATCTCCTTAAATTGTTGTTGAGCCTTTTGGTGAGATTATCTGCTTTATTTAATATTATTTACAAGTGTGGTGCAGAGATTGTAAATGCATTAAGGGACCACCCTCCCGGGTCTTGCAAAGCCCAAAGTGTAGAAGGATATTGTATCCTTGTTAATTTGGTCCAAGTCCTTGAAATTTTTAATAATTAAGGTTGGGAACCTCATAGGAAGTGGAGAGATTAGCTTGGTTGCTGTATAAGTGTAAAACCCAATTTGGGAACCAACAAAAATGGCGACTCTACTTGGGAAATAGTTGTCTAGAATCTCTGGAAAAGAATTGAGCTATAATTAATTTCTACACTTACCCATCCAAGTCATTGACAAAAATGGCGACTCTGCTGGGGAAAATATTGCATAAAGTTTTCTGGATTTTTCTGTGGTTTGATGGTTGAGCTTTGCTCCCGTGTCATAGGACCCAAATATTTTGCCTCATAGAGTTATGTGCTTCTTAATCTATCCCTTTTTAGTCAAGTCAATTCTCATAAATGTTGCAGGAGAATCTGTTGTATTTCATCTTTCAATGCAAGTTTGTCTAGATTTGTCCCTATTTCATGATTATTTCAATACCTCACAAGTAGTGAGTGGCCACTCTGAGATTTCTGTACCAATGTGCCTTATTTGAAGAAGAACCAAATAATTTGTAGTAGAGATGAAGAAGATTTGAGCTCTTATGATGAAGTACCCTAACAAGTTAAGGATGAAATCCATATGAATGACATATCATGATAAGGAGGTGGTGTAGAGTTGGTTTATGAACAAATTTGACCCGTGAAGAAATTCCATCTTTTCAAATATCTGTCCTCTACAAAGAGGTGGCAAATATACCAAAGAACCTAATGAAGATGTGGGGGTAGCTCCAAATCTACCAATATTTCCAACCAGAAAGTTGATTTGCAACCACTACAACATTTCCAAGTATTTTGTTTTTCATGAATCAAATGTATTTCTATGAAAGTCATTTGTAGAAAATGTTTCCCTACCCAGTGTTGTAGCACTAACTAAAAGGGAAAGTGTTAGTTTTCAGATTTGCATACTTCTTAGTTTCATCTTCCAATTACATGCTTATATTAGGAGAAGTATGCAATCTTTGTAATAGTTTCATTCAAAAGTCTTAAGTCAAATATTTCAGTCTTTTGTATGTCCTGATCTTACTTAAGAATTTGTTGAAAAAGAGGGTCAAGAAATGTGTAACTATGAAGTCTAAATGAGAAGCTTGTAAAGATAAGCAAGATGTATGATCATAATGTTGTCCCTAGTATAATGAGTGATCAACAACTTGAGGGAGTTCAGCCTAGAAGGTTTTTCATCCATAAACAGTGTAGACCTTTAAGTTTTAGCATCATTGAAGGGTACCCACATCCCTTCCCCATTGAGATAAAGGATCATGTACCTTTGTTTCATCCACAAGAATCTGAATCAGCACTCCATGATGTCAAGATATTCAAAGAGTTTGTTGAAGACTACCAACTTTGCAATGAAGATATAGTCATGAAGTTCTTTGTGAGATCATTGAAAGATAGTGCAAAAGACTAGTATGAATGTTTAGCAGCATAAAGTGTGTCTTCATGGGATTTCTTCAGGAGGTTTCTTTTAGAGAGATTTAGCTGTGATATAGTTAGTTACGAGCAACCTCCTAGTCCTTAGATTTTTCCAACATGTGAGGATACAATGTATGCATAAGAGCAACATGTGTCAAGTACTGAATGTGTATCCCTTCTATCCCAGTTTATACTTTTCAGTAGTATGAGCAAGTTTATCAGCCCCAAATAGCACAAGAACAAAGCTTCTATGTGGAGAACCCAATGGTGTATGTCAGTGCTCAGCTAGACATAAAAAACAAGTAGGTGAACAACCTTATGCGCTACTGTCCAGATTTTTGAAGGCATTGCAAAATATTCCTATGAGTTATATGCTTCAAGATTTTTAGTGGGTAGACTTATTTTTGCAAGCCTATGAACCTGATATTGTTCATTGGCCAAAGAGAACAAAACCAACTAATATGGATCAGATGATTGTATATATTGATATATTTGAAGATGTCAAGTCTAAGATACATCAAGATGGTGAAATTTTGCATGCTGACAATGACAAGGTTGAGCAAGAGTGTGATGATGTTGTATGGGTTTATAATGATGCTCCCTATGTTGTTGAAAATCGGTCACACAATCAACATGAAGGAGACAATATGTGTGAACAATAGATGGTTGAAGAGAATGAACTTTAAAATTAATCCCATGATAGACTAAATGAACATGGATATAAATATTTACAAGGGCAACATTCTTTTTTGGATGATAACTATGGTTTTGAGAAGGTTGTTGGAGATGCAATTTCCCATAACATGATAAACACATGCTCTCGTGAATCCAGTAGGTTTTCCATTGAAGAGGATAGAAGTATGGGACATGTTAGTGAGAAAGAGGACACATGTTCTATCAACAGTGAAGGAATCTCAGACTTGCTAGCAGTAGAGTACTTGAGATATGCACATGGAAAGAGTGATGAACTTATGCACCCTGCTGATTTGGTTTTTGACATTGAGTTTGTCTCTTATGATGCATTAAATAGTGCATCTACTGTCAATATCCTTCACATTATGGAACTAGCTGATATGAAAGAAGACAAAGAGCTTGAATGCATGGGATTCTTTGATTTCAACTTTGACATGTGTGATGATAATAAGGATTTACATGCTAATAAACACTCAGTTTTTTCTTTTAGCAACATGTGTATAGATGCTAATGAAGACACTCTTTGTGAGAATGCTAGTGCACATGAGGGCAAAGTGGCTCTTGGTGGCTATGATCAAAGTGGTGATGGGATGGGAGAGTGTGATAATGAATCCAATTTACCGAGTAGATGCAAACCCCCAGCCCAGTGTGTTGAACCTCAGGATAATGAATTTTTATGTGAGTGGAAAGATAAAATACATGCATATGAGAGGATCAGTTGTGATCCTTTTCCTTCTCTTGATAATAGTTTGCTTAGTGTGTACAATGGGAGGGTGGATTCTTTTGAGAGTTCCTCTTTTGATGAGCAAACTAATTATTTGAATGAAACCTATATTCTCAGCTATGTGTTAGATCATGAGTCTTTATTTTCTCAGTTGAGTGATATTTTTATAGAGTGTGATAGTGATTTGAACCATGATGCATGTTATGTTCAACATGGAAGTGTGTTTTTCAGTGAGCATGACTTGTTTTGGTCAAACAATGTTTTAAATTTTTAATCATTGCACACGTTTCAAAAGTTCAACAGTGAGTGCAATGATAATTTCAAGCATAGTAGCTGGATAAAAAATGCCAGCATGTTTGACCAATGGCATTCTAGCTATGTTATCAGATTGTTTTCAATGCAGTCAAAGGAAAACCATGTTTATGATAGAGGAAATCATTATCTGACCTTTTCAGATGGTCATGGGCCATCACATGTGGTTTGACCCACAATCCCTAAGCAACTTGGGGTAGAGTAGACCTTTTTGACTCAATGCCCAATGAAGAGTTTCTTTTCTATTCGAGTTGCCCTATCCAGGTAATTTCCTTTTGGTCTTCTCTTCAATGGTCTACTTCCCTAGAGATCTAGAATATTGCAATGCCTGCAAGAGGCAAACATTCCTAGTCAGAGCCACTATTAGCACCTTCTAATTTTTGAAGAAATTTTTAGGTTTCCATATATGAATTGTCTAAGGCATGAAGAGGTACACCACTAAAAAGCTATTAGAGAAGGCCCTTTTGAGAGCTAATAGTTTGGGATCCTGGTAAACTTCATGAGAAATCACTTGGAGAATGTGTTGGACACATTTCATTAAGTCCATATATCCATCTGCAAGCTCCTACAATTAGTTTTAACATGTTTTTGATGCACCTACTTTTAGGGGATTGCATAAATCTGCATGGTTCACATTTCCAAGAAAATCTAAGTAGCCTACTTTGGAGGCTTATAACTTGCACCCTGTTAATTGTCAAGAGGAAGTTATTGTGCCCTTGGGTTCCTTGAAAAATTATGTACTACCTTGCTCATTTTTAGATTCCCAAGATTTCATTTGACCTGTTTGCCAAAGCCAAACCATTTGCAATTTATTGTTTTCTGCAAATTAGACAGTGTCAAACAACAATTCAGTACCCTTTTCATAATTTTGTATTTCATACCTCGTTGACCTGCAATAAAAAGTGGTAGTACACCATGATTCTCTATAGGTTTGTCTACCATCTACCCAATTTGTAGCCCCCCAACTCATTGTTTGGTTAGTTTTCAAGGCCCATTCCATATGGACTTTTTCAATGTTTCAGAAAGAACATGTTCAGAAGTTTGAGAGTAGGCAACTTTGAGGGTGAATAATTTTCACATGTGATAAAATTGGATCAAGCCCTCTTGCGTACATACTTAGGGTACCTAAATGTACTAGTGTGCTAGATGGCAGCACCTGAGATGGTGATTTGACATTTTTCCTAATCAGTGATTGGAGGTGCTTCAATTTGTTTTCACCATTACAACTTTTCAGGATGGCCAAGTGGGCCACTTTGAGCATTAATATCTTTCACCCGAATGATTATTTTCTCAAACCAATTGGTTTTGTGATTCTATGTAATGAAATGAGTTTGTGTGCTAGTTTGCAGCTCTTCATGTTTTGATCTGCTATATTTTCAAAATTATTTTGAAATAGGGTTTGGAAGGGGTTATGGCAAGTTTCAGTGCAGTAACAAGAAGAGAAATTTGGGGATTAAAATATTGCAACTCAATAAGTGTCAAGGGAATCCATTTCAGAGGGTGATTGTCAGTATATCAGTCTATATGCGTGTCAGATGACATGATCTCAAGTGGCCATTTGAGTTGTTTTTGAAGGTGGTTTTCGGGGGTCCAGAGGTGGTTTTTGTCATTTTTGCAAAACGATAAAAATTAAGTTTCAATTACTAAATTTTGCAGATGATTGATCCAAATGGTTGTTCTAATGGTTCCAAATTAGTTTTCAGGCCAGTTGTTTGAGAATGAAACATTTTTTAGTCAGGCTAGGAGGGACCCGACTTGCCATATCAAACAATGAAGTTATGATAGCAAGGTTGGTGGTAGTATTTATTATTTAAGTCATTATTTTGATTTTAAAAAAAATACCTATGAGGAAAATGGGAGAACAATAGGCTTGTTTCAAGAAGTTCGTTTTAATAATGTTTTGAATTAACATTATTAAACGTATTATTTTGAGCCAAAGTATCATTTCAGTCATTTTATTATGATTCTAAATGGAAAATATATGATATTTGGTGGGCCCCAAATGATTTAAAAAAAAAAAATCAAAATCAAAAGACATAAGATGCAAGTGATAATATAATTTTAAGGACAAATTAAAGATTTGCCACGTATTGTTGAGATTATTTTTCTTACAGCTTTTGTTTAATCCTTGTCATCTCATGATCACATGATGAGAAGATGAGAGGCAAATAGGCATCGCGACATTGCAAAGAGAAGGGTGATTTTCCCAAATGCATGACGAGAGGATTTTAGGGTTTTGTCCTCTCATGGAGCCGCCTTGATCACCATGTTTTTGCAAGTTGTGCAGAATATGAGAGACCACTTTGGGGTAGTCGCAAAAATTGAATGATCACATTGGTTGAAGGTGATATATGCATCCATTGAAGCACATCCAATGATGAAAATATTTTGTTGAATGTGTAGTGGAAATTTTTAATGGCAGAGACATGAATACAAAATGTGGAAGCTCAGATGAGGCACGTGATGTTGTGTAAGCCTTTTAGGAGGTGATTGTAGCATCTGCATCAATTTTATTTTATGCAAAGAATTCCTTCTAAATTTTCAAGAAGATGCCATGATCATTGGATATGTACGAAGTGTATATGTGGAAAAGGCTTTAGAAATATCCAAGAAAATGTAACAACAGACATACTATCTCCCACGCATTTCTTCCAGCAATACGAATTGTGATGAATAGATAGCTCTAGGTAAGGTATGGACACCCATCAAAGCACACAGGACAACGAATGTGTCATGGAAAGCATGTATGTAGATTGTGTGCTGCCAAATTCCTCAACCTTCATAATATTCTCCTACCCTTGCTATAGCATGAACCTTGGAGCACGACATAGACACCCATTAAAGTATAGAGGTATTTTGTTGGATGCTGGAATAGCAAGTGCCTTGGTTGGCGTTGATGCAAAATATGAAAGTAGTGATAATAGAAATGTTTGCACAAATGGATTTGATTCAAAGGCTTTTGAAAACTCTGAGCAAATGTGATGGGATTAAGCCAAA